>NW_026606199.1:4530000-4612500 GCF_029834395.1 Sorex fumeus | reverse complement strand
TATCCTTCTACCTAAACCACCCAGTCACCTACCTGAGACTTACCGTTCAGCCACTCTGGGACAAGTGTTGCACCTGCAAACAAAGAGCTCCTATGTGATGTTAATGAGGCCGACTACCTGGCATGGAATGGCACCAAAAGCACATAACACAACTCTACAGTGAAACCACACACGAAATTTAAGGACTGCATTAAGTGTATGCCATGAACAGAAACGATAATTTGCCTGCAGGTGTCACTGTGATCACAGGAATGAGGGTACTCAGAATAGCCACTCACCACCAAGCAACAAAAAGGTGCCTTTCCTTAATGTTACTGGGCCATACAGTGTCAGGGTTGACTCATAGCTCTGTGTTAAGTCATAACTCCCGGCAGTGATGAGTCCATATGGAAGGACATGGGTTGAAACCCAGCTGGCCAATTGCAAGGAACTCCTCTACATGCTGCAGTATCACTTCAAGCCACAAAGTAGGGAACATAAATGAACAGTTATTGATACTGCCATAGTACCATCATTTGTATGAGTGGGATATGATTAGAGCCACGGTATTATAGGGTAAGACAGAGATAGAGAGCATAGGTTAGGTATCAGGAAAAGAATAATAGGTGTGTATAAAATGTTTAATTAATGAAAGAACAGGCTGAGGGACACCCTTTTCCAAGTCTAGTCACTAATGTCCTTTAGGAAACCTACCGTGTGAAGTCAAGAAGAGTAAAATATTTTCCCCTATGTTTGGGTGTTAACCCTGAGGGAAGGTGCAGTGCTTGTTACTGCTGACTGCAGTGAAGACAGCAATGTAAAGTGCTGTGAGCCGGACTACAGATAAACCAGTGAAATGTGCACTGAAGCAAGACCTGCCTGTGAAAGCTTAAGCCATCAGCACACCCCACAAATCAAATGCAGAACTGAGAATCAAATCCAAGCATGTGACAAACTGTAAAGGTAAGGTAAAGGCCCTCCCGTGGATCGTCGATTTGCTCGAGTGGGCCCAGTAACATCTCCATTGGAGACTTGGTTGTTACTGTGTCTGGCATATCGAATACTCTCGGTAGCTTGCCGGGCTCTCTGAGAGGGGCGGAGGAATCGAACTCGGGTCAGCCATGTTGGCCGCTTGTAAGGCGAATGTCCTACCCACTGTGCTATCGCTCCAACCCTGTAACTGTAAGGTAAATCAAATTTGCATGTCCAAATGAGGAGTAAGGTAACACAAGCAGGTGTCTTCTTAGCAAACATGCTGGGGTGGCACAACAGAACAAATGCTCACGTGTGACTACATAAGAAAGGGAGAAATTCCATGTTTCTACAATGAGGAACTAACTGTGCTCACACAAATGTCACAGAAATGCACACAAGGGTGCACAGCAGTGCTCAGGGAAAGGATTCCCAAAGAAGGGCCCATACACTGGACTGCACCAACCAAAACATCATGACCCTGATTTTAGAATTAATGTGAGAAACACTAGCTGAGATGTGCACACTTCAACTGTGGCTGACTAGTACTAACACTGGACATGTGTGATCATGGAATAAAATATTTTTAACTGTGGTATTTGTGCCATGAAATTATGAAGATGCCAACCTCAATATAGGGATGTTGGACAATGGAAAATTGATTCCTATAAGTCTATCAAATGTCACACATAAGTATGAGCCACCAGAAGCAACAGCAGCATCACCCTGATTAGCAGTGCAAGTGTCGTAAGCCAGAGTATCCTGAAAACAGTACACTGTGCACTTAAGCAACAGCTGCTTGTGACTGCTTGAGCTGACTGCACACAAAAAACTAACACAGTACTCAGAATCCAATTTAAGCATATAAAAAACTGAAAGATAAAGCTAATAATTTGCACACCCAAGCGAGTACCAAGGTAACACAAGCAGGTGTGTGTTAGTGTGCTCAGGTCTGAGAAGATTAGCCAAGAATTCCTGTTTCCTAAGCAAAGAATAAATTGCCATGGTCTGAGCGTGTGTGTGCATCTAGGGGTGTGTGTGGGGGGGTGCACATGCAAGAGAGAGTAGGCAGACATTTGCCCGTGAATTTTGCATCTGCCAGTTACTTCCATAGAACATGACTGATTAAAGGGAACTTTCAGTGAATGTGCTCACATGGATGGGAATCCACAGACATGAACACGCATGCCCGTGTCTGCTCTAAGAATCAAGATCGGAAAATAGAGCAAAGAAACCTTATGATTAGTAAATCATGTCTGTGACACAGAATTATGGAACAGAAATATGGAAAATACAGGTACACGAGAAATATGGAACATACAGGCATCACAAGAAATACAAAACATACAGGTAAAACAAGAAATAGGGCGCATAGAGAATTCAAGAAAAATGGTCAGCACTACATGTTAAGCAATGGTTTACTTAAGTCAAAGCCAAAGCATGAAAACCACAACACATGTGAGAATGAGTAATAATTTGAATCTTGTTTTCAGCAGCTGGTTGTAAACAAGGTGATTTCTGCAAATGCATCTTATGTGAGCAATGAATTATCGAGACCACCTGTTTCACCTGTATCCTGTGATCCCAGTTTCAGTGAGTGTTTTAAGCATCAGTAACCACAATCTTGACATCCCCATGTAAGCACTGTAACATTAATCTAATGTACCCACACCAATGTTCAGAAACACTAAGTCAGGATCATCTCAGCCATGAAGTAAAACGTAACAGCAAAAGCAGCAGCACCGTGAAGCACACACAAACACAGTGCATAAATATATGGGAGCAGCACAGGGGCAATAGCACAAACAAACATTACAAAAGTTAATTACACAAGTTAATAAATGAAAAGATCCAGGCACAGGTTTTGTAGTCTTTTATTAGTCTCCTCGAAACACACCCAGTGATCATGGGTGGGTGGTCCCCGCTCAGGTGAGAGACCACAGCCAAACTGTAACGGAAACGTAAAACACCTGACTACCATCTGGTGGTGATAAATCACACACTGCAACAGCAACCCAACCACACAAAGTCCAGCTCCTCCAGGAAGTCCAGAATACAAGTCAATGGCCAACATCATAACAGACGTGCAACAGTCCACGAGGCAGTCCTGAGTAAGAATAGGAACCCAGCTAACACCCCTCCATTCACTCACCAGCGGTGATCCTCAGTTACTTCTGGAATGCCAAGTAGAGCAACAGAAATGTCCATGCACAGACCACAGACTTGACACATAACTTGCAGGAGTCTACCCAAAGTGTCTTATTTCACTGAAAGTTGACAAAAGGCACAGAGTAAACTGAGAAAAGAAATAAAGGCCTCCCAAGTGTTCATACTCACAGTGAATGCTCTGACACAAATTGATTATGTGCCTAGAATGGTGTCATGAATGCACCTTCTCAAGGATCGATGGATGCCCTGAGAACACGGGCCTCCCCAGTTCACTTCCCCTCCCTCACTGGGACTTCCTCTCTGGCCCACTTCTAAGGCAGTAAAAAAGGGAGAAAACTCGCAAAGCCACATATTGAGAGAACCAGTCCATAGATGAATCATCCTTCAGGACGATTGCAGTGGCAGACAATCCAAAACACTGACACTGCTGCAACTACTAACACAGTCTCAGTAGAGGATGAAAGCATACTCGGATAATACATGGAAACAGAGGATGGCATGCCACACAAGCAGGGGTGGCAAATCCATACAGGAATGCAACTAGTCTGGACTCCCCAAAAGAAACTCGAGGACTCACTGTGAAAGTAGAAATCCATCAGAAATATTACATATATTTTTGTATACATAGATTGCATATACATATATATATAGAGAGAGAGAGAGACCTATTACGTATGTTGACAGTGGTCTTTCAAAGTATGCTTGTCATGGAGCTGCTAAGTCCTGAAAAGCTCTTCAGGGCTCACTGTCATAAAATACAGATGGTGCTTCCCAGGAAGCTCCTTGTGGGAAAATGTGATGAATTTTCAGTGCAAGGACAGCTATGTTACACACAGATGACAGCATGCTATCCCTGAAACTTCCTGTGGCCAAACACAGGAAATAAAGCAATGGCGATCATACCCAGGGGGTGAGCTCTGCAGGCTTATGTAGGATAACATTGCCACAGGGAGCTTATGTTTGTTGGTTACGCCCATCACAGTCACTCCCATTTGTCAGTATTTATCTGCAAACTCTTCTCTGTGCTCTCCTCCCCAATCGGCTAATCACCTTTTCTCCCTAATCAGATTCTGTTAGCTTATAAGGTCAGATCCTTCTAAGAACACTGAACTTGTAAGTTAAGTCTCAAAGCAATGTCCTTTCTGTATGGACACAGGAAGACAGTTAATGTTATGCTTTTGTAACTTGGGAGTTGATTGACTACAAATAATATTTACTCCTGGGCATCTGCTTTCTTGACTTTGTTGCCCTTAGATCCTGGCACCTCAAAAGCAGGGTCCCAACGAGGGACTGAATGAACTCAGGGCAAGCTGTGAGCTACCCTGGCATCGAAATGGGCCAGGCCAAAGCGCTACGATACTCAACTATAAGTTGAGGGCATGACCATGGACAAATGCTGTCATGATCCAAAAGTAAGTAACAGCAAGACTAGGACCCTGCTGGGGCTAGGAAGGCTAGCCTGGCCTGAGGACTGTAATATATATATTTTGAATATATAGTGAATTTATTATTATATATTGAACACATTATTATATATTTATTCTTATATATTATGATAATAATATATTATACATTATGTAGTTTTTATTTATATACATTTATATATTATATATTATAATTATTATATATTTATAATTTTGTTATAATTTATTATTATATATTGTTATATAACAATATTATATCTTGTTATAATTTATTATTACATATTGTTATAATTTATTATATATTAATTATTCAATATTATATATTGAATATATATTACAGAATATATCATGAGATGTCCTCAGGAAGAACCAAACCTTAAGTTTATATCTCTTACTGTGCTCCTCCAGAATGACATTCCTTGAAATATTGAAAGTAGATTTACTACAACTATTTATGTGGATTACTGAGGAAAGAACACACCCTTGTTGGGATCCCACCCTTAAGTGGATCTCCTAGTCATCTGGAGTCGTCTCTTTAGATGAGATTTTATCCTTGAGTTAATCTCCTGGAGGAGTGGCCTTACCTCTCTCTGTTGATTTGTTAATGTTCAACCCACATTTGTGTCACCACCCTATGTGATTGCTATATAAACTAAGACTGTAAGATCGGAGGGGGCTCAGGCTCCAGGGGGCAGAGTCAGGGATGAGAGGGGCTCAGGTTTGAGAGAGAGAGAGGGCAGCAGCGGAAGGGGAGTCAAGATTGTAATAAACTACAATTGTTACCGACCAGCCTGGCCCTCGTTCCTTCCTTCACCTACCTATCACTGTAGGCCTCCCTGGGGTGGGGGAAGCGGCCAGAGACCACTGAATGTGGATGGCAAGAGAGAGAGCGCTGTCGGCCTTTTGAAAACACACAAGCAAGTACACGTGCAAGAAACTAAGGCATAAAAAAGCACGTTCTGTGTCTCTAGGCTTGGGTGTGTGCATGTGTGGTTCGTAAATCATTAGCAAATCCATCATGTGTCACACTGACATGTGCCACAAGAGTGCACATACAGGAACACAGTACTGGAGAAAGTATGAAGTAATGGTGCCTGAGACAAGGATGCAGACACGTTTCTGATCTGACACTGTGATAGAGTTGGGCTGTGAGCTGCGAGGGAAAAGCACCGCCACTATACGCCACATGAGCAGTGATGCTCCGTGTGCGTCTGTCAGAAATCAAAACTTAAAATCTTAAGTTCATTCATCAACATATGCGATTTTAAGTTTTAAAATTAAAACTTAAATGCGAGCCACAAAATCTAAATGCACCGATTGCAAAACAAATTCTGAACAAGGCATGCGATACAGACTGTCGGATGTGACGTCCAGCCAAGAGCCACCAGAGGGACACAGAGCCATGACATGCAAAGTAAGTGCTGCAGAGCATGGAACATACTGCCATTTTTTCTCAAAGGGAATGAGTCATGACTTACTCTTGTGTCCAACAGCCTGCTAGGTAAATGGTGATTTCTGCAAATGCATCTTATGGGAGGGTTGAATTTGTGAGAGCATCTGTGTTTGCTTACATCCCGGTCCTCTGTTCATGAGGCCCCTGACCCCATAATTTTTCTCTCTTACTTCTGTCTCTTTCTGAAATCCTCACAGTGTTACTGCTTCAAAGCCTTTTCACCTTTGACTGGTCCCAGGCTACTGGCACCAGAAGAGGGACCTCAACAGTAAGGACTGTCTGATACAGACTCTAAGCAGAAAACCCCAATAAGCTGTGAGGACTCTGAAGGACCGAATCCCTGCTGAAAGAGTGAGTGATACTCCAAGGGTGAGTGTGTTCTGGGGATTTGTTACTCAGGGTAATAATCAGCCAAAGTACTTCCAAAGACGGGGAGTACCTTCCAGTCCTTTGACAAGACTAAGGTATGTTGTCAGAAGGTTTTAAGAACGTTGAAACCAGCAGGAGGAAAATCAGAGGACTAAAGTTTGCAGTGACATAGGGTACTGCACATAGCAGAAACACCACTGTCATAGCAGAAACACACACAGCTAAAGTGTGGGGCTACTGCTTTAAACGGAAATACAATCCGAACAACTGCGAGTCATGAGGGGAACTTCACGATAAAAGGACGCTGCAACGGTTAAAAGTGTACAGTAATAGTACGTCACAGCAGACTGGACCACTCGGATGGCTTTATATGCAAATAGAGTTGAGCAAGACAATGGATACTACAAAAGGATCGTAGGTCATACCCATCATTTCCCAACAGCAATCTGAGCATCAGGACAATTTCAAAGTCAGTGAATGACACACATTGGTAACAGTGCCTGGTTCTCTCAAGCTCATTGTGCCCCACCAAAAAACACCTGAAATAAGATCATACAGCAATAGAATATGCAAAGCCAATGCAACAGGCAAAGCAATTATGGCAATGCTGCTTAAGGAAGTGCAGACAGGTCCTCTACCTCCTATCATTTCACTAGGAGTCTCAGGAGCTCCACAAGGGGCAGAATTCAACTGTGGGCAAAGAGCTGTACGTGGCTATTCACAGCATCAATGATCAAAGGTGAGTGAATGCAAGACCCTGGGCAGGTGGAGAAAGTGAGATCTACAGAATCTGCACTACAACTCACTCAGCAATGTGAGAATTACATGGAAGTTCTACAGGACAAGAGGAAAAACTGTTAACAAAATCAAAAGGAAAATAAATCCATTTATTCTAGCATGGTTTTGTACTCAAAGCACACATGCACCTACCAGCCCTCAGGGGAAACGCCTGGATCTGGGCTTGGGATTGTGAAGTCAGTGGCAGGGATGAAGTCCCAACCTCCCAAAAGCTGCAGTGTGTGCTGCCTGGACTCTCACTCATTTAAAATCAAGGGTAAAAATACAAAGAAGAAAACACTTCAGCAAGGGGGCACAGCCCTGGCACATCCAAGATCCAGAGCAAAGTCTCTGGCATGTAGGTCCCAACCACAGCAAGGTCATGTGCAAGCCTGGGGGTTCCTGACCTTCCCACTCTGTGCTTCCAGTGGCCAAGAGTGCCCTGGGGCTACCATGGGCCCATCTGCAGCACCTGGAGGGAAGCAGAGGTCCCACACTCCTGCCTTAGGAGGCATTTCTGGACCATACCCCAGGTGGTCAATGCCTGATCCTATGCATATGCTCGGAATTGAACCCCAGTGCTATTCAGAGGACATGTATAAAGGATGAAACTGGGTGATCTGGAGGCGTATGAGACAACCAGCACCCCGTAATGTGTAGGTCTGGTCCCAGAGTACCAGGACTTTAGGGGGAAAAAACTAGAGCCCGGCAACTGTTACGGCCTATTGATGCAAATGGTGGATTTCTTAAAATCTAATCCCTTATCATGATCTATAGTCATGTCAATGAACAACCCAGGAAACAGCTATAGGATGTAAATGAACACACACAGAAGACATGCAGCAAGGTTCTGTACACGACACAGGTTTCGCTGTATAAAGAGACACTTCATTCCTGAATCATACTTAGCCAGTGTAAAAACTGGAAAAGATTAACCATAGTTGAAGGGGACAAAACTTGTCCACGTGATGTGAAAATGAGCATGTGACACACCTGCGTTGTGTGTGATCGGCGATGACTGACCTGCACAGCGCCTCCACTCAGGCACTCTGGAACAGGAAGCTGACAGTGCTGCGGCAGGAGCAGCCACGTGGGTCTCTGGTGGGACATGATGAGCACCAAGCCACGCATGCATGCCGGGGTTCTGGAGGCTGCCAGGAAAACCTATGAAACAGGCCCGCAATGGTGGCTGAAAAACCTGGATGGATATGGTCAGGACACACGTGTGTGTAAGGGCTAGAGTGATGTCTGCAAGTGGTCACTGGCATGATGCCCAGCACACTCCATCTCTGTGGATTTCTCCTGGAGCCCTCTTGGGGGGGGGGGGTGGTCACCCAGTGCTCTCAGACCTGGATGCTCCTATGACTGAATCGATCGCTGTGCAGAGGCAGAGAGATGTATGAGGACATGGGACATGCCACCCTGCACCTGACAGTGAGTGCGAGCCACTGTCTCAGATGGGGGGAGCGAACCTGCAACGCTACAGTCCCTGGCCTGCCACATGCTAAGCCTGTTGCTTCCCACTGACCCTCACTGCAATGCCTTCGATTCGTGGCAACTGTGAATTAACTGAGAATGGACGCAGTCTGGGAAGGAGTGCTCCCTTCTGCAGTCCACGGTCTTTCAGAGCTGCTCCCCTGAGACCCGTCTCAGGGTCACCCTGGTCACCACGCCAAAGGGGAGTGAGAGGCCAGCAGGAGTCCTACCTGGAAGCCCAGGCGCTCTGGCCTCATCCTCTGGAGCCCATCCACAGCTCCCAGTGGACACTAGTGAAGAAGCACGCACCGAGTCAGGTGAGGCCCGTGTCTGGGGCACACAAGGACACCCCCGGCCCCGGAAGGGAAGCTGGGGACGCCGGAGGCGAGAAGTGTGAGCTGCAGAGGGGACCGGGGTGGGGGGGGATGCTCGGATCTCGGGGCTGGCATCCAACCATCAACAACAGCAACTCACTGTGATCCAATGCAAAAGGTAAAAATTAAAAGCAAAAAAATAGCTCGATTTAAAACGATGAAAGGCAGGGGCAGTTCCGGGCAGTGGCGAGGCGGACCGGGCCTCCCTGGGCGCTGAACCGGGCGGGGGCGGGTGTGCGGGGACCCTGCCCCAGCCCTGAGCCTGGCGCCCGCCTGGCCTAGCCACGACCCGTCGGTCCCCGAGGGCCAGGCCCAGCCATGACCCACCCACCCCCGAGGACCAGGCACCCTCCACACACACTGACCCCCGGGGCAGCCTCCGGCAACCCGCACGTGCGCGACTCTTTGCTCTATTTGCTCTTTTCGCAGACTCCACCCTGAGCGCCCGGAGGCAGCTCCCGGGGAGGCCACGCCCACCCACAGGTCAGAGGTGAGGCCACGCCCCCAGGAGGAGCATGGGTGAGGCCACGCCCCCAGGCGGCTCCAGGGCGAGGCCGTGCCCCCAAGCAGCTCAAGGGTGAGGCCACACCCACACGAGGCTTACGGGGCCACGCCCCCACGAGGAGGCTCATGGGGGACCACGCCCCTAGGCAGCTCACGGGGAGGCCACGCCCCCAGGAGGAGCACGGGTGAGGCCACGCCCCCAGGCCGCTCAAGAGCGAGGCCACACCCACAGGAGGCTCACAGGGGCCACGCCCTCAGAAGGAGCACCGGTGAGGCCACGCCCCCAGCACTTCAGAGGTGAGGCCGGCCATGCCCCCAGGCTGCCGAGGCCACACCCACACGAGGCTCACGGGGGCCACGCCCCCACGAGGCACCCATGCGAGGTCACGCCCACTGGCATCTTAAAGATGCGGCCACGCCCCCACGCCCCCAGGACCCCAGGCGGGGGTGGTGGGGGGGGAACAGGGCCCGCCCGCTGGAGGCACCCTGGTCTCTACGCCCCCAGGCCCTTGCAATGGAGTCCCCATGGGCGGGGCTGATCCTGGCACGTGGGCGACCCAGTTGAGGTGCTGGACGCCCCCTTGGTCCCCAGGCACCGCTGGGGGAGGGGGGGAAGATTCGGAGTGGAAGCAGCCAATTGAATATAGGGGGTGGGCAGGGGGGCTCCCAGACCCCCGGTCACACCCCCGCCTCGCTGTCCGTCCCCCGGGCCCTTCCCCCAGTCTCCCACCGCCTCCGCGTGACCCCCGTACTCTGGGCCTGTCGCTGGGACCCCCCCCACTGCACCGAGAGTCTCCGAGCCCCCAGCCGCGGCCATGGTGCCCCCCTGCGCCCCTCTCCTTATCGCTGCCCTGGCGCCAGAGTCCGGCCTGACCCGAACCTCCACCGGGCCGCTGGCCCCGAGCCACCTGCCCATGCCAGGCCCTGGGGACGCGGAGCCCTACCTGGCGCTGGAAAGTCCGAGAGAGCGAGGAAGTCCGAGAGCCAGCTGGAACAAAGAAGTGGGCCTGCAGGCTGTCTTTTTTCCACTCCGGCCGCCCGCCCCCACAGCCCTCCCAGTCCCACTCTGATTGGCCACGTGTTCCCCAGCGAGGTTTCCATGGACACACCTGGACACACCTGGCCCACATTAGGGAGCTCTCACTGCCCCCGCCCGCGGCCTTGGCAACGCTCCTAGCAACGGACTTGCTCGGGGCACCCCGGGGAAACCCTCCAAAAGCCAGCTGGACTGCAGGCGCTGCTCCCCCAGGCGGTGCTCCAACCCGGCCACACCACCAAGAGACAGTACAATGGGGAGGGGGGTTGCCTTCCTTTTTCTTCCTTTCCTTTCATTTCCTTTCCATTTCCTGTCTATTCTTTTCCTCTTTCTGTTTTCATCCTCCCGAAGGATTTGGCTTTGTTCCTCACTTGGAATCTGAGTGGCTTGACACAGAGCTCTCAGGAAAGTCTCGGGTCTCCTGACTGAAATCATCACTCCAGGCTGCTTGAGAGATTCAAAATCCAACTAAGACAAGAAACTGAGATATGATGGATGCGTTCTCCCCGTTAGACCATTACAGACACGGTCAAACATCTCGACTTTTCCAGAGCCGCCCTTGTTTTCTGTGAGGTGTGCGGTCCCGCCCTTTGCTGGGTATTTGCTTCAGGTGTGTATTGTTAGGCACGAAAACCAAGTTGCTAGGAGGTTTCAAGATACAGTCGTCCTATGTGTGTCATTCTGCTAACCGCGTTGCACCCCCGCCCCCTTTTTTGACAGTGTGGTAAAGGTTCTATGTTAGTGCACATCAAATTGTGTTTGTTTTTAAGTGCTTCATACTATTCTACGATTTGGCGATCACGAAATGAATGTGGTTATATTCCTATTTATACGTACGTAGATTGCTTTCACATTAAACTTAAAATTATTTTCTAATTTAAACTTCTTACTGTAAGGATTTCTTGTACAAGATTTGGACCAGGGTTTCTCGAAGATACATCAAAATGTATGAGTGGTTATCATTTCAATAGATGAGTTTTGAGAACTCTTCTTTCAAGAAAATGGCACAAAATGAGTCAAAGTAGTTGTTCTAGTTCTTAACTGCAAACCATCTGGTTCCATTCTCAGGTAATCAACCTCACTATAGTTCAGTTTTCCCAGTTAAGTTGTAGAAAAGCTGAATTTGATGATCTCTTGGTCCCTTTGGATCTAAATTTTTTTTAAAAAAAGTGTACTAAGTTTTCAATGAAAAAAATATTCACCTTAGGTTTTTAAAAGCAACGGGATTACTTGCTGGCTAATAATATGCATTTACAAATCGCCGAGTATCTGCAATTATTTTATGTATAATAACTGCTGATTATTTAGAACTAAGCAAAGAAAGAGTAAAACATGATCGCTGCCCTTAAAGAACTCTCCGTTTTTTAAAGTGTGTTCATTAACTCTTTACTATGGAAGATTTATGCTATAATTGAGCCTCACGGTTTCCCTACCCTCTAGTACACAGATTGTGTTAAGTAAATTATGTGGTTTTAGTTTGCATTGCCTTTGAACACCCCTTTTACGGAAATTCTGTCCACCTTATCTGTTTAATACCTTTCATCTGTCTTAAGTCCGCTAATGTGTTATCTATTTTGTGAACCTTATAAAATTTCACCTCCTCCCTTTTCTTTATTCAAAAAAACTAATTTTGCCGAGTCTAGCAAGAGTAAGGAAGTTTCTGGGCTAGGTAGATTCAGCACTGAGGGAAAAAAATCCTCCTGTCAGTGTGCAGTACATTACAAATGGATAAGAATTTCAAAGAGTGAGGCTGGAGTGATAGCACATCAGGTAGGGTGTTTTCCTTGCATATGATTGACTCCGGTTTGATTCCCAGCATCCCATATGGTTCCCTGAGCACTGTCAGGAGTAGTTCCTGAGTGCACGAGCCAGGAGCAACCCCTGTGCAACACTGGGTGTGACCCAAAAAAGCAAAAAACAAAGAAAAAGAATTTCAAAGAGTAAATAGAAAAAGGACTCCAAGGGAGGAGTGTTGAAGAGGAGGAATGGGTGCTCTTTTATCAAACGGTCCAAGAAAAACTTACTGATGAAGAAGTTGAGTAGAAATCTGAATGGAAAGCTGTACGCCCCTTGACTTTCTGGGTGAAGTCCTATCAGATCACTGAGAATAGAAAATGCAGGGCTGGGTCTGAAGAGAGAGTACATCGGGTAAGGAACTTGCCTTGCACATGACCAGCCCAGGTTCTATCATCAGCATCCTATATGGTCCCCTGAGCACTGCGAGGGGTGGTTCCTGAGTGCAGAGGCAGGCGTACCCCCAGAGCATCACAAGATGTGGCCCCAAAACAAACAACAAAAGCAGGACTCTATGACAGAGCATACTTGGCATCCGTGAGGAATCTAAAACATAAATAGAGTGGAATGAACGGGGGGAAAGGATAAAGATAAAGTCGGAATTTCTGGTGAGATGGTGGAGGTAGTACAGTACAAATCATTTCCTCCTAGTTTCTGGCTGCTAATCTGGCATGAATTTTTCACATCACATAGTCATTGGGTGACCTATCTGCATACATACCTGAAAAACTGTTTATGAGACCCAGGCTTCCCTTAAACAAGAGGTGCTTGTTTACATGAGTTGATGAACGTTGGTGGTTTCATGGGAGAACCAACTGCCATTTGCTGAGAATTGTCTTTCTCTTTCCAGTGCCTCAAATGAGCTTGCTTCCAAGGCATTACTTAAATGAAATGAAGAACTGAAGAATAATAACGAGCTCGAGCAGGACTGGAGCAATAGTACAGCGGGTAGGGCCTTTGCCTTGCATGTAGCCAAGCTGGGTTCAATCTCTGGCATCCCATATGGTCCCCTGAGCACTGCCAGGACTAATTCCTGAGTGCAGAGCCAGGAATAACCCCTGAGCACTGCCAGGTGTGACACCCGCCAAAATAATAATTGGTGCAACAAAACTGCCCCCACCATGGAGGTAACATTTGAACTCAGCTTTTAAAATGAAGACATCCATGAGAAGAGAAGCCCATAAATAACTAATAACCACTCTTAAAAGGCCTCGTCTCCAAACTGAGCTGTGACTGGATAGGAAAGGTATGACTAGATAGTGAAGCTGATAACTAGATAGTAAAGATATCTTTATTTCCTAATTCACCCAGGGATAGGTCAAAGATATAAATGGAAGATATTATATAAAAGTATAACCTCAAAGCTGGTGATGTGGCTTAATGGTAAACTATAATATACCTTGCATGCAAAAGATCTGGGTTCAGTTCCTTGCACCAAAATTAATATACCCACATAGACGTGTGTGTGTAGAGTATTGAATGTATTACTGTATTTTTCCCTTATTAATAGGTTAAGTTTCAGTTGGTTCTTCACAAAGCAAATGACAAATCATCAGTTGAAATTAACTCTATAAAATACTAAAAGGGAGTGCTTATTAGATGTTACATAGAAAATAATTTCCTAGACTTATTTTAATGGTAAAAATTAAATGAAATAGCCATTCTTTGCCTTTAGTAGACAGCAAGTATCCATAAATGTGATAGATACAAGTAAATGTGGTTTGAATGAATAGGGAGTAGTTAAAATCACATTTTTATCAGGTAAATCTATTCACCTTATGTGTATAATCTTAGCAGGAGTTCGCCTGACTCTGCCATAATAACCACTGAGAGCTTGAAATAACTGTTCTCTAGATTCTCTACTCTTTGCTGTCCATCCTGTGAGATTTTTTTAAAAGTTTCCACTCAGCTATTTTTGAAAGTCTCAGAACTTTATTGTTTTTCTGGTTCATTACCACAGGTGTTCAAAGGGTAATCATGGTTCAGTGGTCAGCAGTCAGTGATCATTCCTCTCAGTGCTCAGGGGACCATGCTATATTGGGATGTAACCCAGGCCTCCTGCTTTCAAACCATGTGCTCATATTTAGAGCTGTGTCTCTGCCCTCAACCTTTTAAGTCATTTTTGTGGGGCTGGAGTGGTAGTACACCGGGTAGGGCATTGGCACGCAGCTGACCTGAATTGGATCTCCAACATCCTATATGGTCTCCCGAGAACCACCAAGAGTAACTGCTCAGCATTTCCAGATGTGACCCCAAATGTCAAATAAATAAATAATTTATATTATAAATAAATAACAGAGGATCCAGTGGCTTTCAATTTCTCTATCAGACTATTCTTTGAACTCAGAACAAGCCAATCATTGGATGCTTTCGCTGATAGCTCTCTTGGAAATAGGTCAAATTTATGCTCAAGCTAAAAGGTGTGCATTCCTTCCAAAACCTGCCCTTTCCTATTCCCATCCAACCATTTGTTCTAGTGAAAATGTATCCACCCCGAAACCTATCTTTTTGAGTGGGTCGAGTAAAAGGACCTTTTAGCAACAGGCCTACAGATAGGAAGATACTGTACCTGTGGCCTAAAAGCAACAACCTTGTCTGCATGTGCACAAGAAGGAGTTTACAGGAAAAGAACAAGGATCAGCCTTGTTCAAGGTGAATGGCTTAACCTCTGCACTATTTCTCTGGTTATTTTAGATTCTCTTGAAGGTAAGGCTGTGGCTTATTTTTCTTTGTACCTTTATTTTTCTTTGTACTTTTGTCCAATATGGAACCTGAAATGTTTTATATATTGATTAAATTTTGGTTGAATATATAATTTATTATATATTGGATTGAATGATATGGATTGAATATTTATTTAACACAGTTACTGAGCACCTGTCACATCTTAGTGTTGGGGATCCCAGCTCTCTGGCACACTAGAACAAATATATTATTATTTTTGGTTTGGGGTCATACTTGGCAGCGCTCAGGGGTTACTCGTAGCTCTGTGCTCAGGAAGTACTCCTGGTGTGCTCAGGAGTCCGTACGGGCTGCCAGAGATAGAACCTGGGTCGGTTGCATGAAAGCCAAAGGCCCTCCCCACTGTACTATCACTCCAAACCCCTAGAACAAATATGTTAAAGAAAACACGTATGTTCAAATTTAGTCAAAGATATTCCAATTATTAGCAGATATACCAACTGATGTTTGTCTGTTAAGGGGATCAGCGGGACGATAAGGTAATGGAATGATGGTGCTGAGTTAGAAAATTCTCACATGGAAGATGTCATTGAAATCAATAATGTTTGAATGGTTAGGAAGATGACAAAAGTGAAAAAAGTGTAAACTCGACCTGTTGGTTTGTTATGTAGGTATGCAACCAAGTTAACAGTGCTCTCTATGACAATAAGCTACACATTAGAAGACATGACATGGTGGTTGTTTTTATGTTCTGTAGTGGCTCTGAGTTCAGATGAATAAAATGATTACTTTTATTATTTTTTAATTTATTTTGTCATTGAACATAATGTTAGACATGGGTTTCCTATAGGTGATGAACCTGAGGTCTGTTCCTTTATGACTGACTTGTTGAGAGTTTTAGGTTTTTAATTTATTTATTAAATCGCCACGAGATAGTGACAGCTTTAATGTTAGAACTTCAGTCACACAATGATCGAAAACCAATTCCTACACCAGTGTAGCTTTTCCACCACCAGTGTCGCCAATATGTCTCCCGCCACTCCTACTCCACCACACCCCAGCCTCTATGGCAGGTAGTTTCCTTCTTACTTTCTCTCTCTACTTTGGGATATGATGGTTTACAATACAATTCCTGAGAGGCCATTATGTTTGGTCCTTGGTCAACTTTTGGCTCACATCGCCTATCCCAAGCGATCCTCCAACCATCACTGACTTGGTGGTCCCTTCTCTATTCCAGCTGCCTTCTCCCAGAGCACTTGAGGCAGGCTTCCAACGACGGACCAATCCTCCTGGCCCTTGTGTGTACTCTCAGTAGCTTGCCAGGCTCTCCGAGAGGGGCGGAGGAATCGAACTCGTGACGGCCGTGTCGGCCATGTGCAAGGCAAATGCCCTACCCGCTGTGCTATTGAGCAAGGCAATAGTGATATTTGTTAATCCTATTTGCAGTGCTGCTTTGTGAATAAAAATCATTTCACCTTATAGATGCCAACATATTAGTTGAGTATTTATCATTGGAGGGAAATAGATTTGCAGGTTCAGAAGTTGTTCTTTACTTACTGAAAGGGGGAAAGCATAAGCATTGAGGAGAAGACCAGCTGGGCCTGAATTGTATCAATATTTCTATCAACGTCTAAGTCCACCATCTTTTTTGTCTGTTTTTTGTTTGGGGCCATAACTGGCTATGGACTCAGGGTTCACTGCTGACAGGCTGAGGTGTCCATCAAGGGTGTCAGGGATCAAACCTGGGTGAGCCACGGGCAAGCATTTGCCCTACTTGATGTAATATCGCTCCAGCCGCTAAGTCTCCCAGGTTTTGTTTTCTGAATTGTCCAAGGGAAAGTTGTGTTGTGGGTA
Source organism: Sorex fumeus (assembly GCF_029834395.1). NCBI lineage: Eukaryota > Metazoa > Chordata > Mammalia > Eulipotyphla > Soricidae > Sorex > Sorex fumeus. The sequence goes on along the minus strand of NW_026606199.1, from coordinate 4,595,637 downwards.
GTTCTGTTCACTGTTGGAATGATAATCTTCCAAACAATGATCAAGTTAGGGCTAGAGCAATAGTATAGCAGGCAGGGAGTTTGCCTCGCACATGGCCAACCCAAGTTCGATCCACAGCATCTCCTATGGTCCCCTGAGAACCACCAGGAATAATTTCGAGTGCAGAGCCAGGAATAGCTCCTGAGCAGCACCAGGTGTGACCCCAAAAGTAAAAATAATAATAATAACTGAAAAATAATTGTAAAAAACCCCAATGATGAATTTGGGAGTGAGAACTCAGGTTCGTTCTTTAAAAAGCACTGAACATTGCTATTTGTCTTGAATTTTGGGTTGAGTTCATTTAATGAACTTGTTTATTATTTTTTAATGTGTTTTTTGGGGCAGTCTCCGAAGCTCAGGACCTACTCCCAGCCCATTACTTTAGGTTTCACTCCTGGTGATAATCTGACGGTTGCAGTACTGGGGATTGAATCCAGAATTACCTCATGCTTGAGCAGAGGAAACCTATACTATGTCTCTCTGACCCTCATTTGTTGTAAAAGTGTTAATACATACATGTAAAATATCTAAATAGTCACTGTACATAGAACACACTCTTTAAATTCTTCTGTTATTGGAAACTGTTACCATTTCTCAATTTATTTTTTCTTTCATCGGGGAAGAACTTCAGGGAGTCTGTAACTGTAAGTTCAGTGTTCTAGATCTCTTGGGTACAGGGTGAACCCAATAATAGTTACCACGTGAAGAGAAGATTCCAGAAGAGGGGAGATCTACTCATCAGATTTCTACACTCTTCTGGACCTTCTGTTGTCATTAGCACAAAAAAAATTGCTACCCTAAAAATTTAGAATTGTGTCCTGGGTTGCTATTGGCCTGACGTGTCTAGGCTGCTCACTTATTCATTAAATATGTGTTGATGCAAAGCATGATTGGTCCTGAAAATACAGTAGTAACCAGAGTAGGCTCAGTGTCACAGCATATGGAATATTCAGTCCAGAGCAGAAGTTGACCGGGTGCTTTGGTGCCTGAAACACGAAGTTCATGTGATTGATCTGTGTAACAGAAACTTAACAATGTATGTCATTTACTTATTTAATAGGGCCATACTCAGGGGCCAGGAGCACCACCCTCTGGAAGACTACATAGTGTTGGGAATCAAACGCACTGATGTGAATATGCTGGGCACGTACTCTAACTCATGAGCCATCTTCCCAGCCCTGTCTGTTATTTGAGAGAGAGGTTAAGCCACACCTGGTAGTGCTCCTCCTGTGCTCAGAGATCCCTCCTGGTATATGTGGCATGAGGGAGTTGAACCGGGTTGGGCCATGTGCAAGGCAAGTTTCTTAACTCCTGCTCTTTCCATCCCCACCTGCATATTACTTTTGATTGAAGGAGCGTTATAAACATGAAGCCAAATTTCTTTTCCTCCTTTTTTTAAAAAAAAACGATAACTTGTGTAACGTGGTTACCATAGTGTTAGCGCTTTTTAATTCTGAACAAGGTTACTGCACCTTGACTACCCCCAAAGTGCCAAAAAGCCTTCACCACTGACCTTGTGTGCCTTCGGGTCCTTCTGTCACTTCTACTTTGGCTCCATTTCTGCCTTACAACCCCCTCCCCCTGCTGCTTGCCGTTCTTACTTTAGAAATCGAAAGCCAAAGATTTGTTATCACTTGATATTGTCTGATCCCTGGTTTTGTTTCTCTACAGATCACAGTTACTGACCCAGACTGCAAGGGGTCTTCCCCCAGGTCATCACTGTAAATTTATGTCTTCTTGTCTGCTTAAATAGGAGCAGTGGGACCTCATGGAGACAACTTGGTAGTAAAGATTCTATCAGAGCTCCCGCAGTTTCCCGGCCACACGAGTGATGGGATGGTCAGCATGGCCGGGCTTACGGCCCTCCAGGCTGAAGACAAGAATCAGAACATGGTCGCACCGGGCTGTCTGGCACAATCCCAGTGAGTTATCTTCCCCTCATCCTCCTCACTGTACCTTTTCTTTTTCTCTCCAAGGCTAAGCTTTCCTCTAGAAATGAAACATCGGCCTGCTGGAGAAATTTGATGGATTTCATGTCGGAAAAAAAAAGTCACATTTTCTTAACTTTGAAAGAACCATATCCTTTAGCCAACACTGAGCCACAAAGCATGGGTTTTTGCAGCGGTATCATTTAGATGTTATAGAAGCTTGTTCCCAGGGTGAGTCAAGTTAGTATATAAATCTCCATTTCATAGACAATTTCATATGGGACTGAAGATAGACTTTCCCTTTCCCCAATGGACGTTCCTACCCGGCCAAACAACGGCCTACGCAGCTGTGAGATGCTGCCATCTCTTATCTGCACGTGATATGCTCTGGGGCAGCAGTGACCAAATTTCGATCTGTGTGTGTATTTCTTCTCATGGTTAGACAAATCACAGCAAGATGATGGTGTGCTTTCTGTCACGCAGTTTCTAACATAAAAGAACATTTCTCGGCAAGGTTGACAATGAAAAGGTACAGTACTGATCGTCTCCACTTTGTTCTTCAACAATTCCTAGGAGGGGAAAATTTAATTGGAAGGGGAAAAATATATCTCAGAATATCTGTTTCTCATCTCCGTGTTTTTTAAATTTTTGAACAAGACAAGACCTCTGGCGTGATCGTGTCAGTGCTTCACAGTAACAGATGCAGTGGGAATTTCCTAAGATGATTGGAATTAGTTTTTTCCTCTTAACTTTGTGTTTGTATTTTAAAACTTATTTCCAAAACTCATAGGAAAACAGAATTTTCAACTCTTTAAATTTACAAGGTAGTTTTCTTTTGATTGTTGTTGTTTTGTGTTTGTTTTTTGTGGGGAGAGAGATACTTATTGAATACCAGGTATGTGGAGAAAAAGACAAACTTCTGTCCCCAGTCTTTTTTTGTTTTTATGTATAATATATATAGATACATACATATATATGTTTATATATATATATATTTGCTTGATTTGCTCGAGCAGGCCCAGTAACGTCTCCATTGGAGATTTTGTTGTTACTGTGTTTGGCATATCGAATACATCACGGGTGTATATATATATATTTGGTCGTACTGCAACTTGAGCTTGACACACACATACTAGCTAAGTGTTCTGCCACTGGGTCACATCCCTGGCACCTTTGTGCACATGATAAAGAGCACCGGCCATGTGCTCACCGTGGCGGCACTTATTCCAAAACATACACCTCAGAAAGTGTACCGAGAAATAGCTGTGAATAGAAAAACTTTTTGCTCACTAGTGATCCCTTAAAGTGTTAATTATTATTATTTTTATTGATTCACTATGAATTATAGTTACAAAGTTATTCAGTATTAAAGTTTCAGGTTTACAATTTTCCAATTCCAACACCAGCCCCTTCTCCAGGTTCTTCTTCCCTCCTCCAGAGTCCCCAGTGTCCTTCCCACTTGTCAGTCTGCCTCTGTGGCAGGCACTTTCCCCTCCACCATTATTCTAGTGTTCCCTTCCCCAACTTATCCCCCCACCCCTGCTCCACAGTAAGCTTCATGCTGAAGACCACTTCTCCTGCTCTTTGTTTCTCTTGCCTTTGGGCATTTGTTATTCCTATGAAGTTTCTTTATATCCCGCATATGAGAGACCATTCTGAGTTGTCCCTCTCCCTCTTACTAACATCACTCAACATGATACCACTCCGATCCATCCACTTAGCAAATTGCCTGACTCTATCTTTTTCTTATGGTTGCGTAGTATTCCGTTGTGTTCTGTGTATGTGCCACAGCTTCTCTATCCAGTCATCTGTTCTTGGACACTTGGGTTGTTTTCAGATTTTGGCTATTATGAATAGTGCTACAGTGAACACAGGGGTGCAGATGTCTGTCTTGCGTTGTGCTTTGGACCCTTGGGATGTCTTCCAGGGAGTGGAATTGCTGAGTCATATAAACCTTAAATTGCTAGTCTTTTGAGGAATGTCTTTATTGTCTTCCAAAAAGTCTGGTCCTATGGACATTCCCACCGGCAGTGAATGAAGGCTGCTTTTCCCCACATCCTCTTCAATACTAGGTTTTTGTGTTTGTTTGTTTCTTTGTTTGTTTGTTTGATGAGTGTCAGTCTTGCTGCTGTAGGTGTGATAGCTCATTGTTTTGATTTACATTTCCCTGATTATTGATGATGTAGTGTATTTTTTAAAACATGCATTTTGGCCATATGTATTTCTTCTTTGAGGAACTTCTATTTATTTCTCTTTCTCATTTTTGATAGAATCAGATACATTTTTTCTTGTAGAGTTCTATTAATGCTTTATATGTCCTGGATATTGATCTTTTATCAGATGAGTGATGGGCAAATAATTTCTCAATCTGGGGGCCTTTGTTCTGGTCATTGTTTCCTGTGACGTGCAGAAGCTAATTTTATGTACTAATTTTATATAGTCCCATTTGTTGCGAAAGCACAGTGGGTCGGGCGTTTGCCTTGCACGTGGCTGTCCCTCTCGGAGAGCCCAACATGCCACTGAGAGTATTGCGCTCGCATGGCATATCATATTCGATATTCCATAAACAGCACCAACAAGTCTCACAATGCAAACATTACTGGTGCTCACCCCAGCAAATCAATGAACAATAGGAGGACAGTGCTACAGTGTTACCATTTGTTTATATTTGGTTTCACTTGCTTGGTCAGTGGCATTTCCTTCTTTAAGCTGCCTCTAGCTTCAATGTCGTGGAGAGTTTCTGCCTGTGTTTTCTTTGTCTTATAGATTCAAGTCTGCTATCAAGGTCTTTAATCCATTTTGATTTGATTTTTGTGCATGACAATTGAAAGAGGTCTGAGTTTATTTTTTTTCTTTTTGCACATGATTGACCAGTTTTCTCAGCACCTTTTTATCAAAGATTAACTGACCATATATATTCTCAAGGGTCTGTTTCTGAATTTTCAACCCTATCTCATTGATGTATGGGTCTGTCTTTATTCCAGTGCCCGCACCTACCATCACCAGGCTTGCGTCTGGCCTGCGGCAGGAGTCAGCCTTGGGGCCTCCTTGATGTCTCTCCTTCCCAAACCCCCTTCCATCCCACCTGGCCTGCAACACTTTATAATTTGAATCCTCTCCAAGGAAGGGGACCATCTGGGTCCCAGTGCCCTGTGGAGTTCCCGCACACCCTCACTTCCTGCACTTCTGTACTTAACAGCCGTTGTCCTGGACAACACATGTGGGCTGAAGTGAACTTTGCATGTGGGCTGTGGAGGTGGACCCTGCATGGGCTTGTTGGGAACTGAACATTTCCATGTTTTTTTTTGTTTGTTTTCTTCACCTGGAGGAAGAGAGATCTGTGTTTCTTGGCTCCAGTGTGGGAGGGCCTGGGCACTCTCAGAGACTCCTCATCAGAACTTGCCCCGAGGGAGAAAAAGAATCAGTCAGCTTTATGGTTTTCTTTCTTCTTTCTTTGGGGGCCACACCTGGCGATACTCCGGGCTTCCTCCTGGCTCTGCACTCAGGAATCACTCCTGGCTGCTCTCCAGTGGCCCCTATGGGATGCCAGGGATCAAACCTGGGTTGGCTGCGTGCGAGGCAAGCACCTTTCCTGCTGTGCTATCACTCAGACCCAAACCTGCCAGTTTTTAAGTGAAACATGAATGTTTGTGCCTATAGTCATGCTTACCTTTGTAAAGTGGGATTTCCCCCCCCCCCGCCCCGTGGATTTTAAAGAAGTGAGTCTGTCTTTGTAGGAGAGGGAAGGCCCTCTTGACTCCCTGCTCTGAGAGGAACCGAGGGGGCCCAGCATGTCCTCCTGGGGTCTTCCCTGGGGCACCCGGGAGCTTGCGCTCAGGAAGGGAAAGGGGAGCTCTGGCTGCCTCCAACCCTGGGGCGGGGACTGGAAGCGGGGCCCAGCCTCCTCTGTGGCGGGCTCCGATGGCTCCCGCAGATGGCGCACCGTCTCACGCTCTCCTTTAACACAGATCGATTTCCTGAATTCCGTGATCGTGGACCTCCAAAGAAAGAATCAGGACCTCAAGATGAAAGTGGAGATGATATCCGAGGTGGCTCTCGACGGGAACGGGGACGACTCAACAATGACGACGACAACTTCGGCCCGGCCACCCCATTCTCTGCACTGTGCAGCAATCACCAGCACTTGAAGGATGACATAACCAGCTATTTGTGAAACACCTAGAATAACCATTTTACTGTCTTTACAAGGTTTACATTTTTCACTGTGGTTTTAGATGAATGTATGATGAGAAATTCAACATTACTAATTTTGGATTTTCTTACCACAAAAAGATTGAATGAAGGACCTCAACCATCAGAAGTTTATCATCCAGTTTCAATCTATTTTTCTTTATTTGAATGTTTTCTAGTTCTGTCAAAAGTGATAATGTACCATCCAGGCTACATGTATAATGAGAACTTCTATAATTGTATGTATGATTTTGATGTATTTTCCTCTGGAGATTATCAGCTGTCTGACAAGTGAAAGATCTGGATCCATTGAAATTTTTAGTAATGACCATTATTGAAATTGTTTCACAAACTATGTAAAGCAGTATTAAAATTTGAGCAAACAAGTGTTCTATATCTACTTTAATAAAATTATTTATTTTTTGCCAGTGGTAACTGATTATTCTCAGGTTTATTTAGAAAAGATTTTTGGCTAGCAGTGAAGAACTATAGAGTCAAATGAGTCAAACAGTTTCTACAATGGAATTCTGATACACCAATTTCTTTTTGTTTCTTTATGTTTGTGCCACCCCTGGTGATGTCTTAGGGCTTATTCATGGCTCTGCACTCAGGAATCACTCCTGACAGTGCTTGGGCAGACTATATGGAATTACAGGGATTGAAGCCAGATTGGCCAAAGCAAATGCCCTACCAGCTGCACTATTGCTCTGGGCCTGTAAACCATTTTCTTAAAAGCGTTTATCTTGGGCTAAAGAGATAGTGCAGTGAGTAGGGTACTTGCATGTGGCTGATCTGGGTTCAATGGCAGGAATCCCATCCAGTCATCTGTGCCCTGGCAGGAGCAATCTCTAAGTGCAGAGGCAGGAGTAAACCCTAAGAAGCACTGGGTTGGGGGTATGGTGCCACCAGCAGGTCAGTCTGTACCTGTGAGGCGAGTGCATCAGCAGCCTGATGGCGCCTTCAGACTTCCAGGTACCCCCAAATTGCTGCCGTGCGTTTGGCCAGACCCCAAAAACTTGAGGCAGAGTTGACCAAGAAAGTAAACAGGTAAAAGATATGTGGGAGATATACCCACAAACCACCTCCAGTTCAGCTATATAATTGGAGACATGGCCTCTCTGGTTCCTGATTGAACTGCTTAACAGCCATGATCCCAGAGACTCAGAAACAAATCTCAAAACCCAATGTTTTTTGGCAGAGATGTGTCCAGTCCCTGCAGTAGGTTAGAGGCGCTGGGCCACCCCAGGTGGGAATAGATTTCGTGCCCTGGCCTGTTCTCCCTGGCAGCCCACTGGTCGCCATCCTCCAGAGGCCACAGGACAATCAGGTTTGGGCCCAAAGTGACAAGACACGTAGAGCCTCATGGGATGGGGGTGGAGCTGGCCCTTTTCTCCCCAACAAGACCCCCAAGTCGTCACCCACAAACGGCCTCTCTGGCTTCTGATCGAGCTGTTTTACGGCCATGATCTCAGAGACTCAGAAACAAATCTCGAAACTCAGCAACTTTTGGCAGAAATGCGTCCAGATCGCACAATAGGTTACTGTTGCCGGGCCACCCCGGGGGGGAAAGGGTGCTCTCCCTCCGCCTGCTCTCCCGTGGTGGCTCATTGGCCACCATCCGCCAGAGGCCATTGGACAGTCAGGTTTGGGCCCACAGTGACGAGACACGTAGGGCCTCATGGGATGGGGGTGGAGCTAGCCCTTTCCTAAACAAAAAGACCCCAAGTTGTCACCCACAAACGGCCTCTCTGGCTTCTGATCAAGCTGTTTAACGGCCATGATCCCAGAGACTTAGACACAAATCTCGGAATCCAGTGGCTTTTGGCAGAAATGCATCTGGACCCTGCAGTAGTTTACTGTCGCTGGGCCATTCCAGGGAGGAAAGGGTGCTGTCCCTCCACCTGCTCCCCCTTGGCGGCTCTGTGGCCACCATCCTCCAGAGGCCATTGGACAGTCAGGTTTGGGCCCTCAGTGATGAGACAAGGGGGACCTCATGGGATGGGGGTGGAGCCAGCCTTTTCCTCCCCGTCTCAACGTGACATCAAGTCGCCGCCCATGAACGGCCTCTCTGGGTCCTGATTAAGGTGCTGAATGACTATGATCCCAGAGACTCAGACACAAATCTCGGAATCCAGTGGCTTTTGGCAGAAATGCATCTGGACCCTGCAGTAGGTTACTGTCGCTGGGCCATTCCAGGGAGGAAAGGGTGCTGTCCCTCCACCTGCTCCCCCTTGGCGGCTCGGTGGCCGCCATCCTCCAGAGGCCATTGGACAGTCAGGTTTGGGCCCTCAGTGATGAGACATGTGGGGCCTCACGGGATGGGGGTGGGACCAGCCCTTTCCTCCCCATCCCAGCAAGACCCCTAGTCACCGCCCAATAATGGCCTTTCTGGCTCCTGATCAATCTGCTTAACGGCCATGATCCCACAGACTCAGGAACAAATCTTGGAACCCAGCAGGTTTTGGCAAGAAATCCCTCCAGATTTAATTGTTAAAATTTTGGAATTTCAAAATCGCGCAGCCACTACTACAACCACGCGACATCATATGTTATTCATAACCAGGAATAGAAAACAAATTGTCTACTGTTGCCTTTTCAGCAGCTCTGTGTGTTGGGGTAAAATCCCAAATAATAATGGTGGGTCCAGTGTCAAAATATTGAATGTGATCAGAGTAGAGAGAGTGTAATGTGAAAATCATCTCTCCACAGGTAGGGGGAGGGTGTGGGATGGGGGCATACTGGGGTTTTGGGTGGTGGAGAATGGCACTGGTGAAGGTACGGGTCTTTCATTTTATAACCAAGATTTAAACCCGAAAGCTTCGTAACTGCTCTCATGGTGATTCAATAAATAAAATTATAAAAGATGAAAAATAATAGAACCACTGGGTGAGGTTTAATGGCAAAAAAAAAACCCAAAACAAATAAAACCTTTATTGCATTATTGCAAAGCTTCCTAACCAATGTAGCCTAAAATGAATACCTTCAGTGATTCTCCATAGCTATTTGACAAGACGAAAATAAAGGGACACCATGCAGTACAGACACCATCAATCCATAAAGTCTGGGAAAGAAACTGGAAGTTGCTATATTATTAACCCAAAATTAACAGAACCAACGATGTTTATAAGCACCAACTCCTGTACGTTTGAAGCACACGTGTCCTCAGGTTGATTTTTCCTGAAAAAGAGCTTGAACAAGACCGTCACTTTTAGCCTACATAATCCCCAATAGCAGTCCTTGACTTTAGAATCTATGGTAGGGAATTCAAACGGTCTATACATGAATCGTGGTTACTTTGCAGGATATCCAAATATTACATCGTACTGTGAATATTCTGTAATACTAGGTTGTAAGTCAGTAAACTGTAGATTGGAGAGAGAGCCCTGGGGCAAGGCTGATGCCTAGCAAGCAGCAAACCCAGAGTCTTTTCCCTGGCACTTCCTATGGTCCCCAGCATCCCCTCCAGGAGTGATGCCTGCGCAGTTAGGAGGAGCCTCAGCACTGCTGGATATGGTTCCCAACTCCCTTGACAAATACAAGCACCCATTTCGTGGAATATAATATGTATGGTCACGGTCCTCCTGTTGTTCATCGATTTGCTCGAGCGGGCCCAGTAACGTCTCCATAGTGAGACTTCTTGTTACTGCGTTGGGCATATCGAAAATGCCACGGGTAGCTTGCCAGGCTTTACGTGCGAGCGAGATACTCTCCGTAGCTTGCCGGGCTCTCCGAGAGGGGCAGAGGAATCGAACTTGGGTCGGCCATGTTGGCTGCGTGCAAGCAAACACCCTACCCGCTGTGCTATTGCTCCAGCCCATAATATGTACACACACACACACACACACACACACACACACACACACACACACAGATATACAGGGGATTGATATCCAAGGCTAGGAAAATGGAGGCCAGGAGGACTGGTCAATGGTTGGAAGCTCCCACAAGCATTGGGGACAGAGTAGGGACCAGTCTGGCAATAATGCTTGGAAATGGTTGGAAATCACTTTGGACGGGAACTGGGTGTTGAAAGTAGGTAAAGAGATACACATAATAACCTTTCCATATCTGTATTGTAAACCGAAAGGCGTGTGTCAGAGAGAGGGGGAGACAGAAAACAGGGAGAGAGGGAGGAGAGAGAGAGCACTGCAGAAAGGAGGAGGGAGAGAGAGGTGCCTTGCCTGCCTGGGGGAGTAGGGAGACCGGGAAGATTCGTGGTGAGCGATGTACACTGGTGAAGGGACAGGTGTTGGGACATGATATGACTGAAATCCAACAATCATGATCAACTCCGTGTATTTCACTAGGATTGAAAAAATTCACAAAGAAAACAACATTTCTAAAAAGACAAAACAAATTTCAGTCGACCTTGAAATTTTGAGCGAGCAGCAGTGCAGTGGGCTGGTGAGCGGTGCTAGCAGAGCCTCACCTGGCAGCGGTGGTGGAGTCAGCTCCCAGGCTCCAGAAGCTTCCGAAGCTGGGCGCCTCTCCCTGGCCAACACTGAGCCTTACTCATCAGCGTTCTTTGGGGGGCTGCAGGGGCTGGAGCACAGGAAGCACATCCCTCCTGCAGGCAAATGCCTCCATCCGGGAGCTATCTCCGGCCCCGGAGGTGAGACTTTCCAGCAGGCCGAGGACCAATTTTGTCCTTAGTCACTTTGCGTCTTTTATTTATTTATTTTGCTTTTGGGGTCACATCGAGGGGTGCTCGGGGGTTCCTCCTGGCTCTGCACTCGGGAACCAGGCCTGGCGGTGCTCGGGGGACCCTAGGGAACGCTGGGGATCGAACCCGGGTCGGCCGTGTGCCAGGTGACCGTCCGGACCCCTGCGCTGCCCCTCGGTCCCTTCGCTTTATTTTATCTCGACCAAAGGGACAAACAAAACCAACGTTCTGGCCCCACGCGGCGGTGTCCAGGGGCTGCCCAGGGAGGGGTCGCCCCGACGGCTTAGCACCACCACTGCCGGCTCTAAGGCCAGTCTCGGCGCCCGGGGGGCTCCCGGGCCGCGCCGGGGCCACGCGAGACCCTCGGACCCGGGCGGGATGCTCGGGGCTGGGCGGAACCAAGAGGCGGAACCCGGACCGGAAAGAGGCGCGGGGTCCCCGGCCGCTTCGGCTTCCGGCGGCGGCGTGACGTCACGGTGTTCACGTGACCCGCGCGTCACGTGGCGGCGGGCCTGAGCGGCGCCGAGGCCGCAGCTGTCCCCTGCGCCGGAGACCCTGGACTCCCTGCGCGATTCCCGGGCGATTCCCGGGCAGCGAGGGGAGGGCCGGGGCGGGCGGCGGCCTCTGGAGCCGGGGGCGCCCCCAGTGCGGCCCGAGCGAGGGGGCGTTGCGCTCCCGCCCTGCGGCCCGGCCCTGGGAGGGAAACGGGGCGACTCGAGTCCCTCTGGCAGGCCGAGCGCAGCCCCGCGTCCAGGCCCTCCCTGCTGTCCCCGTGTGCGGGTGTCGCCGCCTGCGACCCTGGAGCCACTTTCCCAGCTGCCTGCTCCTCCACTGTCTCCTTGGCAGTTCACCCGGGGGTTCATGACCCCAGTCTGACCCCAGGACCCTGCAGACACACTCTTTGTGGAGGACAGTGATTGCTTCCGTGGCCAGTCGCGCCCCTTGCCCTGATGCTGTTTTTCTTCAGGCCCCGGAATATGAGTGTGTCAGCTGTTGCTCACTGCAAGCTTTGTTTGTCCGGAGTTTGCAAATGACTGTTGTTTGCTGCTGGCCGTTATTGAAATTCCTTTCACTCAAAGGACGGGATGCTTCTCCCTCCCGCAGGCAGTAGTTTGGGATGAGCATCTCACAGGACCGTTTGGCGTTCGCCTTACAAGCGGCCAACGTGGCCGACCCGAGTTCGATTCCTCCGCCCTCTCGGAGAGCCCGGCAAGCTACCGAGAGTATTCGATATGCCAGACACAGTAACAACAAAGTCTCCAATGGAGACGTTACTGGGCCCGCTCGAGCAAATCGATGATCAACGGGAGGGCCTTTACTTACTTACTTACTTACACTTCTAAAGGTAAAAGGGTTTTGGTTATTATTATTTTTTTTGAAACTGTCCTTCTGGACTCTAGCAAGAGTAATATGATGTTCCACTTCTGGAGTAACTGGTGTGCAGAGCTGTCTGGCTTTTAGAATCACTGACGCTGTTAGGAGTGGTAAATGTTTTATCTTCTGTGGACCTTTTGTTTATTTATTTGAAGGAAAAAACCTTTTATTTGGTGACTTTTAGGAAGAGGACGAGCGGAGAGAGAGAAACATTTCAAGAGAGACTGTGGGCTTCTCCAAAGGCAGAGAGAGCCCCTACACACATCCCAAGATTAGGAAAGCACAAAAGCCCCCATGTCAAGGAGAGCTGCGGGCACCGCATTGGCTCGGCTACCTGGGCACAGGCAGCTCAGGGGCTCGGGCAGCATAGGAGCCTTCAGTGGACCTTTCAAGGGTGGGTGTGCTCCCCCCTCTTCTCCTCGACGGAGTGGCATGTCTTCTGATTGTTACTTAATGTGGCTCAAAGTTTTTCAGACACAGGATTGGTTACTTCAGCCTGAATTTATAGACCTGGCTTTGGGGAATCTAAATTTTTGTACTAAAGTGGTTTTGAATTTTATTTGGAGGCTCGTGCCAGGCAGTGCTCAGGACTTACTCCTGGCTTTGCACTCAGGATCACTCCTGGCAGTGCTCAGTGGACAGTGTGGGGTGCTGGGGATAGAACCCCGGGTCAGCTGAATGCAAAGCCAGCACCTTCCCCGCTCTACTTTCTCCCTGGCCCCGGGTCTCCTGAGCACTGCCCCAGGGCACCTCCTGGTGGTGATTCTTAGCAGTTCGATGGTGCTTGGTGCTGTGGTGGCAGGGATATCCCAGGCCACTCCAGTGGCCTCTCTTGGGATGCACATGGCAATGCTTGAGACCCTGGTGGTGCCAGGGGGCAAAGTTGGCAGTCATGTGTCAGGCATGTACCTTAACCCCTGCACTCTCTGACTCAACACTAAAGTATACTGTGCTTTGGAGTGGGAGTGTTACAACACCTGAGTTTTTGTTGTTGGTCTGTTTTGTTTGGGCCTCCCCTGGCAGTGCTCAGTCTTACCCCTGGCTCTGCACTCACGATTGACTCCTGGTGGTGTTTGGGGACGGTGTGGGACGCCAGCAGTCCAACCCAGGTTGGCTGCCTGCAGTGATGCCCAAGGTTGGGTCGGCTGGTAAGTTTTAGGGGTTCTGTTCACCATTTGTATGTGTGCTTTCCTAGGAACATGAGGTGGAGAAAATGTTCACACTCAAAGGAAGCCTCTTGCCAGCAGCCGATGTCAAAAATATCAATTTTTTCGTCAGACCCCGGCTAGAACTGATGGATATAATGGCTGAAAATGTGCTTAGGTATCTCAGAGCTGATGCTGGGTCCATACGGAATCATTCCTCTAGTGGTTTGAGTGCTCATCAGGACACCTTTGCTTGCCAGCGCTTTAGGAAGTGGATCTTTGGACAGATGTGAGAGTGTGTCGGAGGAGAATGGGGGGTCAGGAGCAGGATACTCTACAGTCAGCCAAGGATAGATCCTCGGAACCCAGTGCGGTCCCCAAGTCTCCCGGGAGTGACTTCTGAGTGCATAGCCAGGAGTTATCCCTGAGCACCTGCCGGGGTGGCCCAAAAACTATAAATAGAGAATGGGAAACTTTGTGTATTGGGGCTTGGGGAGGCAGGGCAAACCACATAAACCCCCTGTCTCAGGACAGTAGAAAGCTCCGGCCTGTCTCAGTAGAAGGACCCAAATTTCTTTATAAAAAGAAAAACAGCTAATGGTTCTTTTTCAAGTACTGAATACCATATGCTCAAACTTCATAAGCAAAGTCAGGAGAAGCTGATTAAAATTTAATGCTGCAGCGTCTATGGAGGAAGTGCACCAGTCCAGTCTGCATTACGTTTGATCGACGTGGCCCCTAAGGACTTAAAAGCATGCGAGGTATTTGCGCAAGATCAGGCACAGTGTGGAGCAAACTTTTATTTTCCTAGAGACATCGCTTGATTAAATAGAAACATTATTTTTTCTGCAAGAAACAGATGTTCGTTGCAATAACCCTGAGAGGTTTTTCTTTTTTTCTTTCCTCTTTTTGGGTGACACCCGGCAATGCACAGGGGTTACTCCTGGCTCTGTACTCAGGAATTACCCCCGGTGGTGCTCACGGGACCATATGGGATGTTGGGAACTAGGATTCCAACCCGGGTCGGCCGCGTGCAAGGCAAACGCCCTACCCGCTGTGCTGTTGCTCCAGCCCCAACCCTGAGAGTTTTCATGTCCCATCAATGGCCCATGAGAAAGTAACACTGCCCCTTGGCAGAGCACAGGTCAGCGGTTTCCAGAAAAGGCATCAAAATCAAGAGAGCAAGAAAACTAGAATCTTGGGCCGAGTCAGTGGTGGGGGCTTAGCTCATAAGCGTCTCTTTAGAGCCCACTGTGTGTCAGGCACAGGGGGGGCCCTGGGGAGCAGTACTCGCCTCGGGGCCTCGGGCTAACGCACGGTCCTTCTCTTGCAGTGAAGAGAGACGTGGCCTCACAAGAGATTTCCACATCTTGTTTGTACCCCGGCGTAGCCTGCTGTGTGAGCAGCGGCTGAAGGACCTGGGCGTCCTGGGCTCCTTCATCCACAGGGAGGAGTACAGCCTGGACCTCTTTCCCTTCGACGGGGACCTTCTCTCCATGGAGCCGGAGGGCGCCTTCAGAGTAAGTTCAGTGTTTGCCCTTTGAACTTGACGCTCGTTTCTGCCTCGTTTGTGATGGTGACACTGACACTGGCATTTCAGTGATTCCTGGAAGCCTCCAGTTTCTTCCTTTTGGGGAGAGACGGGAGTTGGGCCACACCCAGCAGTGCTCAAGGTTTACTCCTGGTTCTGTGCTCAAGGATCACTCCTGCCCATGCTCGGGGACCATATGTGCTGCCAGGGATAGAACCCAGGTTGGCTGCGTGCAAGACCAGCGCCTTCCCCTGTGCTGTCTCTCGGGCCTCTGCTCCTCTTGCTTATGGAGACCCTCCTGTTTCAACGAATTTGCTTAAAATTGTTAATGCCGTTAATGAATTCTCAAAACTCAGTTGTCCTTAAATGTGTTTATTTCTGGTGTTTCTCTGCTGCTGGTCGATCTTTGTCCTTGTGCCCGTCCCACCCTGACTTGACTGTGGCTGTGGAGGAAGCTTCGAGAGTGGAAGGCAGGGCCGCTCCAGCCAGAAATAGTCAAGTCTGTCACTGCGTTTTTCCAGTTAGCCACTTGTGAGGGATTTTGTTTTAGTGACCGCCTTTCCCCTTGATTGAGTCTTGGCAAGACCTGAAGACTCTAATCTTACATTCTCATTTTCTAGAAATACAATTGCCTACATTTTTCATTCAAACTCTTGAGGTTCTGCAGTGTGACCTCAGGGCTGGGTGCAGGGTGTGCGGGAAATTCTGTTTCTCCCACACGCCCATCCCAGCCTGTTTCCTACTGGTTATTTTCAGCACATATTTATTTGTTTGCTTTGCTTTGGTTTTTGCTTGGAGCCTCACCTGGTGATGCTCAGGGATTACTCTTGGGGGTCCTCAGGGGTCCATATTTGACTCTTTGATGCCAGGGAAGCACCTTCGCACTGAACTATATATCTGACCACCCGGACTATTTCTTTTTTAAATGTTGTCTTTTTCTGAAAGGTGGTTTTTTGTTTGCAAATATGATTTTATATGTTTTGTTTACTATCTTTATGACAGGGAGCACTTCTGAAATATTTCTCTTTCAAAGTGTCAGCTTGGCTCTTAGGGGCGCCCGGGCCAGATCTCTGGCTCTTTCTTCTGTGCGGTGAGGTTTCTCCATGCTTAGTCCCTTAAGACAATCTGTAGACCCCAAAGCATTGATTTATGTGAGTTTTCAACCAGATGCTTTTCCTATGACGTACTTTTTACTGGAAATAGGGAAAATTGGGCATGGCTGGAGTTCTGGCAGGCCGAGTGAGACCCCCCCCCGCCCCCAAGTGGGTAACCACCACCTAGAGTGTGCGACCCTCAGCCTCAGCGAGAAAGGGAGGGAAAGGGAAAATAAATACTGGAATGAAGGGGAAGATGCAAGGGGGAAACACATCAGCTTGATAATGTCCTCTAAAAACGGCATACCAGGGCCAGAGAGATAGTAAGGTGGGTAGGGCACTTGCCTTGCCCCTGGCCGACCCGGGTTCGTTCCCTGGCACCCCATATGGTCCTCCAAGCCCCGACTGGTGTGACCCCCAGTGCCAAGCCCGGGAGTCAGCTTGAACCTGTGCACGGCCCCAGCGCTCCCGGTGCCTGTCTGCGCCCTCTGCGCCCTCTGCCGTTCGTTGGAAGCTTGTGCAGGTGTGTTTGAGACGCGATCACATTTCCCTGAGTTCTTGGGCATGTGAGTTGATTTGTGGTACTGCTGCTGGTCTCAAGACACGACCTTTCGAGAACGCAGGTGCATCACCAGATTTCCAGGCCCCCTTTCCCCTCAGCATGTTGGTCTCAGCAGCACCTTAAGAGAAAGAACCTGGGGCTCGCTTGGTTTCTGGGCTGCTGTCACCCAGCTCCCCATGGGTTTGCTCACGTCCCTGGGCTTCGGCCTGTGGAATCCAGAACTTTCCTGGGCTCCCCCGATGGTCTCTCCCCACCCCAGTCTTGGAGCAGGAAAGGGCTTGCATGCCATGTGTGGTGACAGGACAGGGGCCTGCCCGGCCCTGTGTGGTGACAGGACTCGGGGTTCACCTTCCATACGAGTCACTGCGGGTCTGGGAGAGGCCTCTCTGCTCCTTCTGTTCCCAGTCAGCAGTGCATAAGCTTTGAGGAAGCGGCTTGGTCACCCCAGCTGAGGGTAGGGGCCGTCTCGGTCACACCCAGGGTCGCTCCTGGCCCTGTGCGGGCGGGGTGGGGCCATCCCAACAGGCAGACCCGACACAGGTCAGAACCAAGGGCCCCACATCCCCCCACATCCACCCATAATTCCGTATTAAAAAAATACAGAATTATGGGTGGTGGGGATATAGCTTAGAGGGCTAGAGCCCCAGCATCACCTGGGGAGCCCCGAGTTCAGGACAGGAGGGACCCACACACCACCAGATATGACCCTAGGGGCTTTTAAAGAGGAATTACAAGGGCTGGAGCAATATACATTGGGAGGGCATTTGCCTTGCACGCAGCTGACCCAGGTTCAATCCCCGGCATCCCATATGGTCCCCAAAGCACCACCAGAATAATTCCTGAGTGCAGAGCCTATCCCTTGAGCCTCGCCGGGTGGGAGTTGTTAGAGGTGTCTCTGTAGTAATACGCCGTTTTTAAACATGAATGTTTTGTTTGGGTGCTCGGGGCTGGGCAGGGCCGGGCAGGAGCCGGCTTAGCTGTCCGCAGGCAGACACAGTTCCCGCTCTGAACAGTCACCTGGGCCCCTGAGCAGTTCGACAGAGGCCCCCTAATGCTTTCCTTCCCCTGCATCATCCTCTGTGGTCTGCTCCAATGCAGAGTTTCCGGTTCTTTTCTGAGGACTCTTTGGACATCCTGACCAGGGTGGCCTAGACTCAAGTGTGAGGCTGCACCCCAGACCTGGCGGAGCCATCCTCCGGGGTCTTTGGGGATGTTATGCTCACTCTGGGCCAGGCTCTCTGGGAGGTCTCCCTCTGCACCCCGCCCCCAGTCTGCACACCTCCACGGTGTTATCTTTTTATTGTTAATTTTTTCACCCGGAGAGGCACGGGGGTTACTCCTGGCTGTGCAGTCAGGATTTACTCCTGGCGGTGCTCAGGGGACCATATGGGATGCCGGGATTTGAACCCAGGTTGGCTGCATGCAAGGCAAATGCCCTCCCCGCTGTACTATCGTTCCAGCCCCGACACTAGAAGCTTCGACCTGGGGATCCTTGTTCCTTCAGCTCTTTTGCATGGAAGGGCGGGTGTGAGTCAGACCTGAGCAGCTGTGAGCGTTGGAGGGATTCCATGGCATGTGGGGTGTCCGTGAGTTTTCCGAGGCATGTGGGGTGTCCCCTGGTGGGTTCTGCAGGGCAGCTGGGGCTGGGACCCGGGTTAGGCCAGAGACCGGCCTCACCTCCGCTCACCTTCTCTTAGTCCTGTTTGCCGGCTTGCTCTTCTCTTCGAGCTCTTGCTAACTCTGATTTTCCCCCCGACACATAAAAATTTCCTCTATCTGGATATTTTGAAGTTGAATGCCAGCATGAGACGGGTGACGGGGCTCGCTGATGACAGTGAATAGATGCCGTTTGCATATGTCCTGTGCCTTCAGGCTGTATATTGTCTTGAACTGTGTCTACAGCTCCTGAAATTTTGTTTCGAACGGAAGACTGATTTTTATGTAACTTCCTGATAGAATGCCGTGCGGCGCTGCCCGAGGGGTAAGGGGTCCTTGGAGTCCTAAGGGGGGAAAATGACCCAAATTGAGGTGCTTCCTGTGTGCCAGTGTCCCATCACGCCACACCTCCCAGGGCTGGTGTTTCCCTGTCCAGAAGACGCTGGACAGACGTGAGCCAAAGCTCTAGCAGGGAGGAAGCATTTGTGCTGCGGGATGAAATAGAACTGCCTTCGGAAACCCCAGCTTTGAGTCAAACTGACATTTTCAAGAAATCCAAAACAGACTTTTTTTCCCCCATTTTTAGTACCAGAGTAGATAATCCCCTAAGGTTATTTGCTTCCCTGAGAGATATTTAGCTTACCCTTTCAAGGTTCGTTTAGAGCAGATCTTGGCGTTAAATCAGAGTTGGGTGCTAACCGAGTTCAGAGTGTTTGCCTATTTGCGGCCTTCTTTGTCTCTTAAGAGGAGCCGTAGTTAGAGGCCTCCAGAGAAAACAAAACACAAGCACCCACTTCCTCCAGGCTTGGTTCCTCTGTTCTCAACCCCTGGCCACTTGTCTACGCATCGTCCCCAGAGCAGGCGGGGGACAGAGGCAGAGAAGGTCTGAGCAGCCCCTGTATGGTGCTCCCCGAGCAGTGCTCCCCATCTTTGTGGCTTCTGTTGAGGTTCTGAAGTGAGTCATCAGGTTCTAGTGACAAATGTCTCACGTACGGCGTGACACAAAGATGGAGTTTGTGCCATCAGTCCCCGGGGTGGGAGGAGGGAGCGTCGCGTTTTGGGGGCCAGTGGCAGGAGGATGTGACCCATAGCATGTCGGCTTTATCTCGGGTGGGGGAAAATGGATCGTTTGGGGAGGAGTGCGCTTGGGGTACAGATTTGCTGTGTTTTTCTGGATTTCTCTCTCTCTCTTTTTTTTTTTATTTAGGAGTACTGCTATTTATCCAGCCACTGATTAGCTGATTGAATTGTGCATGAACTCCACCTTACTTTTTTTTCATTTTTTATGATTTTATTTATTGAGTCACCATGAGAGCAGTTACAAAGCTTTCGGGTCTAAATCTCGGTCATACAATGAAACAACCGTACCTTCACCAGTGCCCATTCTCCACCACCAACAACCCCAGTATATCCCCATCCCACACCCTCCCCCTACGTGTGGGGCAGATGATTTCCAAATTATTTTCTCTCGACTTTGATCACATTCGATATTTTGACACCAGACCCACAATTATTGTTTGAGATTTTACCCCAACACTCAGATCTGCTGAAAAGGCAACAGTAGACAGTTTGTTTTCTATTGCTGGTTATGAATAACCTATGATGTTGTGTGGCTGCAGTAGTGGCCACGTGATTTTGAAATTCCAAATTTGAACACTTCAATCTGGAGGGATTTCTGCCCAAACCTGCTGGGTTCCGAGATTTGCTCCTGAGTCTCTGGCATCCTGGTCATTAAGCAGCTTGATCAGGAGTCAGAGAGGCTGTTCATGGACGATGACTTGGGGTCTCGTTGGGACGGGGAGGACAGGACTGGCTCCACCCCCATCCTGTGAGGCCCAACAAGTTTTGTCACTGAGGGCCCAAGCCTGACTGTCCAGTGACCTCTGGAGGATGGCGGCCACCTGGCCGCCAGGGGGAACAGGCCAAGGCATGAAACCATGGGCCCAGCACTACAGGGACCAGACGCCTTTCTGCCAAAAGCCACTGGGTTTCGCGATGTGTTTCTGAGTCTCTGGGATCATGGCCGTTAAGCAGTTCAATCAGGAACCAGAGAGGCCATGCCTCCAAGGATATAGCTGAGCCGGAGGTGGCTTGTGGGTGTGTTTCCCACATACCTAACTTTTGGCCATTTACTTTTTTGGTAAACTTTGCCCAAGTTTTTGGGGTCTGGCCAAAGGCACAGCAGCAATTTTGGGTATCTGGAGTCTGAAGGTGCCATCAGGCTGCTGATGCACTCGCCTCACAAGTACAGTGTTTTTCGTTTGTTTGTTTGTTTGTTTGTTTTTAATGTAGGAGTACTGCTATTTATTCAGCCACTGATTAGCTGATTGAATTGGGCTTGAACTCCACCTTACTTTTTTTTTGTTTTTCATAATTTTATTTATTTATTTATTTTTTCTTCTTCTATTTATTTATTGAATCACCGTGGGAAAAGTTACAAAGCTTTCAGATTTAAGTCTCGGTCATGCAATGATCAAACACCTTTCCCTTCACCCTTCACCAGTGCTCATTTTTCACCACCAAGAACCCCAATATACCCCAGCTCCCACCCACCCAATGCCTGTGAGGCAGATGATTTCTCCTTAACTATCCTCTACATTGATTGCATTCATTATTTCAACAAAAGATGCACCATGATTGTTTAGAATTTACCCCCCAACAATCAGAATGGCTGAAAAGGCATTGTGAAATACGTTGTTTTCTATATAAAGTTTGGAGTTCCGGGGCTGGAGAGATACACAGTGGGTAGGGCGTGTGTCTTTCACGTGGCCATCCCGGGTTTGAGTCCCAGCATCCATATGGTCTCCTGAGTGCAGAGCCAGGAGTAACCCCTGTGAGTGCAGAGCCAGGAATAACCCTTGTGCATCGCCAGGTGTGACCCAAAAAGCCAAAAAAAAAAGTTTGGTGTTCCTCCCCTCCAAACACAGGTGTGAGGTGCTGCGTCTCGCTGAGCAAGCAGAAGGAAAGCAGAGAGCTCGGGCCCAGTGGTTGATGCAGATTGCTGGGCCGGGCCGTCGAGCAAGGGAAATTTGGGGATCTCTGGGACCCTTCCTCGGGCCCAGTGCTCTCCGGGGCCCCTAGCTTGGTCGTGTCCTACGAGTTGGGGGCGAGCCTGGCTTTGTGCTTGCTTTGCGTTTGGACGGGCAGGTGGGGTGTTCAGGGCCCAGCTGCTGACACCTGATCCCGCCCTGGCCAGGTGGGAGGACGGAGATTGGCGGCTGGCCCCTGAGATGCCCAAGATAACCAGTCAAGGAGATAACCAGAGTCAATCCCAGTCGAGTTGGGTGATAGGCTGAGATAACGCACCGAGCCGCTGAGGCAGATCCTGTCTGGAGACGCTCGGGCACCTTGATCCCAGGCCGGCCTGGCCTGGCAGGGGGTGGAGGCGAGTGGGCACCAACCAACCTCGGCGTTTCCGTGGCTCAGAGCTTCCGGGCCCTTCCGCTTGCTCTGCTGTTGTTTTGATTTTGGGTCACACCTGGACATGTTCCGGGGTCACTCCTGGCTCTGCACTCAGGACTTACTCCTGGAGGTGCTCTGGGGTCCCTATGGGATGCCGGGATTGAACCCAGGTCAGTTGTGTGCAAGGCAAACGCCCTCCCCGCTGTACTAGAGTTCTGGCCCCGTGGCCCAAAACTTAAAGAAAAATCCTTGCTGGGGTTGCCCCGTCGCTGGCGCCCTGTCAGCCTCGTGGGTCTGCACACGGCCTCGAGTGGCCAGTGACAAGGTGCGCCCTCCTGGCCTCCTGCTCCCCAGGGCTGCTCTCTGCCCGGTGCTCCCGGCCCTGCAGCCCTCAACTCCTGCCCTGTGTTCCCTCCTCCTTTCTGTGGTGTCCCCCTCCTCTCTCGGTGGCCCTCCCCCTGGGGTCACCCCCCTTCCTGCGTGGTGCTGGGACAGCAGAGCTGCCTGGTTTGTGCCGGCTTTGTGCCAGGTGCACATGTGACCCCTGGGACTTGGACTCAGGACCTCATGCTTGTGAGGCAGTGCTCAAAACCCCCTCTCGGACATTCCTCCCCTCCAGGCTGAAGGAACGTACTTGACCCACGTTCAGGCTCACACCTCTGCTTCCTGCCAAATCACTGCCGGCCACTAGCAGGCCAGGACCCGTGTGCCACGCCTGTGTGAAGCAGGGACGTTCTGGGGCGTGAGCCTGCTAGCGTCTTTGTCATGGACACATGTGGTCCCATCACAGGATTTAGGGTCACGGTCCAAACACAGGAGCATGGGGGTGAGGGGGTCGGGGCATGTTTAGGCCGGAGACTCTACTGGGCTCACACACGGCACTGAGTGCTCAAGTCTCAGGGAGACAGTGAGGCTCAAACACATTTTCTTTCGCGCTGTTTTTTTCTTTTTTTTGGCTTTTTGGGTCACACTCAGGGATGCTCAGGAATTACTCCTGGCAGTGCTCAGGACTGGTGATCGAATCTTGGTCAGCCGTGAGCAAGGCAAACCCCTCCCCACTGTGCTCTCACTTCAGCCCCTCCTTTTGCATCTTTTTGTGTTTTTTTCAGAATTGATTGACTTCCTCGTAGCGTTTGCTGGCCCTGACGTTCTCTGTAGAGTCCCTTGTTGCACACTGTGTTTCGTGGGCACCTTGGCATCAAGACTTGGCGCTTGCCTGGTGCATGGCTCACCCCATAAGTCCCCCTGAGCACCGCCAGGAGTGATTCCCGAGAGCAGACCCAGGAGTAACCCTGAGCACTGCCGGGTGTCCCAAAAAACAAAAGGAAAGAAAGAAAATAGGTATCCTTGACCGGAAAGGTAGCCCAGGGCCAAGGAGCCTGCCTTGCCTGCGGCTGACCCCACCCCACCCTGTACGTCACCCCCCCCCCAGGTCCTGCCAGCATGAGCCCCGATGACTGGATCAAAGTCGGTCCTGAGCACGGCCAGGTGTCCCGTCCAAGTGTCCCGACCTGAGCCCCCAGGTTAGGTCACTCCACCCTCCCCACCTCCCCACCACTCCCCCGTTCCTGCTCACTCATCCTCGAGGGGACCCGCACTCATTCAGCTTGTGCTCCCATCCGAGCAGGCCAGGCCAGACTCCTCTGTACAGCTCTCAGGCCTTAGTGGGCTGGGCCACTCCCTGGCCACGGTGCGGCAGTTGTTGCTCACAGCACTGGGGTCACAGAGAGCAGGGCTATCAGGGTCGGGCTCAGGGCCTCTGCCCTGTCGCTCTGCCCCTCCGCCCCCGCCCCCGCCCGCCCATAGATTTTATGGCCCAGCTCCTGAGGAGGGCCCTGGGCACAGTCACTGGGTCCAGGTCATACTCGGGGGACGCCGAATGACCTCAGTTGGAGATCTGTAACTGCCAAACATTTGTCAAACGTTTTCTGAAACCACTTTCTCAGGGCCCAGGAGTCCAGAACTGGGCCCCGCAGGGACCAGAGGCACATTGGCCAGCTAGTGCTGGCATCTGCAGGGCAGCCCTCCGGAGCCTCAGCCGGACCCTGGCATCATGAAGGGTGGCGCCTGCCCCTTTAAGAAGGGCCCATGATGCCCTCCTCCTTGCGGAATTCTCATTCTACCTTGGAACATTCTAGACTCCAAGTGCCATTTTCAGTCTCTGTAGGAGACTGGCACGAGCCTGTTTGGCAGAGCTCAGTTCTTTAAGCTGCGAGTGCAGTGTGACACAGGTGAATCTGAGTCTCTGGGCTTTTTGCCCGCGTGCGGGTGGCTTTTTTCTCTAACAGTTCTTTAGTGTATGATAGTTTTTAATCTGTAGTTCGTTTAAGTTTTTTTAGTAGTTATATATATATATATTTTTTTGGGGGTGGGGGTGGGGTGGGGTGGGGTGGCCATACCTGGCTGTGCCCAGGGGTCACCCTGGCCGGCTAACGTCCCTGTGCTGACGGAGATCGAGCCCAGGACAACTGGATAGAAGGCAAGTGCCCTCCCCACTGTCCTGCCTCTCTGCCCCCTGCGGACTTTTCTATTAAATACGGAATGACTCTGAAGTCAGTGGGCCCTCATGGGGGGCTGATGAGAAGCAGAGGAGAAGATGTCACTCCCCCGGGACTGGCTGGAGCGCTGGCACTGATGAGCGCGACGAGCCCTACCAGCCACACGACACCCACTAGGCCTTCCCGGGGTCTCGGGCCGGAGTGAGGGGTTGCCCTTTTCAGGGAAAGGGAGTCGATCCTCGACCTCCTCAGGCCCCCGGGCCTTTGTCCTTCTCGCAGAAAATCATTTCAGGAGATGAGCATGAAGCAGGAACATTTTATTTGGAGGCTTTTAGGAAGGGGAAATGAGGGAGGGAGTAACACGCTCGAGAGAGAGTGCGGCTTCTCCAGAGGCGCAGAAAGCCACTGAACACGTTAGGTTGCCTGGTTGCGTTCGGTCCGAAAGTCCACACCTCAGGAGGGGAGAAGCCCGTGACATGACCGACCTCGTAGGCAAGAGCAGTCCCTGGGCTCGGGCACACATGAGCGCCCTCCCTTGGTTCAAGGGGGCTAATCTCGGGTTTTCCCCAGGCTGCCCCTGGTGGGAGTTTCTAGCTACCTAGAGTCCGTTGCTAGGGTGGTTGCCAAGGGGGTAGAGTTGAGTGGTCCAAGGTCCTCTTAGAAATTCCTTTCCTGGCCTTTGTTCCTATTCCCTCGGGGGGTCCAGCCTGCTCTGGGCCTCCTAATGTGGGTTAATTTTGACCAGACCTTGGGTCCCGTGCCCTCAGGTGGTCTTTTGGTGGCCATGAAGCTATTGTTGACTTCCTCGGAGTTCCATTGCCATGACGACGCTTCCCCCATCCACATGTCTGCCTCAGTTCTGTGGGTTAAGAAATGCAGTTAATACTGGCTTGTGGTTATCAAACTTGGGCACCGTCACAAGGAACGAAGGAAACGCCAAAACCTCCTTCGCTCCCCTTTGGCGCAATTTTTTTTCTTTTTGGGTCGCACCTGGTGATGCACAGGATTTACTCCTGGGTCTGCACTCAGGAATCAGTCCTGGCAGTGCTCAGGGGACCATATGGGATGCTGGGAATCGAACCTGGGTCGGTCACGTGCAAGGCAAACGCCCTACCCACTGTGCTATCGCTCTCCAGCCCCCCTTTGGCGCAGTCTTGCTGGGCCCTTTTCCCTGGCACTTCTCAGCCCATAGAAAAAAGTGTGCCTGTTGCTTGCCTTAGCTTCTGTGTGTAACCCCGGGCCTCTCACACACATACATACGCACACATGCACACACAAGACCAGCCATCACTGCTGAGTCGCCTCCCGGCTAGTCAGTGTCTGGACGGGAAGGTGGTCAGTGGCACTCACAGTGCACAGGGACGATTTCTGGCTCCTGAATGTGTTTGGGGGTGGGTGTGATGCCAGGGAGGGCGTGAGGGTCAGCTGCCCGCAGGGCAAGTACCTGTCCCCTCTGCCCTCTGGCCCTGAATCTGCTGTTGTTTGTTTGTCTGTTTGGGATTGAGTTTTTGTGCAGGAATGGCACTTGGTGGGCTCAGGGGGCTGTGCGGGAGGCTGGGGGTCGCACTCGGGGTGGCGAGTGTCAGACTGGCAGCTCTCTGGGCTCCGGAAGCTGCTGTGGTCACTCCCGTGAGACAGACTCTCTCCTCTGCTCTTCAGAGATTTATCCCTGAGAACGAGTGCGCCTCAGAAGGCCCCACAGTGGGCTCGACAGTCAGGGCCCGGTAGTGGCCGCGGCAGCGTCTGACCACCTGACCATGAGTCTGCTGAGGCCCAGCGGGCTGAAGGCCCCCACCAAGATCCTCAAGCATGGGAGCTGGGCCCTGAAGGCGCCCTCGGCCGGTAAGTGCGCTCAGCCCGGGCCAGGGGAGACTCATTTCCACCCGGGAACCCCCTCCCGAGTCCTCGCCCGGGAAGGGCTCCCTGAGCTGTAGGCACGTTCATGGCTCTGGGGACAGCTCTCACACACGAGTCTCACGTTCTGTGACTTTAGTGTCACGGCAACTGGTGACAGCTGAGGCGACCAACACGCTCCCTCCTAACTGCTAGCCCCCTCGCCCGGGCTTGGGGACAGGCTGAGGGAGGTGGACTCACCTGGACTAAAGGGCCTCATTGCCGGCCGTAGCTACAGTACAGTGGGGAGGGCAACCGGCACCCCATGTGACTCTCCAGCCTCAACCTCACATGAGTGACCCTGAGCGCAGAGCCAGAAATAGGCCCTGCGGACTGGCTGGAGTGCTCCCCCCCTAAAAGAAAAAGAAGATGGGCCAGTGGACACAGCAGAAATAAGACACTGTGTTGGAGCTTTCTCCTGGCTTGGTCCATAGCATCACGGGGTGTGTCCAAAGATTTCCCCTCAGCTGCCCAAATATGACTGTGGCCTGGGATGCTGCAGTAGGTAGGCACGTCCCCTTCACGGCGGGCCCGGCCAGGCTTCACCACAAGCAGCCCCCGGCATTGGCTGGGAGTAGTCCCAAGCACTGCTGGGTGTGGCCACCCCCAACCACACTTTAACTGGACCTGGACAGGCCCTTCCTGACCCTTCTGACCCTTCTGACCCTTTCTGCTGTTCCAGCGGCTGCTCCCGTTGAGAAGTCCGTGCCTGGGGAGAAAACCCCCAGCGCCCCCTCCTCGGAGACGCAGGAGGAGTTTGTGGACGACTTCCAGGTCGGGGAACGAGTCTGGGTGAAGGGGAACAAGCCTGGATTCATCCAGTTCCTCGGGGAGACCCAGTTTGCCCCTGGTCAGTGGGCCGGGATCGTCTTGGACGAGCCCATCGGCAAGAACGACGGCTCAGTGGCGGGTGTGCGCTACTTCCAGTGCGAGCCGCTGAAGGGCATCTTCATCCGGCCGTCCAAGCTGAGCAGGAGCTGGCAGGCCGACGATGAGACCAACGGCCTGCAGCCAGCGCCTGCTGCCCAGGCCACACCGCCCCTGTCGGCCGCCCCGGCCCCTGCGGCCGCCCCGAAGGCACCCCAGCCCTCCGCGAAGGAGGCACCGGCCACCCCTCACATCAGCAACCTGACCAGGACGGCCAGCGAGTCCATCTCCAACCTCTCGGAGGCTGGCTCCCTCAAGAACGGGGAGCAGGAGCTGAAGCTCGGGGACCGGGTGCTGGTGAGTGCCGAGGGCAGCGGTCGCGGGTGGGTGTCCATTCGCCTGTCTGGTCCATCAGCTTTCCCAGACTCGCGGTTTGGGTGGAAGCACGAGCAGCCAGGACACCTGGTCCTGCAGTTTCCAGCGTGATGGATGCGTGCGGGGATGCTGCCAGTTTTACCAGTTTAGCCAAAACAGGGTGGAGGGGTCATGCCGTGGGGAGGCCGTGTGCTTTGGATGCCTCTGACCCGGGGTTTAAGTCTTGGTCCCATGTACAGTCCCCCAAGCACATCCCGGAGTGATCCCTGAGCACCAAGCCAGAAGTAAGCCCTGAGCACTCTGACTGTGACTCAAAAAACAAACCAATGAACAAAGTTGGAAATCGGTTCCATTGCTCTGGTTTGTGATGTTTGTGTTTGGGGCGTCACAGGGCTCACCCCGAGCCGCTCCAGGCCATTCCGTGCGCAAGCCCTGAGCCGTCTCTCCAGACGTGTGTGGTTTGGTGTTTGGGCCACACCTGGCCATGCTCAGGGCTTCCTCCTGGTGCTGAACTCAGGGATCTGGTAGGGCTCAGGGGACCATCTGGGGTGTCGGGGATGGACCCTGGGTAGGCCACGGGTAGGGACCCGTCTCCGGAACATTCTCAAGAGTATGTTTTGCTGTCTTGGTTGCTCGATCTTCAGACTCAGCACCTGCTCTTGGGTTTCTCTGAGCAGCTCCTGGAAGGCCTTCGGTGGGGGCGAGGGGGCACCCTTTGTAAGATGAGTTTCTGGTGGGGGTCACCAGGTCCCTGCACATGGCATCCTCAGTCCACCCCAAGCCCATTCCTCTGCACAGCTCCCCTAAGCAGAGGTGCTTGGCTGTAGACAACTGTTCTCCCCAGCAGAAGCACTCAATAACGCTTTCAGAACCCGTGGGAAGCGGCCGGGAAAAGTCACCTCGGGGACGTCTGAGGCGGGCGGCTCTGACCAGACAGACTGGGGGCTGGCCCGGAGCCAGTGGCTTCCCGGGGACCACAGGGATGGCCATCGCCAGGCCGGTGTCAGAGCTGTGGAGGCCGGAGAGGAGAGCTGTGCAGGCGCAGGGTGGCCCTCGGAGGGTCCTGGAGGGTCACGGTCAGGGTTCAGGGATGGCCAAAGAGTAACACGGGGAGGGAATTGGAGCTGGAGGAGACTCACGGTTTAAAGACTGTTTGGGGGGCTGGAGCAGTAGTACAGCAGAGAGGGCGTTTGCCTTGCACTCAGCAAACTGGGTTCCCCGGTATCCCATAGGGTCCCCTAAGCATCGCAGGAATGATTCCTGAATGCAGAGCCACGACTCACCCCTCAGCATCGCCAGGTGTGACCCAAAGACCCAAAGAAGAAAAACGACCTTTTTTTTTTTAACTTGCATTCACAACCGTCCACACCCGGACATAGGGACACCAGTGTCGTTGGAACAAGGGAGCGGGGACACTGCCACTGGCTCTGCAGTGAATAACTCTGATCAGTTATTCATTTATTGGTGGTGGTGCTCAGGGCTGAGTCCTGGCCCTGTGCTCAGGGACCACATCCGGGCAGGTGTGTGCAAGGCCAACGCCCTGCCCGCTGTGCTGTTCCATCGCTCCATACCTCAGCTCGAGCACGCCTTTCAAAATGAAGTTTTTTGAGGGTTTTTTTGGGGGACCACAACCAGCATAATGGCTGTTTTCTGAAAGAAGAAGGGGGAAAAAAGAAAACCCAAACACTTTCTTTGGTCTTTTTCCTAATTCAAGGAAGGTTTGCTTGGCGCTCCACGGCCTAACGCAGCCGTGGTCAGGAGGCCGTGGCGAGTGGGGGCTGGCCTCGGGGCACCGAGGCGAAGCTCCCGTGCAGGGCTGGCGCCCTCCCGGCTCTCCAAAGGGCCTCCTGCCCTTTGCCCCATTCTTCCCTGCGCACAGGAAGTCCAGGTTCTGCACCAGCTGGCCCCGATGTTTACGTGACTGACCTCGGAGGAGCCCTTCGGAGGCTCTGAGACGGCTGTTCCAGCCTTAGGCCTGTGGAAGGCGGTCCCCTGCCCCTGGCACTCCCTGTCACTGGCAGTGGACAGACTGCCCCCATGCTTGTGCTACTTTGGTTCTCTCTGGAGACTCAGGGACCCTCAGTGGGCTCACTGGAAATGCCCAGCTCTGACCTCAAGTCCCGTCTGTGCTCGCAAGTAGGCAGGGGTCGCAGAGCGGGACAGTCAGTCTTATGGTGTCTCAGAGCGGGAGGTCACTCTGTCCGTCCTGTGTCGTCTCAGAGTCCAACCGTGAAGAGCTTCTCCGGGCTGATGTGCGGTGGTTCTCCTGACCTTGGGAGATCACTTCCCTTCTCTCCAGCTGAGCTCTGACAGAATGTTCTGGAGACAGGCTTGCGGTAGTTTTGGGCAGATGATATTTCCAGGATATGAAGTCAGGGTCTTGAGAGACGTGACTGGCTTCCAGCTGTGCTGTTCCAGGAGGCTGTTTCCGGGTCAGGGACGGCATGTTCTGTGCCAAATTCTTCGCCGATGAACTTTGCAGCCTCTTCTCAGCCCAGGGCCGCCACCCCAGCCACCTGTCTCTTGTTCTTTTATTCCTTGTCACACTCACAGTGCCCAGGGCCCACGCCTGGCCACGGAGGCTGTGCCAGGGCCTTTGCACATGGCACTTCAGGACTCACAGAGACAGTCCTGGGTGACGCTGCTACCCCTCGTGCTGCGAGTGACCCCCGAGCACGTGAACCCAGTCCTGCCCCAGACCCGAAAAAAGAAAACCGCGCTCTCAGGCATTATTAGTTGAGGTCTCTCTCTCTCTCTCTCTCTCTCTCTCTCTCTCTCTCTCTCTCTCTCTCTCCCTTTCTGTTTTGACTTTTTGGTTTTGGGGCCACTCCTGGCAGTGCTTATGGGTCACTCAGGCTTTGCACTCAGGAATCAGTCTTGGCGGGCTAGGGGGACCATCTTGGGTGCTGAAGATTGAACCCAGGGTGGCCACACACAAAGCCAGTGCCCTTCCCCCGGTGCTCTGGCCCTTTTTGTCAGCATTCCCGTCGGTGTCCAGCGCTGTGATTCTGTTTTGCTCTGCGTCCCGGGGGCCAAGCATCAAGCCAAGGCATAGTGAAGGAGAACTGGAAAATCAAACTCCGCTAAGATATGAGAACAGTCATTTTCCTCTAGCTGGTTTCTGGCTTAATTGTTCTCCAGCGGTGGGGTTGCCACGGCTCTGCTCCCACACCCACGGGGCAGCGACCCCCTCGCCACACCAGGTGGCTGGCCTGGGTCAGAGATTCCCAGGGGTGTGGTCAGCCAGGCCACCGGTGTAAGCGAGTGGGCGTGAACGCCGCTGCCTTGCATGGACACTGAGCAGCAGCGTCTGCTCACCCTGTAGGGGTTGCAGGGGGAAATGGCACCTTGACCTTTGGGGTTTCTTCCGGAAATCCCTACTCTGAAGCCAGAATGTTCCTTCGCGGGGGTGGGGGCGCTTTGCGCAGTCCAGAGTGCCTGACCCGCGTCCCTCTGGCAGGTGGGAGGCGTGGAGGCCGGTGTGGTGCGCTTCCTCGGGGAGACGAACTTCGCCAAGGGGGATTGGTGCGGCGTGGAGCTGGACAAGCCGCTGGGCAAGAACGATGGCGCCGTGGCCGGAACGAGGTGGGTCCTCCTGCCCCCCCAGACAGCCTGGGGCAATGCACGGTGCCCGGGAGGCGCTGAGGAGACTGCAGGCCACTTCACTTGGTTCTTAGGCGGGGCCACTTCCGGTGGCACTCGGGGACCCTGCAGGGATGTGGGGACAGCCTGGGGCTCCCACATGCAGCTGTGCTTGCCCGCAGGAACCCCCGGGCCTGCTGTCGCCCTTCAGATGCCGGGGAGGCTGCTTGGAATCGCCCTTGGTTTGCGCGGTGGGGGTGGGAGGCGTGCGAGGGAGTGTGTGTGTGAATGTATGAATGTGTGTGCTTCGGAGTGTGGATATGTATGTAGGAGGGTGTGTGTATGTGAGCGTGTGAGTGTGGGGCTGTGAATGTTGGTGAGGGCATGAGCATGTGAGTGTTGGTGGGGGTGTGAGCATGTTTGTGAGGGAATGAGAGCGTGTCATTGTTGGTTTGAGAGCGTGCAAGTGTTGGTTGGGTGTGCGTGTGTGTGACTGGGGCTGTGGGAGTGTGGGAGTGTTTGTTGGGGTTTGAGTGTAAGTGTGTTTTTGTTGGGGTGTGAGTGTGAGTGTGGGACGTTGGGAGTGTGGGAGTGTTGGTTGGGGTGTGAGTGTGTGGGAGTGTGGGAATATCGGTTGGGGTGTGAGTGTGTGTGTTAGTTGGGGTGTGAGTGTGTGAGTGTGGGGCTGTGGGAGTGTTGGTTGGTGTGTGAGTGTGTAGGAGTGTGGGAATATCGGTTGGGGTGTGAGTGTGTGTGTTAGTTGGGATGTGAGTGTGTGAGTGTGGGGCTGTGGGAGTGTTGGTTGGGGTGTGAGTGTGTAGGAGTGTGGGAATATCGGTTGGGGTGTGAGTGTGTGTGTTAGTTGGGGTGTGAGTGTGTGAGTGTGGGGCTGTGGGAGGGTATGAGTGCTTGTTGGGGAGTGAGTGTGTGTGAGTTTGGGGCTGTGGAAATGTGGGTGTGTTTGTTGTGCTCTGAGTGTGTGTATGTTGGGGTGGGAGTGTGAGAGTGTGGGAGTGTTGGTTGGGGTGTGAGTGTGTGTGTTTCTTGGGGTGAGTGTGGGAGTGTTTATTGGGGTGAGAGTGTTTGGGAGTGTTGGTTGGGGTGTAAGTGTGTGTTAGTTGGGGTTTGAGTATGTGTGAGTGTGGGGCTGTGGGAGGGTATGAGTGTTTGTTGGGGAGTGAGTGTGTGTGAGTGTGGGGCTCTGGAAATGTGGGAGTGTTTGTTGGGGTGTGAGTGTGTGTATTTGTTGGGGTGGAAGTGTGAGAGTGTGGGAGTATTGTTTGCGATGTCAGTGTGTGTGTTTCTTGGGGTGAGTCTGGGAGTGT
The DNA here is from genome assembly GCF_029834395.1 of Sorex fumeus. Taxonomy (NCBI): domain Eukaryota; kingdom Metazoa; phylum Chordata; class Mammalia; order Eulipotyphla; family Soricidae; genus Sorex; species Sorex fumeus. Next base: position 4,563,512 of record NW_026606199.1, on the reverse strand, counting down.
TTGTTGGGGTGTGAGTGTGTGTTGGTTGGGGTGTGAGTGTGTGGGAGTGTTGGTTGTGTGTGAATGGGTGTTTCTAGGGGAGTGAGTGTGTGCGAGTGTGGGGCGGCTGTGAGCATGTGGGAGTGTTTGTTGGGGTGTGAGTGTGTGTGTGTGTTGGGGTTTGAGTTTGTGGGAGTGTGGGAGTGTTGGTTTGGGTGTGAATGTGAGTGTTTGTTTTGGTGGAAGTGTGAGAGTGTGGGAGTGTTGGTTGCGATGTGAGTGTGTGTGTTTCTTCGGGTGAGTCTGGGAGTGTTTGTTGGGGAGTGAGTGTATGTGAGTGTGGGGCTGTGGAAATGTGGGAGTGTTGGTTGGGGTGCGAGTGTGTTTGTTGGGGTGAGTGGGAGTGTGAGAGTGTGGGAGTGTTTGTTGGGGTGTGAGTGTGTGTGAGTGTGGGGCTGTGGAAATGTGGGAGTCTTGGTTGGGGTGTGAGTGTGAGTGTGTGTTGGTTGGCGTGAGTGTGTGGGAGTGTTGGTTGGGGTGTGTGAGTGTGTGTGTTTGTTGGGGAGTGAGTGTATGTGAGTGTGGGGCTGTGGAAATGTGGGAGTCTTGGTTGGGGTGTGAGTGTGTTTGTTGGGGTGAGTGGGAGTGTGAGAGTGTGGGAGAGTTGGTTGGGGTGTGACTGTGTGGGAGTGTGGGGCTGTGGGAGCGTGTTAGTTTGTGGGGGTGTGAGACTGTGGGACTCAGTGGACTCCGCGGTCGGCGCCTGTCTCTCTTGCCAAAGGTGTCTTTTGTCCCCCCCTCCTCGTTGTCCGCAGGTACTTCCAGTGTCAGCCCAAGTACGGCTTGTTTGCTCCCATTCACAAAGTCACCAAGATCGGCTTCCCCTCCACGACGCCGGCCAAGGCCAAGGCGGCCCCCGCGAGGCGTGTGATGGCCACCACCCCCGCCAGCCTGAAGCGCCGCCCGTCGGCCTCCTCGCTCAGCTCCGTGAGCTCCGTGGCCTCATCCGTGAGCAGCAGGCCCAGCCACATGGGACTAGTAAGCAGCCCCCTCCCCGCCCTGTGCGATACTCAGGCCCCCACAGACTCCCAGGCCCCAGGGGCGAGAGGCGGAACAGGACCGGGTGGGCTGGGCAGCTCCGGGGGGCAGGCGAGTGGCTTCCCAGCCACCACCGGTGACAGGAGCAGGGATGGGCCTTTCCTCCGGTGCTCAGGGCTCGTCTCCGGCCCCAGGCTGCCGTAGCGATGAAGTGGGGAAGCTGAAGGGGGCGTCGGAGGGTCAGAGCGGGACCCAGGGACTCTGGGGAACGCTTGGCGCTTGGCGTTGCTTGTTTGCTCTCTCCGTCCCTCCCTGCTCCCTCCTGTCCCTCTGCACCCCTGTCGACACAGAGGGGCCTTGACTTCTGTCCATTGCGGGGCCGCAAGTCAAAGCTGGGGCCTCGTGGCTTCTCCCCTCACGTCTCTCTGAGTCCTAAACACTAAAGTGTGTCCGACTGTGCAAGGGTGTCCTGAGATATTGTCCACAGGGAAACGGGCCCACGATGGAGACGTGTCCCGGGGGGCTGGCTTTGCTGGGGGCTGCGCTTCCTGCCGCCCCCTCTGCTCCCTGCATTGACCCTCGATGCGGAAGAAGAGTGAGTGAGTGTGTGTGCAACGGAAGATACAAAACAGGTGACACGGGAACGGGAGCCAGGAGGCCGCGCGCCGTGGGCACAGGCCTGGGGCCAGTCCTGTCTCGCTCGACCACCACCAGGTTTCCCTGCCCTGCCTCCATCCTCACGTCCGACTCCTCCTTCCCCTCGCCTCGCCATTTAGGAGGGGAGCAGACTCAGAAGCCCCTCGCCTTCCCTCGCGAGCCAGCCCGTTTGTGGAATTCGGTTTTCTTTTTCTGCTTGACTGTGGGCCACACCCTGCAGTGCTTCAAGGGGCCGTTTGCAGTGCTGGGGTTGAGCCGGGGCCTCCCACATCCGAGCAAGAGCCCCACGCCTGAGCCGTATCTCCAGCCTCCCCCCGCTGTCTTGTTTTGTTCTGTTTTGGGGTCACACCTGGCAGAGCCCAGGGCTTTCTCCCGCCTCTGTGCTCGGGATTATTCCTGGCGGGCCTCCGGGATTGAGCCTGGGCAGCGCTGGGGCTTCGCTCTCCAGCTCTTTGGCCCCTGCCTTGCATATCTTTACGCAGGGTGGAGCTCACTCCTACACTGCACATCACCGTTAGCACATATGACAGGAATATAGAATGAGTCTGTGTGGCTTCATGGAAGTATACACCCACAACGTAATTCCATACGTGCACACACAAGCGTTCACACACACACAGGCACTCATACATGTACACGTAGTGCATACCGTATATACACAGGCTGATGGGTATATACACACAGGCACGTACCTGCATAGACAGAACGCGCGCACGCACACAGGTGTGTGTAGACATGCCCACAGGAACGTACGTGCACGCATACATACATGCACACAGGTCCGTGCGTGCCCTGGGGGAGCCTCCCGGTTCGCGTGTTGGCTGAGTTGCTCTTCTGAGGTACCAGGCTCCCACAGAGGGTCCGGCCTTGCTGGCATGGAGCCTGGGGCCTCACACACCATGCGCAGGGCAGAGGCTTTGGCATCAACATCCTGAGTTCAGCTCGTGGCCCCGACCTTGCCCAGCCCCTCAGCACCGCCTCCCCCCATACCAGGGGTGCTGCTTTCTCCCTGCTCCGGCGCCTGAACCTCGCAGTCTCGTCTCCACGGTTGGCTGAAAGAAGCCGTTCGCTCCCGTGCTCGTTTCCTCAGGGAGCTGTCTCGGGCCCAGGAAGCGCGTGCGTCCAGCCGGCCCCACCCGCTCAGGCCAGGAGGCTCGGGGAACACCGCCGCCCACCTTTCCTAGTTTATTTTTGCTCTTTGGTTTTGGGGCTCACCTGGCAGTGCTCAGGGACTCCAGGCGTGGTGCTTGGGGGCTGCTCCCGGTGGAGGGGGTTTGAGCCCAGGTCTTGGTGGAGACCCCCAAGGCTGTCAAGCTCTTCCCAGCCACCCCTTGAAATCAGAGTTGACTGCAGTTCCCGGCAGCACTGCACATGGCTGGGCCCGAGAGCTCGTGTGCTCCTAGAAATTTTATTTATTTATTATTTGGTTTTGGGGCCACACTCAGGGGTGCTCAGGGCTTATTCCTGGCTCTCTGCTCTTGGGGTCACTCCTGACAGTGCTGGATCTTGAACCTCTGAAAGCACCTTCCATCCCCCAAAAAAGAAATCTCTTTGGCCCTGGGGAGAGCATTTAATCTGACCAATATACTTTAAGTGTATTGGGGAGTCACGGCCAGATCCTTACGCAGAGGCAAGGATGACCCGCTCCCCGGGCAGAACCAGGTAGCTCGAGAGTTCGCAGCAGGCAAAGCAGCAGTGGACAGCCTGGGCCCTGCTGGGCCTGTCAGTCAGCAGGCAATTGGCAGCAGCTCAGATGATGCAGGGAAGCGGCAAGAGCAGGGCGATGGGTCAGGCGTGGCCGGGCAGAAGGAGCAGACGTCCTCGGCCACCCCCACCCCAGCGCCCGCCACCGTGTGCCTGAAGAATGAAGACCAGGTCCCGCTGTGTCCCCGCCTGCAGGGGCCGTTGTGCCGCAAGGAAACTGGTCTGCAGAGCGACCATGAGTGACCACGAGCCCAGGACAGAACGGACAGGACCCCCGGTCCCCGCGGCCCTCCAGCCCACTCCCCTCCCCTCCTCACTGTCTTTGCCTCTTCTCTCCTTCCCTTTGTGCTTGGTCTTCCCCTGAGCTGCCCTTGCTGTCCTGCTCGCTGGGCGTGAGCCCTCACACATGCTCACCCACCACTTGTTCCTTTTTTTCCTGGATTTTGGGCCACACCCCAGCAATGCTCAGGACTTCCTCCGGGCTCTGCACTCAGGAGTCACTCCTGGTGGGCTCGGGACCCTATGGGGTGGGTACCTGGGATCCAGTTCGGGCAGCGGCGTGCAAGGCCAGCGCCTTCCCCGCAACTTTACCATTCTAGCCTCTCATCCCCCCTTTCGAAGGCAGATGGCACAGGGGTCTTTTATGGGGTCACACCCAGTGACCCTCAGGGGCACGGGGCCATTCCCAGAGACAAGAGTCTCTGGTTACTGCTGTTCAGGCCTGGGGCGGGTGCTGGGGAGAGCGAGGTGAGCTGAAAGGAAGAGGAAGAGAGAAGGGCCAGGCTGCCCTGGGAGACCCTGACGGACCTGCAAGGCTGAAGATGCTGGAGCCGGCCTCAAGCTCATGCCAAGGGCTCAGCCTTAAGGAAGCTCAGGCCAGAGCGGGCTGTGGAGGGGGCTGCCTCCGGCTCTGCAGAAGAGTCTCTGGATTCCCACGAGGCCCGAGGTCAGTGGAGCCCAGGTCCCATCCAAGGACCTTCGGGAAGGTTTCAAGACGCTTCTGCTGAGAGTCGCTGGCCCATATGCACGGATGCAGCGCTGCTCCATCTGCTTTGCTGAGGATAGCCGTGTGCATGCCCGCGTCCGCCACCCCCACCCCCTTCACGTCTCTTTTTCCTTTGCAGTTGCCAGAAACCTCCTCTCGCTATGCCTGCAAGATCTCCAGCACAACCGCCCTCCAGGAGGTCCTGAAGGAGAAGCAGCAGCACATTGAGCAGCTGCTGGCCGAGCGAGACCTGGAGCGGGTGGAGGTGGCCAAGGCCACGAGCCATGTGGGGGAGATAGAGCAGGAGCTGGCCCTGGCTGGGACGGGCACGACCAGGTGACGTCTGTGCAGACGGCAGTGCCGGGGCCAAGAGACGCTTGCGGCAAATGCTGGGCGCGACCTTGGTGCAGGCGGTGCAGGGAGAGGCCGTGGGTCCCCGTCTGCCGTCGTTGCGGTGGCATCCGGCGCGTGGTTTGATCGCATGCACCTTCTGCTCACCCCGTGGGGGTTCAGGGAGCGCCGAGTTATCCCCGCTGGTGCTTTCGTGGTGTGGTTCCCCCCCCGGCCTTCCAGAAACGCTGCGGCTTAGGTGGGAGACGTGTTCAGCATGCCGCGGTGGCAGGTGGCGGTGCCAGCCCACAGAGGGCTGTCGGGGGTGGGCGAGGACACTCACGCGCAGTTGCCTCCACAGCACGTCCTGGAGCTGGAGGCCAAGATGGACGAGCTGCGGGCCATGCTGGAAGCGACCGACTGGGAGAAGGTGGAGCTGCTGAACCAGCTGGAGGAGGAGAAGAGGTGAGGCCGTGCCAGGAGCTGGGGGGCTGCCTCGGGTGGGGTGCTCCTGGCCTTCCAGGGCTGTGAGAACCACAAACTAGCGGGTGCCCAGTCCTGAGAGTGGCCTCATTGGGGGGGATGGGGGGAGCTCACTGGAGCCCAGCCACCCCCGGCCCTCCCTGCTGTGTCCACGTGGCCTGGTGTTCAGGAGACCTGTGCTGGGTGGCCGGGAACTGTCGTATCCCAGTGGGGCCCTGTGGGAGTCCCTGGGGTTAATCCTGGGCGGGAGGAAACCCGCAGCACCCATGGGGCACGGCAGCAGACAGGCAGGGCTCAGGCCAGGCTGCAGACAGACGGACACGGGGTGCCGGCCAAGACGGTCTTCTCAGATGGGCTCCCGGCAGTGTGGTGCCCAGGGGCACTGCCAGTGCCCGGCTCAGCCCCTCAGCTCCACATGCTGAACTCGCCACGTCCCCTGGGAGCCCCTCCTGCCCCCCCGCCCTGGCCCCGAGTCATTTGCTGCTTCTCCCCCAGGGGCTCAGTTGTTGTCCCGATGTGGGGACAGGCGCTGGCTGGGAGGGACTGGCACGCGCACCTGGTCAGTCTCTAACCACCTCTGTTAGCTGCGAGGCAGAAAAGGCTGATATGACAGTGCGCCTGGCGTTGGCTCGACAGAGCTTCCTCCTGTAGCCTGCGGGTACCACCCAGTGCTCACAGCCGAGGGGACTCGCTGACTTTGTTTTTTTTCTTTTTGGGTCAATCCAGCGATGCTCCCTGCCTCGGCACTCAGGAATTACTCCTGGCATTGCCCAGGGGACCATAATGGGATGCTGGGAATTGAACCCGGGACGGCCACGTGCCAAGACAAATGCCCTGCCCGCTGTACTCTCGCTCTGGCCCTCGCTGACTCTCTCAGCCCTCCTGTGTGTGGAGGCGGGGGCTGGGTCAGGCGCGCATCTAGAGGATGGTGGCCCTCATGGGGGGCAGCAGTGACGCCCCTCACAACTCTCCCTCTCCCCCACAGGAAAGTGGAGGACCTCCAGTTCCGAGTCGAAGAGGAGTCCATCACCAAAGGCGACCTGGAGGTAAAGCCCGGGCAGGTCCCAGAGGCTTGCAGGGTGCAGGCAAGGATGCGGGGTGGCCTGGCCGACCCCGCCGGGACCACTTCTGCTGGAGACTCAGAATCAGACAGGGATACCAGGGGTCATGCACCTGGCAGGGCCCGGCGGAGGCACCTCTGCTCCTTGGGGCCGGAGGCTGCTGTTGATGAGCGTTTTCCTCTCGTTCTGACAGTTGGGTCTACGCCTTTGCCTCAGCTTTGATTTTCAGTCGAGCAGCACAAATCAAATCCTTTAGAACCCCAGTTTATTGGAAGGTATTCCTTAAAACAAGAAAAAGCAAACAGTCAGTTTGCAAAAGAATAATTTCTATTTCTGCTTCTTTTCCTTCCTGTTTTAAGTTCATGGAAATTTTGTTTTCCCACCAGAAGGAGGTGAAGGCCCTGCAGGCGGCCTCCGAGAAGCTCGCCAAGGAGAACGAGGGGCTGAGAACTAAGCTGGACCATGCCAACGAGGAAAACACGGACGTGATCGCCCCGTGGAAGTCCAAGCTGGAGACGGCCATCGCCCCGCACCAACAGGCCATGGGCGAGCCGAAGGCGTCCGTGAGCCGGGGCGTGGGCGCCGAGGCGGCCGAGCTGGCCGAGCTCAAGATGCAGATGGAGAGGCTGCAGTTCGAGTACCAGCAGGAGGTAGAGAACTCGAAGGCCCAGCAGGTGGCTGAGCGTGCAGCGCACGCCTTTGAGCTGCAGACGCTCAGGTCGCGGCTGGTCAGGACAGCCCAGGAGCAGAAGAACAGCCTGGAGGCCGCGCGGGCCAAGCTCGACCAGACCGAGGACCAGCACCTGGTGGAGATGGAGGACGCCCTGAACAAGCTGCAGGAGGCCGAGACGAAGGTAACGCACCTGGAGGGGTTGCGGGCCATGTGTAGGCAGCAAGCCCAGGCCCTGGCCGACGCCACGGCGCAGCTGGAGGCCACCCAGCAGAAGCTCTTGCAGCTCGATGGGCTCCGAAAGGCCAGTTCCGAGGTCAATTGGGAATGGAGAAGCTCAGGCAGCAGCTCCAGGTGGCTGAGCAGCAGATTCAGGAGTTAGAGAATGCAAAGCGGGCCGAGAGTGGCAGGTTGGTACCCGGGTGCCCTCGCCCACTTCCACGCTCGCTCCCTGCATGCTGTGTGTCTGTCTGCTCGCCGCCGTGTTCCGGCTTGGTGCTGACAGGTCTCCCGGTCACGTCCCGTGCGGTTCCCTCTGATGGGACTGAGAACGTGTCGGCACGATTCTGGGACTGTCATTGGTCCCCAGCACCCAGATGCCGTGCAAGCCTTGGCCCCGGCTAATTGGGCCCGTCTGGGGTCTTTCTGAAACTGAGAACTCTTCACAAGGCCAGTGAGAAAACAAGATAGGAGCCCCCAAAGCAAACCTCTGCCCCCCCCCTTGGGCCCCCTGCGTACTCGCCGAGTCCGCCCTGACCCTTGGGCTCGAGTCTGGCCGCAGGGTTCTTTCCCTGACCTTGCTGACCACCTGCTCGTGTGACTGGCTTTGCCAACCTCTCCCCGAGGCGCCTCAGTTTCCAGCTGGTGCTCAATGCCTCTGAGCCTCTGAGCTCCCTCAGGGCTGGTGACGTGGCCCATCTTGGTATTTCTCATTGCCGGCCCCTCCCTGCCTGCAGCACAAGCCCCTGCCCAGCCCTGCAGAGATTTCATCCCTTTCAGCCTCTAAGGGGTGCTTGGGCCAAGTCCGCCTTCCAGCATGGCCTCCTGCTGGCCACGGACATGGACTCTCATGGTAGCCCTGACCCTGGGGAAGGACAAGACAGTGAGATCTGGGCCAAGCCGAGGAAGCTGCAGTTCTCACCCAGGAGCCCCTTGGAAAAATGCCCTTTAACTCCTATAGGATTGTGGTGGCAGGACGCACCCTCCCAGCCGCCCCCCACCGACCCCCATGGCGCTGTGCGCTTTGTTGAAGAAACTTCTCTGTTGGCCAAGATGGAAGGGCTGTGGGATTTGTAGACAGGACTGACAGACATAACAGAAGGACCCAGAGACCCCCGGGAGTTCCTCTCAGGACTCAGGACTCCTTAGCTGACATTCCAGAAACAAACAGAATCAATTCCTAGGACACAGCAGGGCATAGTTGAACCACTTGTTCGCATCAAGATGTAACAAACGTCACGTTCTGCTGTCTAGTGGATTAGAGGTTCTTCAATTTAAATTTCATATTGAAACCCCTCAAACTTTTAAAGTCACAGACAAGAAACTACAAGAAAGTAAATCTTGGGGGCCAGAGTGATAGTACAGTGGGAAGGGCATTTGCCTTGCACACGGCCTACGTGAGTTCGATCTCCAGCATCCCATAGGGTCACTGTCATTGTCACTGTCCTCCCTTTGTTCATCAATTAGCTCAAGCGGGCCAAAAAAAAAAAAAAAGATAACATTTTCTTCCCTCCCTTCCCTCCCTTTCCCTTTCTTCCCTGTTTCCTCCCTCCCTCCTTCGTATCCTTAGCCTCCCTCCTCCCTTGCTTACGTCCTTCTTCCTCGCCAAGCCATGCTCTCGGCTCTGGGGTCCTCCCGCCCAGCAGTAGTGGGTCTTTCAGCTTGTGGACCGATCTCAGGCTCGCCCAGTGGTGCTGCAGTTCCAACTCGGGCCTGGTGTGTACTCCAGCCCTTTGTGCCGTCTCCCCGCCCCTGGAAAGTCAGTCTTTCTCATAGGCTTTCTTATTTTCTGGTCACTCCAAATGTAGGTCTAGAAAACGCCTCTGTTTGAGCCGTTTTCAGTAACCACTAGACAGTCATCACCAGAACTGACGGCGCCAAGGCCTTGGCTTTGAGAACTTCAGGCAATCGCACTCACCTCACGCCTCTGTTTTTCGGGGTTGTGTTGGGTCATGGGCTTCTCATACGTGCTTTCTGTTTTGTTTTCCCCTTCCTGTTCCTGTTCGTCCCCTTGGTCCATTCACTCCATCCTTGTCTCTCTGGTAGGCCGAGAGCCTGGCCGAGGAGCTGCAGGGGAAGGAGCTAGCGCTTCGTAGTCTTCAGGAGAACTTGAACGAAGTCAGTCGAGTGAAGGAGGCTTTGGAGAAAGAGCTTCGGAGTTTGGTGAGTACCAGGGGAGTCGGACGCTGATCTTTACATTGCTGAGGGCAAAGCGAAGCCTCCTCAGGCGAGCTCGGCCCTATCGCCTCTGAGGCTCACATTGTGTGTGTGTATGTGCTGGTGAGCAGAGTCGCCGTGTGTGTGCGGGTATGTTTGTGTGTTTGTGTGTTTGTGTGCATTGTATGCGTTGTGTGTGTGTGTGCGCGCGTGTGTGCTGGGGGCAGGCAGGGGGCCCACAGCTGATGGTGGCCCCCGGCTCCCCGCAGGGGGAGAAGGTGGACGTGAGCCGCAGCCAGTCCCAGGCTCTGCAGGCCGAGCACGCCAAGTCCACCACGGAGAGCCAGGCGCAGCACGAGGAGGCGCTGCAGGCCCTGCAGAAGCTGCTGCTGCAGGCGGAGGAGAAGCTGCAGGCGGTGCAGGCGGAGAACGGGAGCCTGCTGCGGGAGGTGGCCGAGCTGAAGACGCAAGCCGACAAGGCCAAGGTGTGTGGGCGCAGGGCCGCCGTCTCGGGGTCGGGCTCTGTTGGGGGCCTCGGCCTGCAGCCTCAGACACTTCCTCCGTCCGTCGGCGCCTGTGAGAGCCAGAAGGGGGTTGCTCCCGGGGCGCCCGGCAGAGCACATAGAAGCCCAGGGACCCCAGCTTGGGTTGTCTGTTTTGTTTTTAGCTTGCTCAGTAAGTTCAGGCCTTCGTGTTTTCACTTGACTGCTCAAAGGCATTTTTTCATGTATCAAAGAAATGTTAAGGTTCGAAGCTCAGTGGGGAGAAATAAAGCGGCTGGAACTAGTGCAGTGAGAGGGCACTTGCTGTGCACGTGACCCACCGGGGGATCCCCAGCATCCCCCATGGTCCCCCAAGCACCCAGGAGGAAGCCGTGACCTCTGCCGGGTGTGAACCCCAAAACAAGAAGGAAAATAATGTACACACACATATATGTGTGTACATACATAACATGTACATATGTGTACATCTTTATATCCATATAATAAGTGTATTTTAATTCATATGTACATATTTTGATACATTTTCAGTTTTACACACTTGGTCCCATGTATAGTTTATACATATATGTGTATGCCTATACATATATGTGCTTGTATGTATATGTGTGTGTATACATATCTATAAGCCAGTGGAAAGAAAACGGAACCGAGCTTACATCAGAGGAAACCAGGGCTGCTGAGCGGCGGCCATGGCCCGCGTGTGTGTTGGTGCCCGGCCTCTTTCCACCACGCACCAGAGCCAGGGCTACGTCTCCTCCCTGGACCACCTGCACGGCCCAGTTCTGTGGCCAGCAGCCTCGTGTGCATGCTCAGGTCAGTCCCATTCCAGTAACCTGACCGTCAGCGGTCAGCTGCCCAGCGCAGCGCACGCCAGTAGCCTGCTGCGGCTCATGGCTGCTGAGCTGGACAGAGAAGATAGCCCTTGCTGCAGAAAGTTCTGGAAAGTACATGGCGGTTAAACTATGGTGTGCATTGAGACTCAGAAACGAAGACGCACAACCCGTTGCTGACGGGCAGGGAGAGCAGGTGAGGGAGACTCTGGCCCGTGTGCGGCCACTCCTCCTGGAGCCCCTGGGCCCCTCCCAAATTTCTGCAAACACTGCCCTCCCATTGTTCATCGATTTGCTCGAGCGGGCCCACTAATGTCTCCATTTTGAGACTTGTTGTTACTGTGTTTGGCAAGCAAAACCTGTTGGCTTCAGTCTCCAAAGCTTGGTGGATTAGTCTGGATTTTCTATAAAGTGTAAAACTTTTGGGACTAAGTCCATTTCCTGCCTCTGTTTGTCCCTGTGAAAATCGTTTTGCAAGCAATGGTTGCTTTTCCCTTCCCCTCCTGCACAAAGTTCAACAACAAAATACTTTTTGTAGTTCTTTGAATTGTACTGGAAACTAGTTTTTTAATGCATCCCTTCTATGACAGAGTGATGGATTTTGTAATGGAATAATTGAAGTGGGGGGAAAAATCTTATGCCCCAATGTCAAGATCCAACTGTACTTAAAACTTCCGGGGAGCTGTCAGGAATAATTTCAGACGGCATTTCAAAAATAAAATGGCTGATAGTAGAATGGGTAGTGCTGCCTTGTACTTGGCCAACCCGGGTTGATCCCCAGCATCCCGTATGGTCCTCCGGCCCTGCCAGCAGTGATCCCTGAGCACAGAACCCTGAGCGAGACCCGAACACCACCAGGTGTGGGGCCCCCATCCACAAAATAGGCAGGTAGATATGTTGACCCTGTGAAGCTAACTGTGTTTGAGCCTCTCCATCCTGCGAGTGTGTGTGTGTGTGTGCGCGTGTGTGTGCGTTTGTGTGCGCGCACGTGTTTGTGTGTTTGTGTGTGCATGCACGTATGCACGCGTGTGCAGGTAAGACTACTCTGCCATTTTCATTTCTGGTGTTTAGGCCACATTAAGTGCTTGGCTTGCTTGTGCCTGCTTGATCTCATTCTTGTTTCCGTTCTTGCCCGCTTTTGTTTCTGTAGTCATTAACTTACCTAATAACATCAGAGGAAATTGAGCTGATGTCGGAGGATCGCAGGGCCCTGAGGTCAGAGAATCAATTGCTGGCGAAGGAGAAGCTCTCTCTGAAGTCAGAGAGAGAGTCATTGCTATTGAAGTTGAAGGAAGCGGAGGCCAAAAACTCTTCGCTGCGGGAAGAGCAGAGGAAGCTCTGGCTGTTGAACCAAGCGATTCTTTTCGATAAAGAGAAGGTCATCGAGGCCAGGCGGGCCGCAGAGAAGCTCTGGCAGGAGGAGCAGCTCGGCCGAGAAGCCCTCGAGGCGGAGAAAGAGAAAGTGCTGGAAGAAGCCAGGGCGGTGCAGGAGGAGCTCCAGAGGGTGGGCGCGGAGAACGACGCCCTGCAGGTCGCCAAGGTGGGGCTGCAGGCCCTGGTGGAGGAGCTGCAGATGAGCAAGAGCAGCCTGGTGGCTGAGTGTAAGAAGGGCCTGGAGGAGAGGGGCCAGCTGGAGGAGCATGTCAAGAAGCTGGTTCTGGAGAACCTATCCCTGGCCAAGGACAAGGACAACATCATCCAGAAGCTGCAGTGCTCCTATCATGAGCTGGCTTGGGATCAGAAGTCGCTGGTGCAAGAGATCGAGGAGCTCACGGCCGAGAAAGAGTCGGCCCTCGAGAAGCAGTTGGAGCTCGACAGCCTGTGCCTGGCCCTGAAGCTGGAGCGTGACGGCCTGGCTCAGAGGAACAAGGAGCTGCAGCTCGAGAAGGACCTGCTGCGCCAGGAGCAGGAGAAGCTGGGCGCCAGCCTGGAGGCGGCGCTGCAGGCCAAGGAGCTGCTGGGCACCGAGGCCAGCTGCCTGCGCACACAGCTGGACGAGGCCACCAAGACCGTGCACAAGGCCGAGCTGGAGGCGCTGCAGCAGGAGCTCCAGGGGCTGGCGGCCAGCCAGGGCGCCCTCGAGGCGGCGCTGCAGGAGGCCAGGGACGCAGCCCGCAGCCTGGAGAAGACACACGCCAGCGTGCTGCAGGCCAAGGAGGCGCTTGACGCCGAGCGGCAGGAGGAGTGCCGGCGGCTGGCGGAGGACAGGCTCGCAGCACAGCAGGCCCTGGCGCAGGAGCGGGAGGCCCGCGCCAAGGAGACCCAGGCGGCCGCCCACGAGGCCAGCCAGCTGCGAGGCCGCCTGGGGCTGCTGGAGCAGGAGGCGGAGGAGCTGCGGGCGCGTGCCCAGGGGCTGCAGGCCGAGCACCTGGACCTGCTGGAGGAGAAGGCGCGGTCACAACAGAAGGTGGCCGAGATCCTGCGGGAGAAGGAGCAGCTGGCCGGCAGTTACTTCCTCCTCCAGAAGGAGGTCAGTCGGCTGGCCCAGACCAGCAGCCACGTCTCGGCCAACCTCCTGGAGGCCCAGAAGGAGAACCGCATACTGAGGAAGGACAAGATCAGGCTCACCTTCAAGATCAGAGAGCTCAAGACGCTGCACTCTTTTACGGTAAAGTGGAGCAGGCCCGACCCCCGTTGGCCCCGGGCACCCCCTTGTAGCGGTTAAGAGGATTGCTCTTCGTCGGCACAAGGAGCGGTGGATCCCCACGGAACCCGTGTGTCACGGGCTGTTTGCTGCAGGCGCAGGGACAGCTCGTCACCACGTGCCTGCTGACCTCTAGGACAAGGCATAAGCTGTGAATAAAACCAAGAAAGGACAGTATGTTCATTTCCGGGGGGAGTTCTCACGGAAGATTGCACTGTGGCTCTTCAAGACGTAAGGGAAGGCATGAGAGAGGCACTAAGTTGTAAAGCAAAGCATTGTCTTCCGGGGGGACTTTGAGCGGTTGCCCTGAGTCTGCTCACTTGGGTCTCGGGGGTGCCCTGTGCCACCAGCAGTGTGCCCGGTGCAGGGCAGCCTGGACTCGAGGGTGCCTGGTGCCGGGCAGGTGTTCTCTCTTCCCACCTCACTCAGGGTTTACCTTTCTCCCATTCCCACACCTGTGCTCACTGCTCACATCTCCTCTCCTTCCCCCCCCCCACGCTTTCCACCCAGGCCTGCTTAGCTGTCCGCTCATGTCATTTTTATTCTGTGTGAGGAATGGAGGCTCTTGGGAGCCCTGGGCTGTTTCTGGGTGTCAGTCTTGCTGCTGAGCGGCTCAGACGTGAGTCCCCGCAGGATGAACCGGCGGCCAGCGGGGCCGGAGCCACTGTGGCAGGTGTGGGTGGTTTGTGGGGCGTTTCGCGCTGTGTTGTGCCACTGTTGCCAACCCCTCCCTGCCCCCCCCCCCCCCGGCGTGGCTCAACGAGGTTTCTCTCTCCAGGCTGTGCAGACAGCGGAAGATGCCAGGCATTTTATGCAGCAACTGTCCCAGGAGAAGACAGAGACCCTGGCCTCCCTGGAGGACACCAGGAACACCAATGCAAACTTGCAGAATGAGGTGGGTGATGGTGGTGACCAGGGCGTGTAGGCCCGGCCTCAGCCTTGAGAGAAACTATATCCTGGGCCAGAGCGATAGCACAGCGGGGAGGGCGTTTGACTTACACACGCCAGACCCAGGTTCAATCCCCGGCATCCTATCTGGTCCCCTGAGCACTGCCAGGAGTAATTGGTCCCTGGTTCTCGCATGGGACAGGAGGGGAAGTGTACCCCTGCATGACCCCTGTATGACCCCTGGGGAGGTGCTGCGCGGAGTGACCACACAGAATCTGGGGGACATGGGGCGGCCTGGCGAGATCACTGAACAGCTGACCACTCCCAGACTGCTCGGCGGAGCAAGGAGCCCGGCAGGGACTGGACGCCCCAGTTAGCTCGCCCAGAGCCTGGGCCGGGACAGGAAGAGAAGCCACATGTGTTGACATACGCAGCATTTCAAGGCTCTTTGATGACCGTGAGAAGGCGAGCCAGTGCCCTCTGACCACACAGCCCCACTTTCCCGGGCTCGAGTGACTGCTGACGGCCTGGGCTGCTCCTCCCTCGCCAGGAGTGATCCCTGAGCACAGAGCCAGGGCATAGTCCCCACCGCACCAAACAAACCAAACTGACTACCCACAAAGGTTATAGATGAGCGTGTATACATACACAGACATGTACATATGTATATATGTGTGTATGCTTCAAAAGAGTCGGGGAATACCTACCATTTAAAATATCCGAGAGTGGGGCCGGAGCTACAGCACAGCAGGTAGGGTGTTTGCCTTGCACGTGGCCAAGCCAGGTTCCATCTCCGGCATCCCATATGGTCCCTGAGTGCAGAGCCAGGAGTCACTCCTGAGCAACGATGGGTTGTAACCCAAAAGCCCCCCCCCCCAAATGAATTCATTAATCACAATAAAAGAAGCCAAAAAGAAGGAAGCTGAGGAAGAAGGGGCGGTGCTCACCTGGCGCGCGTGAGAACCAGGGGCTGGGCACACGCTGCCGGAACCCCATCCCCACATGCTCCCAGCACAAGAGGTGATGCTTACGGAGTGAAAGGCCCCATGGACAAGGACACATCCCTTCAGTCAAGGGGTCACGTCCTTGCCAGAGCCGAGAAGCCAGACCCCTCCACAGCCCTTACTCCTGCTGCTCTCCCAGAACCTGGGCTTCGGGCTCCCATAAAATTGGCAAATCTTCACTTTGCCAGAGTCGAACACCACTTTGGAGGGCCTCCTTCCCATCAGGAAGGTCCGGTCGCAAACGGAAACGTCCACCAACATGTGGCTGTCCCGGCCACGTTGTGCATGCTCTGGGCGCAGAGCTGGGGAGTCTGGTCCTCTGGGCCGCCTTCCTGCTTCTTGCTCCTGTCGAGGGAGACAGCTGGGTGGGGTCTTCTGGGGTGTGCACACTTGGCTGCAGACCCCAGTGCCCGCACCTACCATCACCAGGCTTGCGTCTGGCCTGCGGCAGGAGTCAGCCTTGGGGCCTCCTTGATGTCTCTCCTTCCCAAACCCCCTTCCATCCCACCTGGCCTGCAACACTTTATAATTTGAATCCTCTCCAAGGAAGGGGACCATCTGGGTCCCAGTGCCCTGTGGAGTTCCCGCACACCCTCACTTCCTGCACTTCTGTACTTAACAGCCGTTGTCCTGGACGGCACATGTGGGCTGAAGTGAACTTTGCATGTGGGCTGTGGAGGTGGACCCTGCATGGGCTTGTTGGGAACTGAACATTTCCATGTTTTTTTTTTGTTTGTTTTCTTCACCTGGAGGAAGAGAGATCTGTGTTTCTTGACTCCAGTGTGGGAGGGCCTGGGCACTCTCAGAGACTCCTCATCAGAACTTGCCCCGAGGGAGAAAAAGAATCAGTCAGCTTTATGGTTTTCTTTCTTCTTTCTTTGGGGGCCACACCTGGCGATACTCCGGGCTTCCTCCTGGCTCTGCACTCAGGAATCACTCCTGGCTGCTCTCCAGTGGCCCCTATGGGATGCCAGGGATCAAACCTGGGTTGGCTGCGTGCGAGGCAAGCACC
This sequence comes from Sorex fumeus, assembly GCF_029834395.1. Lineage (NCBI taxonomy): Eukaryota > Metazoa > Chordata > Mammalia > Eulipotyphla > Soricidae > Sorex > Sorex fumeus. Next base: position 4,547,348 of record NW_026606199.1, on the reverse strand, counting down.
TTTCCTGCTGTGCTATCACTCAGACCCAAACCTGCCAGTTTTTAAGTGAAACATGAATGTTTGTGCCTATAGTCATGCTTACCTTTGTAAAGTGGGATTTCCCCCCCCCCCCCCCCGCCCCGTGGATTTTAAAGAAGTGAGTCTGTCTTTGTAGGAGAGGGAAGGCCCTCTTGACTCCCTGCTCTGAGAGGAACCGAGGGGGCCCAGCATGTCCTCCTGGGGTCTTCCCTGGGGCACCCGGGAGCTTGCGCTCAGGAAGGGAAAGGGGAGCTCTGGCTGCCTCCAACCCTGGGGCGGGGACTGGAAGCGGGGCCCAGCCTCCTCTGTGGCGGGCTCCGATGGCTCCCGCAGATGGCGCACCGTCTCACGCTCTCCTTTAACACAGATCGATTTCCTGAATTCCGTGATCGTGGACCTCCAAAGAAAGAATCAGGACCTCAAGATGAAAGTGGAGATGATATCCGAGGTGGCTCTCGACGGGAACGGGGACGACTCAACAATGACGACGACAACTTCGGCCCGGCCACCCCATTCTCTGCACTGTGCAGCAATCACCAGCACTTGAAGGATGACATAACCAGCTATTTGTGAAACACCTAGAATAACCATTTTACTGTCTTTACAAGGTTTACATTTTTCACTGTGGTTTTAGATGAATGTATGATGAGAAATTCAACATTACTAATTTTGGATTTTCTTACCACAAAAAGATTGAATGAAGGACCTCAACCATCAGAAGTTTATCATCCAGTTTCAATCTATTTTTCTTTATTTGAATGTTTTCTAGTTCTGTCAAAAGTGATAATGTACCATCCAGGCTACATGTATAATGAGAACTTCTATAATTGTATGTATGATTTTGATGTATTTTCCTCTGGAGATTATCAGCTGTCTGACAAGTGAAAGATCTGGATCCATTGAAATTTTTAGTAATGACCATTATTGAAATTGTTTCACAAACTATGTAAAGCAGTATTAAAATTTGAGCAAACAAGTGTTCTATATCTACTTTAATAAAATTATTTATTTTTTGCCAGTGGTAACTGATTATTCTCAGGTTTATTTAGAAAAGATTTTTGGCTAGCAGTGAAGAACTATAGAGTCAAATGAGTCAAACAGTTTCTACAATGGAATTCTGATACACCAATTTCTTTTTGTTTCTTTATGTTTGTGCCACCCCTGGTGATGTCTTAGGGCTTATTCATGGCTCTGCACTCAGGAATCACTCCTGACAGTGCTTGGGCAGACTATATGGAATTACAGGGATTGAAGCCAGATTGGCCAAAGCAAATGCCCTACCAGCTGCACTATTGCTCTGGGCCTGTAAACCATTTTCTTAAAAGCGTTTATCTTGGGCTAAAGAGATAGTGCAGTGAGTAGGGTACTTGCATGTGGCTGATCTGGGTTCAATGGCAGGAATCCCATCCAGTCATCTGTGTCCTGGCAGGAGCAATCTCTAAGTGCAGAGGCAGGAGTAAACCCTAAGAAGCACTGGGTTGGGGGTATGGTGCCACCAGCAGGTCAGTCTGTACCTGTGAGGCGAGTGCATCAGCAGCCTGATGGCGCCTTCAGACTTCCAGGTACCCCCAAATTGCTGCCGTGCGTTTGGCCAGACCCCAAAAACTTGAGGCAGAGTTGACCAAGAAAGTAAACAGGTAAAAGATATGTGGGAGATACACCCACAAACCACCTCCAATTCAGCTATATAATTGGAGACATGGCCTCTCTGGTTCCTGATTGAACTGCTTAAGAGCCATGATCCCAGAGACTCAGAAACAAATCTCAAAACCCAATGTTTTTTGTCAGAGATGTGTCCAGTCCCTGCAGTAGGTTAGAGGCGCTGGGCCACCCCAGGTGGGAATAGATTTCGTGCCCTGGCCTGTTCTCGCTGGCAGCCCACTGGCCGCCATCCTCCAGAGGCCACTGGACAATCAGGTTTGGGCCCAAAGTGACAAGACACGTAGAGCCTCATGGGATGGGGGTGGAGCTGGCCCTTTTCTCCCCAACAAGACCCCCAAGTCGTCACCCACAAACGGCCTCTCTGGCTTCTGATCGAGCTGTTTAACGGCCATGATCTCAGAGACTCAGAAACAAATCTCGAAACTCAGCAACTTTTGGCAGAAATGCATCCAGCTCGCACAATAGGTTACTGTTGCCGGGCCACCCCGGAGGGGAAAGGGTGCTCTCCCTCTGCCTGCTCTCCCGTGGTGGCTCATTGGCCACCATCCGCCAGAGGCCATTGGACAGTCAGGTTTGGGCCCAGGGTGGAGGGGCCATGCCGTGGGGAGGCCGCGTGCTTTGCACGCCTCTGACCCGGGGTTTAAGTCTTGGTCCCATGTACAGTCTCCCAAGCACATCCCGGAGTGATCCCTGAGCACCAAGCCAGAAGTAAGCCCTGAGCACTCTGACTGTGACTCAAAAAACAAACCAATGAACAAAGTTGGAAATCGGTTCCATTGCTCTGGTTTGTGATGTTTGTGTTTGGGGTGTCACAGGGCTCACCCCGAGCCGCTCCAGGCCATTCCGTGCGCAAGCCCTGAGCCGTCTCTCCAGACGTGTGTGGTTTGGTGTTTGGGCCACACCTGGCCGTGCTCAGGGCTTCCTCCTGGTGCTGAACTCAGGGATCTGGTAGGGCTCAGGGGACCATCTGGGGTGTCGGGGATGGACCCTGGGTAGGCCACCGGTAGGAACCCGTCTCCGGAACATTCTCAAGAGTATGTTTTGCTGTCTTGGTTGCTCGATCTTCAGACTCAGCACCTGCTCTTGTGTTTCTCTGAGCAGCTCCTGGAAGGCCTTTGGTGGGGGCGAGGGGGCACCCCCATGAGATGAGTTTCTGGTGGGGGTCACCAAGTCCCTGCACATGGCATCCTCAGTCCACCCCAAGCCCATTCCTCTGCACAGGTCCCCAAAGCAGAGGCGCTTGGCTCTTGACAGCTGCTCTCCCCCAGCAGAAGCACTCAATAACGCCTTCAGAACCCGTGGGAAGCGGCCGGGAAAAGTCCCCTTGGGGATGTCTGCGGCGGGCGACTCTGACCAGACAGACTGGGGGCTGGCCCAGAGCCAGTGGCTTCCCGGGGACCACAGGGAAGGCCACCGCAAGGCCGGTGTCCAAGCGGTGGAGGCGGGAGAGGAGAGCAGTGAGGGGACCCGCGTGCAGGCGCAGGGTGACCCTCGGAGGGTCCTGGAGGGTCACGGTCAGGGTTCGGGGGTGGCCAAAGAGTAACACGGGGAGGGAATTGGAGCTGGAGGAGACTCACGGTTTAAAGACTGTTTGGGGATCTGGAGCATTAGTACAGCAGAGAGGGCGTTTGCCTTGCACTCAGCAAACTGGGTTCCCCGGTATCCCATAGGGTCCCCCAAGCATCGCAGGAATAATTCCTGAATGCAGAGCCAGGAGTCACCCCTCAGCATCGCCAGGTGTGAGTCAAAGACCCAAAGAAGAAAAAAAACTTTTTTTTTTAACTTGCATTCACAACCGTCCACACCCGGACACAGGGACACCAGTGTCGTCAGAACAAGGGAGTGGGGACACCGCCACTGGCTTTGCGGTGAATAACTCTGATCAGTTATTTATTTATTGGTGGTGGTGCTCAGGGCTGACTCCTGGCCCTGTGCTCAGGGATCACATCCGGGCAGGTGTGTGCAAGGCCAACGCCCTGCCCGCTGTGCTGTTCCATCGCTCCATACCTCAGCTCGAGCACGCCTTTCAAAAAAAAGTTTTTGAGGGTTTTTTTGGGGGACCACAACCAGCATAATGGCTGTTTTCTGAAAGAAGAAGGGGGAAAAAAGAAAACCGAAACACTTTCTTTGGTCTTTTTCCTAATTCAAGGAAGGTTTCCTTGGCGCTCCACGGCCTAACGCAGCCGTGGTCAGGAGGCCGTGGCGAGTGGGGGCTGGACTCGGGGCACTGAGGCGAAGCTCCCATGCAGGGCTGGCGTCCTCCCGGCTCTCCAAAGGGCCTCCTGCCCTTTGCCCCATTCTTCCCTGCACACAGAAGTCCAGGTTCTGCGCCAGCTGGCCCCGATATTTACAGGACTGACCTCGGAGGAGCCCTTCGAAGGCTCTGACATGGCTGTTCCAGCCTCCAAGCCTGTGGAAGACGGTCCCCTGCCCCCGGCACTCCCTGTCACTGGGAGTGGACAGACTGCCCCCATGCTTGTGCTACTTTGGTTCTCTCTGGAGACTCAGGGACCCTCATTGGGGTCACTGGAAATGCCCAGCTCTGACCTCAAGTCCCGTCTGTGCTCGCAAGTAGGCAGGGGTCGCAGAGCGGGACAGTCAGTCTTATGGTGTCTCAGAGCGGGAGGTCACTCTGTCCGTCCTGTGTCGTCTCAGAGTCCAACCGTGAAGAGCTTCTCCGGGCTGATGTGCAGTGGTTCTCCTGACCTTGGGAGATCACTTCCCTTCTCTCCAGCTGAGCTCTGACAGAATGTTCTGGAGACAGGCTTGCAGCAGTTTTGGGCAGATGATATTTCCAGGATATAATGTCAGGGTCTTGAGAGACTTGACTGGCTTCCAGCTGTGCTGTTCCAGGAGGCTGTTTCCGGGTCAGGGACGGCATGTTCTGTGCCGATGACCAGCTGTGAGACAGGAACTTTGCAGCCTCTTCTCAGCCCAGGGCCGCCACCCCAGCCACCTGTCTCTTGTTCTTTTATTCCTTGTCACACTCACAGTGCCCAGGGCCCACGCCTGGCCACGGAGGCTGTGCCAGGGCCTTTGCACATGGCACTTCAGGACTTGCAGAGACAGTCCTGGGTGACGCTGCTACCCCTCGTGCTGCGAGTTACCCCCGAGCATGTGAACCCAGTCCTACCCCAGATCCGAGAAAAGAAAACCGCGCTCTCGGGCACTATTAGTTGAGGTTCCTCTCTCTCTCTCTCTCTCTCTCTCTCTCTCTCTCTCTCTCTCTCTCTCTCTCTCTCTCTCTCCCACCTTTCTGTTTTGACTTTTTGGTTTTGGGGCCACTCCTGGCAGTGCTTATGGGTCACTCAGGCTTTGCGCTGAGGAATCACTCTTGGCGGGCTAGGGGGACCATCTGTTTTCTCTGTTTTGCTCTGCATCCCGGGGGCCAAGCATCAAGCCAAGGCATAGTGAAGGAGAACTGGAAAATCGAACTCCGCTAAGATATGAGAACAGTCATTTTCCTCTAGCTGGTTTCTGGCTTAATTGTTCTCCAGCGGTGGGGTTGCCACGGCTCCGCTCCCACACCCGTGGGGCAGCGACCCCCTCGCCACACCAGGTGGCTGGCCTGGGTCAGAGATTCCCAGGGGTGTGGTCAGCCAGGCCACCGGTGTAAGCGAGTGGGCGTGAACGCCGCTGCCTTGCATGGACACTGAGCAGCAGCATCTGCTCACCCTGTAGGGGTTGCAGGGGGAAATGGCACCTTGACCTTTGGGGTTTCTTCCGGAAATCCCTACTCTGAAGACAGAATGTTCCTTCGCGGGGGTGGGGGCGCTTTGCGCAGTCCAGAGTGCCTGACCCGCGTCCCTCTGGCAGGTGGGAGGCGTGGAGGCCGGTGTGGTGCACTTCCTCGAGGAGACGGACTTCGCCAAGGGGGATTGGTGCGGCGTGGAGCTGGACAAGCCGCTGGGCAAGAACGATGGCGCCGTGGCCGGAACGAGGTGGGTCCTCCTGCCCCCCCAGACAGCCTGGGGCAATGCACGGTGCCCGGGAGGCGCTGAGGAGACTGCAGGCCACTTCACTTGGTTCTTAGGCGGGGCCACTTCCGGTGGCACTCGGGGACCCTGCAGGGATGTGGGGACAGCCTGGGGCTCCCACATGCAGCTGTGCTTGCCCGCAGGAACCCCCGGGCCTGCTGTCGCCCTTCAGATGCCGGGGAGGCTGCTTGGAATCGCCCTTGGTTTGCGCGGTGGGGGTGGGAGGCGTGCGAGGGAGTGTGTGTGTGAATGTATGAATGTGTGTGCTTCGGAGTGTGGATATGTATATAGGAGGGTGTGTGTATGTGAGCGTGTGAGTGTGGGGCTGTGAGAATGTTGGTGAGGGCATGAGCATGTGAGTGTTGTTGGGGGTGTGAGCATGTTTGTGAGGGAATGAGCGCGTGTCATTGTTGGTTTGAGAGCGTGCAAGTGTTGGTTGGGTGTGCGTGTGTGTGACTGTGGGGCTGTGGGAGTGTGGGAGTGTTTGTTGGGGTTTGAGTGTTAGTGTGTTTTTGTTGGGGTGTGAGTGTTTGTGAGTGTGGGACGTTGGGAGTGTGGGAATGTTGGTTGGGGTGTGAGTGTGTCGAGTGTGGGAATATCGGTTGGGGTGTGAGTGTGTGTGTTAGTTGGGGTTTGCGTGCGTGAGTGTGGGGCGGTGGGAGGGTATGAGTGCTTGTTGGGGGGTGAGTGTGTGTGAGTGAGGGGCTGAGGAAATGTGGGAGTGTTTGTCGGGGTGTGGATATGTATGTATGAGGGGTGTGTATATGAGTGTGTGACTGTGTGGCTGTGTTGGTTGCGATGTGAATGTGTGTGTTTCTTGGGGTGAGTCTGGGAGTGTTTGTTGGGGTGTGAGTATGTGTGTGTTGGGGTTTGAGTGTGTGGGAGTATGGGAGTGTTGGTTGGGGTGTGAGTGTGAGTGTGTGTTGGTTGGGGTGTGAGTGTGTGTGTTTGTTGGAGAGTGAGTGTGTGTGAGTGTGGGGCTGTGGAAATGTGGGTGTTGGTTGGGGTGTGAGTGTGTTTGTTGGGGTGAGTGGGAGTGTGAGAGTGTGGGAGTGTTGGCTGGGGTGTGAGTGTGTGGGAGTGTGGGGCTGTGGGCCGTGTTAGTTTGTGGGGGTGTGAGACTGTGGGACTCAGTGACCTCCGCGGTCGGCGGCTGTCTCTCTTGCCAAAGGTGTCTTTTGTCCCCCCCTCCTCGTTGTCCGCAGGTACTTCCAGTGTCAGCCCAAGTGTGGCTTGTTTGTTCGCATTCACAAAGTCACCAATATCGGCTTCCCCTCCACAATGCCGGCCAAGGCCAAGGCGGCCCCCGCGAGGCCTGTGATGGCCACCACCCCCGCCAGCCTGAAGCGCTGCCCGTTGGCCTCCTCGCTCAGCTCCGTGAGCTCCGTGGCTTCATCCGTGAGCAGCAGGCCCAGCCACACGGGACTAGTAAGCAGCCCCCTCCCCGCCCTGTGCGATACTCAGGCCCCCACAGACTCCCAGGCCCCAGGGGCGAGAGGCGGAACAGGACCGGGTGGGCTGGGCAGCTCCGGGGGGCAGGCGAGTGGCTTCCCAGCCACCACCGGTGACAAGAGCAGGGATGGGCCTTTCCTCGGGTGCTCAGGGCTCAGGCCGCCGTAGGGATGAAGTGGGGGAGCTGAAGGGGGCGTCGGAGGGTCAAAGCGGGAACCAGAGACTCTGGGGAATGCTTGGCGCTTGGCGTTGCTTGTTTGCTCTCTCCGTCCCTCCCTGCTCCCTCCTGTCCCTCTGCACCCCTGTCGACACAGAGGGGCCTCGACTTCTGTCCATTGCGGGGCCGCAAGTCAAAGCTGGGGCCTCGTGGCTTCTGCCCTCACGTCTCTCTGAGTCCTAAACACTAAAGTGTGTCCGAATATGCAAGGGTGTCCTGAGATATTGTCCACAGGGAAACGGGCCCACGATGGAGATGTGTCCCGGGGGGCTGGCTTTGCTGGGGGCTGCGCTTCCTGCCGCCCCCTCTGCTCCCTGCATTGACCCTCGTTGCGGAAGAAGAGTGAGTGTGTGTGCAACAGAAGATACAAAACAGATGACGCGGGAACGGGAGCCAGGAGGCCACGCGCCGTGGGCACAGGCCTGGGGCCAGTCCTGTCTCGCTCGACCACCACCAGGTTTCCCTGCCCTGCCTCCATCCTCACGTCCGACTCCTCCTTCCCCTCGACTCGCCATTCAGGAGGGGAGCAGACTCAGAAGCCCCTCTCCTTCCCTCGCGAGCCAGCCCATTTGTGGAATTCGGTTTTGTTTTTCTGCTTGACTGTGGGCCACACCCTGCAGTGCTTCAAGGGGCCGTTTGCAGTGCTGGGGTTGAGCCGGGGCCTCCCACCTCCAATCAAGAGCCCCACGCCTGAGCCGTATGTCCAGCCTCCCCCCCGCTGTCTTGTTTTGTTCTGTTTTGGGGTCACACCTGGCAGAGCCCAGGGCTTTCTCCCGCCTCTGTGCTCGGGATTATTCCTGGCGGGCCTCCGGGATTGAGCCTGGGCAGCGCTGGGGCTTCGCTCTCCAGCCCTTTGGCCCCTGCCTTGCATATCTTTACGCAGGGTGGAGCTCACTCCTACACTGCACATCACCGTTAGCACATATGACAGGAATATAGAATGAGTCTGTGTGGCTTCATGGAAGTATACACCCACAACGTAATTCCATACGTGCACACACAAGCGTTCACACACACACAGGCACTCATACATGTACACGTAGTGCATACCGTATATACACAGGCTGATGGGTGTATACACACAGGCACATACTGCATAGACACAACGCGCGCACGCACACAGGTGTGTGTAGACAGTAGACATGGCCACAGGAACATACATGCACGCATACATACATGCACACAGGTCCGTGCGTGCCCTGTGGGAGCCTCCCAGTTCGCGTGTTGGCTGAGTTGCTCTTCTGAGGTACCAGGCTCCCACAGAGGGGCTGGCCTTGCTGGAATGGAGCCTGGGGCCTCACACACCACGCGCAGGGCAGAGGCTTTGGCATCAACATCCTGAGTTCAGCTCGTGGCCCCGACCTTGCCCAGGCCCTCAGCGCCCGCCTCCCCCCATGCCAGGGGTGCTGCTTTGTCCCTGCTCCGGCGCCTGAACTTCGCAGTCTCGTTTGTCTCTATGGTTGGCTGAAAGAAGCCATTCGCTCCCGGGCTGGTTTCCTCAGGGAGCTGTCTCGGGCCCAGGAAGCGCGTGCGTCCGGCCTGCCCCACCCGCTCAGGCCAGGAGGCTCAGGGAACACCGCCGCCCGCCTTTCCTAGTTTTTATTTTTGCTCTTTGGATTTGGAGCTCACCTGGCAGTGCTCGAGGACTCCAGGCGTGGTGCTTGGAGGCTGCTTCCGGTGGAGGGTGTTTGAGCCTAGGTCTTGGTGGAGACCCCCAAGGCTGTCAAGCTCTTCCCAGCCACCCCTTGAAATCAGAGTTGACTGCAGTTCCCGGCAACACTGCACATGGCTGGGCCCGAGAGCTCGTGTGCTCCTAGAAATTTTATTTATTTATTATTTGGTTTTGGGGCCACACTCAGGGGTGCTCAGGGCTTATTCCTGGCTCTCTGCTCTTGGGGTCACTCCTGACAGTGCTGGATCTTGAACCTCTGCAAGCACCTTCCCCCCCCCCCCAAAAAAAAAAAACCAAACTCTTTGGCCCTGGGGAGAGCATTTAATCTGACCAATATACTTTAAGTGTATTGGGGAGTCACGGCCAGATCCTTACGCAGAGGCAAGGATGACCCGCTCCCCGGACAGAACCAGGTAGCTCAAGAGCTCCCAGCAGGAAAAGCAGCAGTGGACAGCCTGGGCCATGCTGGGCCCGTCGGTCAGGAGGCGTTTGGCAGCAGCTCAGATGATGCAGGGAAGCGGCAAGAGCAGGGCGATGGGTCAGGCGTGGCCGCGCAGAAGGAGCGGACGTCCTTGGCCACCCCCGCCCCAGCCCCCGCCACCGTGTGCCTGAAGAATGAAGACCAGGTCCCGCTGTGTCCCCGCCTGCAGGGGCCCTTGTGCCGCAAGAAAACTGGTCTGCAGAGCGACCATGAGTGACCACAAGCCCAGGACAGAACGGACAGGAACCCCGGTCCCCGTGGCCCTCCAGCCCACCCCCTCCCCTCCTCACTGTCTTTGCCTCTTCTCTCCTTCCCTTTGTGCTTGGTCTTCCCCTGAGCTGCCCTTGCTGTCCTGCTCGCTGGGCGTGAGCCCTCACACATGCTCACCCACCACTTGTTCCTTTTTTTCCTGGATTTTGGCCCACACCCCAGCAATGCTCAGGACTTACTCCGGGCTCTGCACTCAGGAGTCACTCCTGGTGGGCTCGGGACCCTATGGGGTGGGTACCTGGGATCCAGTTCGGGCAGTGGCGTGCAAGGCCAGCGCCTTCCCCGCAACTTTACCATTCTAGCCTCTCATCCCCCCTTTCGAAGGCAGATGGCACAGGGGTCTTTTATGGGGTCACACCCAGTGACCCTCAGGGGCACGGGGCCATTCCCAGAGACAAGAGTCTCTGGTTACTGCTGTTCAGGCCTGGGGCAGGTGCTGGGGAGAGCGAGGTGAGCTGGAAGGAAGAGGAAGAGAGAAGGGCCAGGCTGCCCTGGGAGACCCTGACGGACCTGCAAGGCTGAAGATGCTGGACCCGGCCTCAAGCTCAAGCCAAGGGCTCAGCCTTAAGGAAGCTCAGGCCAGAGCGGGCTGTGGAGGGGGCTGCCTCCGGCTCTGCAGAAGAGTCTCTGGATTCCCACGAGGCCCGAGGTCAGTGGAGCCCAGGTCCCATCCAAGGACCTTCGGGAAGGTTTCAAGACGCTTCTGCTGAGAGTCAGTGGCCCATATGCACGGATGCAGCGCTGCTCCATGTGCTTTGCCGAGGATCGCCGCGTGCATGCCCCCGTCCGCCGCCCCCGCCCCCTTCACGTCTCTTTTTCCTTTGCAGTTGCTGGAAACTTCCTCCCGCCGCGCCCGCTAGATCTCCGGCACCACCGCCCTCCAGGAGGCGCTGAAGGAGAAGCAGCAGCACATTGAGCAGCTGCTGGCCGAGCGAGACCTGGAGCGGGTGGAGGTGGCCAAGGCCACGAGCCATGTGGGGGAGATAGAGCAGGAGCTGGCCCTGGCTGGGACGGGCACGACCAGGTGACGTCTGTGCAGACGGCAGTGCCGGGGCCAAGAGACGCTTGCGGCAAATGCTGGGCGCGACCTTGGTGCAGGCGGTGCAGGGAGAGGCCGTGGGTCCCCGTCTGCCGTCGTTGCGGTGGCATCCGGCGCGTGGTTTGATCGCATGCACCTTCTGCTCACCCCGTGGGGGTTCAGGGAGCGCCGAGTTATCCCCGCTGGTGCTTTCGTGGTGTGGTTCCCCCCCGGCCTTCCAGAAACGCTGCGGCTTAGGTGGGAGACGTGTTCAGCATGCCGCGGTGGCAGGTGGCGGTGCCAGCCCACAGAGGGCTGTCGGGGGCGGGCGAGGACACTCACGCGCAGTTGCCTCCACAGCACGTCCTGGAGCTGGAGGCCAAGATGGACGAGCTGCGGGCCATGCTGGAAGCGACCGACTGGGAGAAGGTGGAGCTGCTGAACCAGCTGGAGGAGGAGAAGAGGTGAGGCCGTGCCAGGAGCTGGGGGGCTGCCTCGGGTGGGGTGCTCCTGGCCTTCCAGGGCTGTGAGAACCACAAACTAGCGGGTGCCCAGTCCTGAGAGTGGCCTCATTGGGGGGGATGGGGGGAGCTCACTGGAGCCCAGCCACCCCCGGCCCTCCCTGCTGTGTCCACGTGGCCTGGTGTTCAGGAGACCTGTGCTGGGTGGCCGGGAACTGTCGTATCCCAGTGGGGCCCTGTGGGAGTCCCTGGGGTTAATCCTGGGCGGGAGGAAACCCGCAGCACCCATGGGGCACGGCAGCAGACAGGCAGGGCTCAGGCCAGGCTGCAGACAGACGGACACGGGGTGCCGGCCAAGACCGTCTTCTCAGATGGGCTCCCGGCAGTGTGGTGCCCAGGGGCACTGCCAGTGCCCGGCTCAGCCCCTCAGCTCCACATGCTGAACTCGCCACGTCCCCTGGGAGCCCCTCCTGCCCCTCCACCGCCCCGGCCCCGAGTCATTTGCTGCTTCTACCCATGGGGCTCAGTTGTTGTCCCGATGCGGGGACAGGCGCTGGCTGGGAGGGACTGACACGCACACCTGGTCAGTTTTTAACCACCTCTGTTAGCTGCGAGGCAGAAAGGGTTGATATGACAGTGCGCCTGGCGTTGGCTCGACAGAGCTTCCTCCTGTAGCCTGTGGGTCCCACTCAGTGCTCGCAGCCGAGGGGACTCACCGACTTTCTTTTTTTTCTTTTTGGGTCAACCCAGCGATGCTCAGGGGTTACTCCTGCCTCGGCACTCAGGAATTACTCCTGGCATTGCCCAGGGGACCATAATGGGATGCTGGGAATTGAACCCAGGACGGCCACGTGCCAAGACAAATGCCCTGTCCGCTGTACTCTCGCTCTGGCCCTCGCTGACTCTCTCAGCCCTCCTGTGTGTGGAGGCGGGGGCTGGGTCAGGCGCTCATCTACAGGATGGTGGCCCTCATGGGGGGCAGCAGTGACGCCCCTCACAACTCTCCCTCTCCCCCACACGAAAGTGGAGGACCTCCAGTTCCGAGTCGAAGAGGAGTCCATCACCAAAGGCAACCTGGAGGTAAAGTCCGGGTAGGTCCCAGGGGCTTGCAGGGTGCAGGCAAGGATGCGGGGTGGCCTGGCCGACCCCGCTGGGACCACTTCTGCTGGAGACTCAGAATCAGACAGAGATATCTGATTCTGATATCAGATGGGAATCGTGCACCTGGCAGGGCCCGGCTGAGGCACCTCTGATCCTTGGGGCCGGAGGCTGCTGTTGATGAGCGTTTTTCTCTCGTTCTGACAGTTGGGTCTACGCCTTTGCCTCAGCTTTGATTTTCAGTCTAGCAGCACAAATCAAATCCTTTAGAACCCCAGTTTTTTGGAAGGTATTCCTTAAAAAAAGAAGAAGCAAACAGTCAGTTTGCAAAGGAATAATTTCTATTTCTGCTTCTTTTCCTTCCTGTTTTAAGTTCATGGAAATTTTGTTTTCCCACCAGAAGGAGGTGAAGGCCCTGCAGGTGGCCTCCGAGAAGCTCGCCAAGGAGAACGAGTGGGGGAGGACCAAGCTGAACCACGCGAACGAGGAGAACACGGACATGATTGCCCCGTGGAAGTCCAAGCTGGAGACGGCCATCGCCCCGCACCAACAGGCCATGGGCGAGCCGAAGGCGTCCTTGAGCCGGGGCATGGGCGCCGAGGCGGCCGAGCTGGCCGAGCTCAAGATGCAGATGGAGAGGCTGCAGTTCGAGTACCAGCAGGAGGTAGAGAACTTGAAGGCCCAGCAGGTGGCTGAGCGTGCAGCGCACGCCTCTGAGCTGCAGAGGCTCAGGTCGCGGCTGGTCAGGATGGCCCAGGAGCAGAAGAACAGCCTGGAGGCCGCGCGGGCCAAGCTCAACCAGACCGGGGACCAGCACCTGGTGGAGATGGAGGACGCCCTCAACAAGCTGCAGGAGGCGGAGACGAAGGTAAAGCACCTGGAGGGGTTGCGGGCCATGTGTAGTCAGCAAGCCCAGGCCCTGGCCGACGCCACGGCGCAGCTGGAGGCCACCCAGGAGAAGCTCTTGCAGCTCGATGGGCTCCGGAAGGCCAATTCCGAGGTAAATTGGGAATGGAGAAGCTCAGGCAGCAGCTCCAGGTGGCTGAGCGGCAGATTCAGGAGTTAGAGAATGCAAAGCGGGCCGAGAGCGGCAGGTTGGTACCCGGGCGCCCTCGCCCACTTCCACGCTCGCTCCCTGCATGCTGTGTGTCCGTCTGCCCGCCGCCGTGTTCCGGCTTGGTGCTGACAGGTCTCCCGGTCACGTCCCGTGCGGTTCCCTCTGATGGGACTGAGAACGTGTCGGCACGATTCTGGGCGGTCATTGGTCCCCAGCACCTGGATGCCGTGCTAGCCTTGGCCCCGGCTAATCGGGCCCGTCTGGGGTCTTTCTGAAACTGAGAACTCTTCACAAGGCCAGTGAGAAAACAAGATAGGAGCCCCCAGAGCAAACCTCGGCCCCCCCGCCTTGGGCCCCCTGTGTACTCGCCGAGTCCGCCCTGACCCTTGGGCTCGAGTCTGGCCGTGAGGGTCTTTCCCTGACCTTGCTGACCACTTGCTCATGTGACTGGCTTTGCCATCCTGTCCCCGAGGCGCCTCAGTTTCCAGCTCGTGCTCAATGCCTCTGAACCTCTGAGCTCCCTCAGGGCTGGTGACGTGGCCCATCTTGGTATTTCTCATTGCCGGCCCCTCCCTGCCTGCAGCACAGGCCCCCGCCCAGCCCTGCAGAGATTTCATCCCTTTCAGCCTCTAAGGGGTGCTTGGGCCAAGTCCGCCTTCCAGCATGGCCTCCTGCTGTCCACGGGCATGGACTCTCATGGTAGCCCTGACCCTGGGGAAGGACAAGACAGTGAGATCTGGGCCAAGCCGAGGAAGCTGCAGTTCTCACCAATGAGCCCCTTGGAAAAATGCCCTTTAACTCCTATAGGATTGTGGTGGCAGAGACACGCCCTCCCAGCCACCCTCCCACCCCGTCACCCCCGGCGCTGGGCGCTTTGTTGGAGAAACTTCTCTGTTGGCCAAGATGGAAGGGCTGTCAGACAGGACTGACAGACATAACAGAAGGACCCAGAGACCCCTGGGAGTTCCTCTCAGGACTCAGGACTCCTTAGCTGGCATTCCAGAAACAAACGGAATCAATTCCTAGGACACAGCAGGGCATAGTTGAACCACTTGTTCGCATCAAGATGTTACAAACGTCAAGTTCTGGTGACCGCTGCCTAGTGGATTAGAGGTTCTTCATTTTAAATTTCATATTGAAACCCCTCAAACTTTTAAAGTCACAGACAAGAAACTACAAGAAAGTAAATCTTGGGGGCCAGAGTGACAGTACAGTGGGAAGGGCATTTGCCTTGCACACGGCCTACGTGAGTTCGATCTCCAGGATCCCATAGGGTCACTGTCATTGTCACTGTCCTCCCGTTGTTCATCGATTAGCTCGAGCAGGCCAAAAAAAAAAAAAGATAACCTTTTCTTCCTTCCCTCCCCTCCCTTTCCCTTTCTTCCCTGTTTCCTCCCTCCCTCCTTCGTATCCTTAGCCTCCCTCCTCCCTTGCTTACTTCCTTGCCAAGCCATGCTCTCGGCTCTGGGGTCCTCCCGCCCAGCAGTAGTGGGTCTTTCAGCTTGTGGACCGATCTCAGGCTCGCCCAGTGGTGCTGCAGTTCCAACTCGGGCCTGGTGTGTACTCCAGCCCTTTGTGCCGTCTCCCCGCCCCTGGAAAGTCAGTCTTTCTCATAGGCTTTCTTATTTTCTGGTCACTCCAAATGTAGGTCTAGAAAACGCCTCTGTTTGAGCCGTTTTCAGTAACCACTAGACAGTCATCACCAGAACTGATGGCGCCAAGGCCTTGGCTTCGAGAGCTTCAGGCAATCACGCTCACCTCACGCCTCTGTTCTTTGGGGTTGTGTTGGGTCTTGGGCTTCTCATACGTGCTTTCTGTTTTGTTTTCCCCTTCCTGTTCCTGTTCGTCTTTTTGGTCCATTCACTCCGTCCTTGTCTCTCTGGTAGGCCGAGAGCCTGGCCGAGGAGCTGCAGGGGAAGGAGCTAGCGCTTCGTAGTCTTCAGGAGAACTTGAACGAAGTCAGTCGAGTGAAGGAGGCTTTGAAGAAAGAGCTGAGGAGTTTGGTGAGTACCAGGGGAGTCGGATGCTGATCTTCACTTTGATGAGGGCAAAGCGAAGCCTCCTCAGGCGAGCTCGGCCCTATCGCTTCTGAGGCTCATGAGCGTGTCAGCTCGAAAGCCCCAGGGACTGCGCAAGCCCCCATTGGGGCAGCAAAGGTAGGTGCGCTGCTCTGTCCGCGCTGTGCCCTCCGCCTCTGCCTGATCAGTGAGTGGCCAGCGATGCTCCCGGAGTGCCGGGCTCCTTCCTCCCCTCAGCAGCGCCTCAGGCTCCTCTCCCGTGCCCCTGCCCCCTCGGCTCTGTCTCCCCTGCCAGCCAGGAGCACTGGGGGCTCACAGCAAGGGGAGGGGGTGAGAGACATGCGCTGGGAAGGCCGCTTTTCTGGAACCTTCCAAACACCGTCCTGCACTGGATCAAAGTGTGTTTTCTGGTTTTCTTTTTAGGATGTTTGTGTGTGTGTGTGTGTGTGTGTTTGTTTGTGTCTTGGGTTTTTTAGTATTCAGCTGTGCTGAGACCTTCACCTGGCTCTGTGCTCAGGGATCATTCCTGGTGGCCCTCAGGGGACCACGTGGAATGCTGGGGATTGAACCTGTGTTGGACACATACAAAGCAAAACACCTAAAGTATCTGGTTGTTTTGTTTTTGTTTTCTTTTTTGGCTTTTTGGGTCACACCTGGTGATGCTCAGAGGTTACTCCTAGCTCTGCACTCAGGAATTACTCCTGGCGGAGCTTGGGGGACTAGATGGGATTCCGGGGATTGAACCTGGGTCAGCCACGTGCAAGGCAAACGCCCTCCCCACTTTCCCATCACTCCGGC
Organism: Sorex fumeus; assembly: GCF_029834395.1. NCBI lineage: Eukaryota > Metazoa > Chordata > Mammalia > Eulipotyphla > Soricidae > Sorex > Sorex fumeus. Next base: position 4,531,149 of record NW_026606199.1, on the reverse strand, counting down.
GCTGGACCTTGATGAACTGGGCCTTTCCGTTGAGACAGTACTGACAGGGCCCCATCAGGACCCAGGACTGAGCCCTGAAGGAGCCGTTCAGAACCCTGCAGGAGGTTTCCAAGGGAATCGTCCTTGCCGGGGCAGCATGGGCCCAGCACACGCAGCATCACAGTCTATCTGTGTATGCTCGAGAACATGTGTACACACGCGTGTCCACAGCCATGCACACACCCCAGTATACACACATGGGCTTCTGTCATGTGCAGACTCATACCTGTCCTTGGACATGCAAGCAAATACATACATACTTGCACAACTCACTCGTGTTTGCCAGGCAGGTACACACTGGGCATTGACAGCTGAGTTTGGGGTGGATTATTTTTGTTTTCTGGGTTTTTTTGTTCTTGTTGTAGTTCTTGTCGTTTTTTGTCTTTTTTTGTCACAGTTGGGGATGTTCAGGGGTCACTCCTGGCTCTGCACTCAGGAATTACTACTGACGGTGCATCCCCTATGGGATGCTGGGGATCAAAGGCGGGTCAGCCTTGTGCAAGACAAACACCCTCCCCGCTGGGCTATTGCTCTGGCCCTGGTGTGTGTGTGTGTGTGTGTGTATATATATATATATATATATATTTTTTTTTTTTTGGTGGTGGTGGTGGTGGGGGACTAGTGCCATGCCTGTCAGTCCTTGGAGGCGACTCCTGGCTTTGTGCTCAGGATATTCCTGTTAGTGCCGGGATTCAGACCGGGGCCAAGTGGCCTTACTCAGTGCTGTCACTCTCCCAGCCCCCAGATGATCGCCATGTTTATTGGGCCTCCCCCCAAACTCGGTGGTACTCCTGGCTCAGGGTCTAACCGGCTGGCTGTTCTCGGGCACCTGGACCCTGTGCCAGCCCTTCAGCCCCCAATATCTATGTTCTAAGTGCAAGTTCATTTTCATGAACATTGTGTGTGTGTGCTGGTGAGCAGAGTCGCCGTGAGTGTTCGGGTATGTCTGTGTGTTTGTGTGCGTTGTGTGTGTGTGTGTGTGTGTGTGTGCGCGCGCGTGTGTGTGCTGGGGGCAGGCAGGGGGCCTGCAGCTGACGGTGGCCCCCGGCTCCCCGCAGGGGGAGAAGGTGGACGTGAGCCGCAGCCAGTCCCAGGCTCTGCAGGCCGAGC
>NW_026606199.1:3470000-3832500 GCF_029834395.1 Sorex fumeus | reverse complement strand
TCGTGAGCTGATATTTTATTCTGCAAACTTCAGCATGTATTCGCTCTTTAGAGTTGTTTGTTGAGTCTGCTTTTCTGAATGTTCACAACCATGACACCTACAAATAAAGACATGCATGTATATGTGTATATACACGCATGCACACACATATACATATGGGCGGGCCACACCTGGTGACGCTCAGGGTTTACTCTTGGTTCTGAGCTCAGGGGTCACTCCTGGCAGACACAGGGACCTTGTGGGGTGCCAGGGATTAAACCTGGCCCAGCACCTGCCAGGCAAGCCCCCAACCCACTGGACTACTCCCAGTCCCAAATTATATGTTTTAAAAAAAGAAAGAAAGAAAAGAAGACAGTTTTATTAGTAAAGGCACAAAAGCCTGGCTTTAGAAATGAACTTAACCGAGGGGGATAAAGACTTGAACACAGCCAAGTACAGCGTGTACCTACAGCGGAAGCCGGCTGGAACGAGCGTGAGGCAGCGCTGTCTCAATCTCCAGGGGCGTTTCCTCCCAGACTTGGATAAAACGATCCGAAAATTCACACCACACTTGATCGTAGCCAAAAGGCCGAGAAGTGATTGATCCGAAAATTCACACGGAGTTACAGAAGGACCTTAAATATCCATAACCGTCATGAAAAAAAAAACCCAAGAATTTATACTTCTGATTTTGAAGCCCAGCTACAATAATTAAAAGAGTGATTCTAAAATCATGACAGATGCGCAAGCCATTAGAAGAGAATGGATAGCTCAGACGTGAGCCCAGAGACCACACCAAGCACACGCCACGGCTGCCGGCAGGAGAGGCTCGTTTCTCTAAGGACGGCGTCAGCAGCTCAGTGCCCAGCCCGAGAATCTGCGCACTCCCCACTGCATTCACCAATGGGCTTTTTTGGTTTTAGTTTGGGTCACACCCAGCGATGCTCAGGGTCACTCCTGGCTCTGCACTCAGGAATTACTCCTGGCGGTGCTTGGGGGGCCATATGGCATGCTGGGGATCGAACCCGGGGCGGCCGCGTGCAAGGCAAATGCCATCCCTGCTCTGGCCCCAGCATTTCCTTTCAGAAGAAAACCAAGGAGAAGATCACAACACCTAGAGTTTGGCAGCGGATGATCTGATTTGGCCCCAAACCCACCCAAAACTGATCAATTGGAGAGGTAGTACAGGGCCGGCCACCACCTTGCACGTGGCTGCCCAGGGCTCGAACCCGGCACCACGGAGGGTCTCCCGAGTCCCACCAAGAGCGATCTCTGAATGCCGAGGAGGGAATGAGTCCCGAGCAGCAGGGTCGGCCCCCTCCCTCAGAAAGCCCCTCAAGAACGAATTCATAAATGGGACTAATTAAGGTGTGAATTTTTTGCACATTAGAGGATACTTTGAAGATAACATAAAGACAATTGACAGAATCGAACAAAATTCTTTCAAAATGCTATATTGGATTGAGAGATAATACTCAGGGTATTAAAAATGGTCAGACTTCTTCATCAAGACCCCGAACAGACGGTTTGAGGCTCTTCGTGTTCCTGTAGCGAGCAGATGCTATTGGGCTACACCAGCACGCGACAGGGACAAACGGAGACGTTCCTGGTGCCCGCTCGAGCAAATCGATGAGTAGTGGGATATCAAGTGATTCAGGATATATAAAGAATCATGACAACTTAACAGGAAAGAGAGCAACCCACTCACAAAGTTGGTTAAGAATGTGAGCAAGTGGTCAGAACTCATGAACACGCTCGTGCATGGGACTGCCTGAGTGTGAGGACCGTCCCTCAGGTGTGAGAACGTCCCCTGGTGAGACAGTCCCTGGGTGGGGGACTGTCCTGGGGACGGTGGTTGGGGTCACTCTCCTCTGCCCTGGGCTGGAGGCCTCCCGGAGGCCAGCCTGCCCACCCTCCCTTGCCCTCAGGCTGGTCTGAGCAGAATCAGCTGCTGCTGGGCTGGCCCCGGGCACTGATGTGCAGCTCGGGCTGAGGAAAAGACCCCAAAAATACACTGCATGTGTGTCACACACACACACACAGGCTTGGGCATATGTGCATGCACGAGCATACAAGGCAGCACAAGCACACATAGAACACATGTGCACACTCACACACGGGCACACACGGGCACACTCAGACACACAGGTCCGTGTGCATGACATCTGGCACACGAGTGCGTCAGGGCGGGAGGGGCCTCTTCTTCCCGGCTGACCCCACTGCACCTCATTCCCGAGCGCCTGGCCGAGGAGGGGAGCGGGTGGTGCTCGGGGCACCCTTGGGGCGCTGGCTGGGCTCCTGCCACACCAGGCTGCTCCCGGGACAGGTACCTGGAGAGGGAGCACATCCCACACGGGGCGGGTGGGGCAGGACACATTCCAGAAGCTTCCATCTGCCCAGATGGGCTGCAGCAGCGGCGAGCAGAGCTGGCCTGGCTCTCCAGCGGTGACCCAGATGTCCACCCTGGTGGTCCTGGGGACAGGAGATCGTCGCCGTCCCGCTCAGAGTGTGGGCAGGGAGCAGGGACGCTTGGACCCAGTGAGGCGTGATGGGTGCTGACGAGCTCCTCTCTGGTGGGGACACACCCCTGCACCTGCGGGCCCCTTGTCTACTCCACCTCGCTGACCCTGAACAGGACAAACGAGAGGAGGTCTGAGCAAGTGTTGGAGGGCAGTGCAGGGTGGAATGAGGTGGGGCAGGCCGGGGCTGGGGAGGAGCAGGGGTGAGGCAGGGCAGGGAAGGCTGGGGCGGGGGCAGAGGAGCGGGGTGGTGTGGACCCCCGAGTCCCCAGAGAGGCTGCTCACCCCAGCCCACATGCCCCTCCCCCTGGCTCTGGCCTCCGCAGGGGTGAGGGCAGATGCAGGAGGAGTCGCTCGGCATGGGCGCTGCCTCAGGGGTCCCCAGGGAGGCTCACAGCTGTGGGAGGGGCTTCTGAGCAGGCTCACACATGGAGAGCTTCGAGGGGCCTGCCAGCCTCTTGCCCGGGTGCTCCGGCCTCTGGTGCCCCCGGGCGTTTCCACAGCCTGGTCCGCTGGGGCCTCGAGGACCCCTCAAGCCCGTGCAGGCACAGCCAGGCCAATCTGTGCCTCCCTCTGACGGTGAGACTTCCAGCCCCGGAGGCCACGGCCACGTGTGCTGCTGGGGTGTCTCCGCACGCTCTGAGGGCATCTGCACACGCTCTCCGCACGGCTGGCACTGGACGTCTGTGCACGCTCTCTGCACTGTGGACACCTCCCGCGGCATGGCTCTGCCCCACGTGCCACCGTGCAGCCTCAGAGTCCAGCAGTGAGCGGTCAGCACAGCATCTGGCCATGACCGTGCCGACGCCCTGTCTCCACACCAGCTCCCTAGATATCTGCCTCTCGGTTGTTCTGTAGGTAACAATGTGGATTACAGGTGCCATCCGCAATAGGTGTTTGTTACCTAGTCTGTCTACAACTGTAGTGTGTGTGTGTGTGTGTACTCTGTCTGCAACGAAGTTTATTTTCGCTTGATTTTCTTTTTGGGGCCCGAGCATGGACCAGCTCTCCTGCCGACCAGGCATCCAGCCCTGCTTAGCAGGGGGCCACTCCGGCCTGACTTGTAGAACGCCCACCCGAGCGCGGGGGGCAGTGCCCATTGCTGGGGCATGGCAGGAAAATTTATCATCTATTCTACCTGGAATCGCATTCATTATTTATCAGCATATTCTATCTACAATGGCATCCATTATTTAGAAGCATATTATATCTACAATAGCATTCATTATTTATCTGCACATTTTATCTACAGTAACATTTATTATTCATACGTGTATCCTGTTCACGATAGTCTTTATTATTTACATGTACAAACTCTATGCAATAATGTTTATATTTATACCCTAGATATGCTTCTGTTATTTATCTAAATACACTCTACAGCCCTGCCATGTACCTGCACTGTGCGGTAGAGACTCTATTCTGTAGACGGTATTTGTTATGGGAGTGAATCCCCGACGAGAGTCTGTCTGTGTAGACTGAGCCTGTCCCCATCTTTCCCTGCAAGTGGGCGCTGCGTTCTGAACAGCAGGACCACTGATCCTCCCACCCACGTGCCCGGGGGTCCCTGTTCAGGCACCAGCTGTCACTGTTTCTGGGTGTGGGGTCACCAGCCCGCCGGTGCTGACCCGAGGGTCCCCTGGGTGCATTCGGGGCCGATCACCGTCCACTCCCCCGCCTCCCGGCCAGCTGGCAGATGAACAAAGGAGGGAACAGGAACCACTAGGATGGTTGGTGACCGGTGGCCGTTTATCCAAGTCACACAGCGTCAGTCACAGAGAAATCATAAGGGTTGGGGTAGAGATTCACACACGGGTGTGGGGAAACATTGTCATAAGCAATGAGCAGATGTAAGTCCTTCCTTCAGGGGAAGTTCTTCCAGGAAATACTCAAGGACAGAGTCTCACCTGGGTACTCAGCATCTGGATTCCTGCTGGGAGACGCGCCCAAGGGCGGGATTCCGTCGAAGGCGTATTGCTCCCCTCTTTCCTTAGCCAGCATCCATTTGAACAGTCGCCTTAGACTTTAGCACTGTGGCCCTGTCCTCCCGCTGTTCATCGATTTGCTTGAGCGGGCCCAGTAACGTCTCCATCGTGAGACTTTTGTTGCTACTGTGTCTGGCATATCGACCACATCACGGGGAGCTTGCCAGGCTCTGCCGTGCGGGCGAGATACTCTCAGTAGCTGGCCGGGCTCTCCGAGAGGGGCGGAGGAATCGAACACAGGTCAGCCAGGTGGGCTACGTGCAAGGCAAACGCCCTACCCGCTGTGTTATCGCTCCAGTCATCTCAGATTTACTTCTTAATATTTCTTGTCATACTGTAAGGACAGCATAAGAGCTATATTAAGCTTACAGGGTGGGGACATCTCGCTCGATATCCCAGAGCACAGTCTTCAGGCCAGGGCAGTCTTTCCTAACCCCAGCAGGGCCCTTCTGCAGTTGCTTCTTTTTGGGTCATGACAGAGTTTGTTCCATGACTGTGCTCTTGACTTATTATATATATATATATTCTATATATATTTTATTGCACTTAGCCTGTCCCTTTTCGATGCCAACGTCTCTCACGGCTTGCCTGGGTCCATCCTTGTCCCTTGGAGGGACCCCCGTTTTGGGGTGTTAGGCACTAAGGGAAACTGAGGCTTAAATCAAGTAAATGTGACAGATGCCCAGGAGTAAATATTGTTCGGAGTCACTTAACTCCCATGTCACAAAAGTGTAGCGTGAACTCTCTTCCTGCGTCTATACAAAAGGGACATTTGCTGACCCATGCAAAAGGCAAAAGGGAAAGAGAAAAGCAATATTCCACTTACAAATACAAAATCCAGAGTCCTTGAAGAACCTGACTTTACAAGTCGCAGGGTCTGGTTTGGGGATCTAGGTGATTAACAGGGGCAGCAGAGCACAAAGTAGTTGAAGATAAACCCAGGAATGGGAGTGCCTGATGGAGCTGGGCGTGCATTGGGAGCACTGTGGTGGGAGTAAGTTCCCTGCAGCGGGAGAAAGGACAGACCATTGTTATTTCTTAAAGTGCTTAGAACTGTATTCCAGCACCTGGTTGAGGATTGAGCAGCAGACATGGGGTGGGTGGCAGCCGCCTCAGGGAGGGTCTCACGGAGGTGGCAGAGGATGACGTGGGGCGCAGAGACCGGAGGACGGGCTGAGGAGGCCGTGTCAAGGTGACGGTTGGCAGTGGAGGCCCAATGCCAGTCAGCCTCTCCAGTGCCTTGGCCACGGGCCCGGGCATCTGTATTGGCCCTGGGCGCCTCTCCTGCCCCTGAGACAGTCTGTCGGCTGTCCGGGAGGGACGAGGTTTCATCTGCATGTGGCCACGTGGCCACGTTGAATCTGCCGTGGCGTAGCCATGTCTCGTGGGACCCCCTCCACCACGGGGCTGCTTCCGCCGTGGCCGTGGGTTGCACTAGGCACCGCTGCCCTTGTCAGGGCCTTTTTGAGGAGGCTCCATGTTCTCCGTGGCAGCTGCTCAGTTTACACTCCACCCGCCACGCCCAGGACGCCTCCACGTGCCTGTCCCACCCTCCCGAGAGGCCCAACCTGCTGCTCCCAGTGGCACCTCCTCACACACAGTGATGGGGACCTGTGATCAGCATGTCTTCCTGGGGCCACCACCACAGACGCACACGGATCTACACACCTACACACACACACACACACACACACACACACAACACAGCCTTCCCACACGCACACACGGCAGGGACACACACAGAATACAACCCTCACACACACAACAGGGACACAGAGAATGCAGCCATCACACACAGAATACAACCCTCACACACAGCAGGGACACACACAGAATACACCCCCCACACACGCACGCCTTCTTTAAATCAACGAATGTTAGACAGAGCGGCATCTTGAAATCCCGAGAAACCTCAATGAGCTTGGTTATCGTGTGGATATGGTCGATGGTGCTGAATCCTTTGCCCCATTCGCTCTCAACAGAACGACCGTCTCCGAATGCAACAGCTATGTGTACCTAGGTCGAGAAGTCAACATGACAAATGACCTGGCACCCGAGCTGCGCAGGAGGAAGAGAGCGGCATGGAACGCCTTCAAGAACGTCGAAGAAATAGCTAAGAGGACGAAGAACCTCCGGCTCCGGGCACATCTCTTTGATTCCACTGTTCTTCCTGCATTAACATATGCCTCAGAGACCTGGGCCCTACGCAAACAAGATGAGAACGCCATTCAGGTCTCCCAAAGAAGAATAGAAAGAGCTATGCTTGGAATATCACGTTTCACTCAAATGAGAGAAAGAATCCGGAGTTCCGACATCCATCGACGCTCAAGAATCAGGGACGCTGTCTCATTTGCCAAGGTGTCGAAAATCAGATGGGCTGGTCACGTAATGAGATTTAAAGATGACCACTGGACTAGAGCTGTTACCAACTGGATTCCACGGGATGTCAAAAGACCGCGTGGCCGCCCACCTACCAGATGGTCAGACTTCTTCGTCAAGATCATGAACGATCGGTTTGAGGCCCTTCATGTTCCCGAAGCGAACAGATGCCATTGGGCTACACTAGCACGCAACAGGGACAAATGGAGACGTTACTGGCGCCCGCTCGAGCAAATCGACGACTAGCGGGAAGTTAAGTGATTAAGTGATTAAGTGACACACGCACGCACACGGGGATACACACAAAATATAAATGTCATCCTCAGGTAACGCACATGATCACACATACACAGGCAAACACACACACTGGTGCGTGTGTCACAAATACACATAGTGTACGTGCCTGCATATCATGCAGTCATATGTGTCACCCATGCTCACACGCACGCATGTGCATTCACTGTGTAAACACACGCACAGATGCTGGCACGTGTGCACAGATGACAGAAACAAATGCATGTTTGTGCATGCAAATGCCTACATGCACACAGCACGGAGCACACGCATGCCTACGGAACATGCCTGCATGCATACACATATGCATACCTCCACATTCCCACACAGGCACACACAGCACTCAGGTATACACACAAACACACACACATACAGACACACAAATACACATGCACACACAACACACAAATACGTCCTGCACAGGCATGCACATACTCATGGAGGAACATCACACACGTGCGTACCTGCACACACTAAGTGTGCACATGTGCAGTGTCTCCGCTGGAGAGCAGGAAGAAGGTCAGGCGGCCTCACTCGGAGGGAAGGGCCGTGCGTCCGGGACCTCTGAGAAGCCGAGAACAGAGCCGGGGCGGAGGCAGGGCTGCCCTGCTTGGCCTCAGAGGGCGACACGGCTGTGTCATCTGAATCCCCACCTCCGCCCTTTGCTCCCGTCAACCACACTCCCACCGGTGACAGGACACACAGCGTGGCTTTTCCTTCAGGAATCAAAGGTCGGTTTTCCATGAGGAGTATGTGAAGAAAATTCATGACTTTCGTTGTGTTGACCAGAAAGCTCAGAAAATCATCTTGCTGCAAGAGACTCGATCGAAGTGCCCCCGTCTTCCCCCACGTGGCGCGTTTGTGTGCTGGCCGCATGGACTTGCTGTTGGCCTGTCCAGAAAACCCGATTTCGCAGAAGATTCCGAGATGGAGCCAAGAGACTCGGGCCGTGCCAGCTGTGAGCAGCAGGGTCCCCCCTGGTTCTGAGGCGCTGGGCGCTGGGGAGCAGGGGACGCGCAGGGCGGCCCGGGGCTGAGAAGCTGAGAGGACCCCACCCTCGCGGTGCACACCTGGCCTCACGTCCACTCCTCCACGGTCTCGACCTCGGGGCCCACCATCGGGGTCACTGCAGAGGGGGCTGGAAACGTGATGGAGAAGGCAGCTCCTGGCTCCATGCCCAGCACAGTCCAGCACGTCGGGGGCCTGCACTGGGAGAGAGGGGGGCAGGTCCGGGACCCCCGGGCTCCCTCCGGCCCTGCAGAGGGGTCGCTGTCACCCCACACACTTACGTCAGGCTCCTTGCATGGGGAGAGAAAGGAGCGTCTCCAGGAGGGAAACCTCCTGCCGTGTGGGCAGCCTGTGGTGACAGACACGCTCTGGCCCCTCTGCTGTCCGGCCGCGGTTCTGCTGGCCCCTGGACGCCTGGACGGCTGCTCCTCAGGGCCCAGAGTCTCCACCCGAGGGGCCCGGCAGGGGTCTCGCGGCTCGGCTCGGAGAGGCAGGGAGCAGCCTGCGTGCAGCGCGGGGTCCCAAGGCTCCTGGCTCTTTGATTTCCAATGCCTGACTGAGCTGCTGTCACTGGATGCCACGGTCCCCAGGGAGCGTTTCAGGAGCGCGGCCTGGAAATCACTTCTGAGGGGAAGTCGGAATGTGTCTCAGATGCCGAGGCGGCGCCTTCGTCACATCGCCGTCACTCACGCTGCGCCTCACTCTCTGGCGTCTGCGATTCAGATGAGCCTTTCTGGCGGGGTCATGCGGCTCGGGCGCTGGCACTCAGGCCCACGGTGCTGGTTCCGAGGCTCCCCCACCCCGTTCCAAGTTTCAGTCGGGGTCCCGCCCACTCCCAGGTGGATGGAGCGTCTGTGTGTGTCCCGGCCATGGGCACCCGCTCATGGCACCCCGAGGGTCGTGGGCAGGAAGCCCAGCGGGCTGTGACGAGACTGCCCACTTGCCCTCCGTCCAGTGCGCCCGGCCCCACGTGTCTTGCCGGGGTGTCCTGACCCACAGACCCTGGGCTGCCCGGGGCGTTGCCAGACTCATGCCCATAACCATGGAGAGTTGTGACCACGGAGAGTCGGTGGACCTGTCTGCCCGCTCCTGGGCCCAGGCCAGGTGCTCAGGGCTTACTCCAAGCTTTCAGGGGCAGGGCTAAGTGCAGGGCCCCAGCCTGGTCCTCCCCGCTCCCACTGCACTGTGCACTGCCCCGGTGCAGCTGCACCAGGGACCCGACGCTCTTCCCAGCCCCCACCAAGGGACACTGCCCGAGCTGCCTGTCCCTGCGGCTCCATTGCCCAGACGAGCCGCTGCCAAGTGTCCACGCTCCCGTGGGCAGCTCCGCTCTCGTGGCCAGGGCTGCTGGCGGCAGGACTGGGCGTCCTTTGGGCCCTCTCGGGCACCCTGCCCAGGCCTCCCCGGTGTCGCTCAGAGCTGGAGCGGCCGGGTGGCCTGTGCCCGGGGGACGCTCGAGGCTGGCACCATGAGGGTGAGGCTGTGCCTCGGGGGCTGCTGTGCCCCCCTGACTCGGGTTCCTTCTGTCCGGGAGGAGGCGGGGACGTTGGCCCAGGCCTGGGATGTTCTGTCCTCAGGAGGAAGCTTCCGGAACTGTGGGGTTGCGCTGGGAGCCCTGAGGGTCCCTTCCCTGTCACCGCCCTGGCGAGTCCCCTCCCTGCCAGCGTCTCCTGGGGCGGGGCTGGAGCCTGTTCCCTCAGCCCGTCGGGTCAGGCCTGGAGGAAATGCCCCGTCACGGCCCCCTCCCCACGCCTGCTCCAGAACCAAAGGGTGAGCCCAGGGCCCACGGCCTGACCGGAGACCCACGTCCCACCAGACGCCCAGAGGAGGCGCCGCACAGCTGCACAGCTGCACAGCAGCGGGTCTCGCCTGTGGGCCAAGGATGCATGCGCAGGAGAGACCCTGGGAGGGGAGAGACACGCCCTGCAGACTCTCAAAAATCACCGCCCTAACCCACGCTCTGGGGCAGAGGGGGCTCAGATGGAGGAGGCCGGGGGGGGGCCTGGGTTGGGGGTGCCCACTGGTCAGGTCCGGCCCTCAGCCCAGCTCTCCTCAGGTGGTGCTGAGGGCAGGGTCCTCCGTAGCAGCCCGCCTGCAGCCGACGAGGCCTGCAGGGCTGGCTGTGCCGCAGGCCTGGGGACAGGCCCCGCGGGGGCGGCTCCGAGAAAACAGGCCTCGCGGGATCCCACGCGCTCCGTCACCACCGGCCACCTCGTCCCTACATGAATCAGCTCTTTATTCGATTATTTAAAACACAGCAGAGTTTGTCATTAGCGTCTCCATGAATCATGGGAACTGTGTCTGCGGCGGCAGTGCTGAAATTCACCCTTGGAGCGGGCGGTGATGTATTTTTGCAATAAAAAGATCAGGTTCATTTAAACGATTCCTTTTTAAAAGACTGTGTCTCCCAGTGGGTTTTCATTGATCAGATTATGAAGACAATGGCAATAACCCCCCCTCCCCCCACCCCGGGCGGGAGGGCGCCGGGCCCTCGACCGCGCACAGGGCCGCGGTTCCGTGAGCACAGCGACCGGCTGGTAGCAGAGGAAGAGGGGACAGTCCCTGGGCTCTCGGGGTTCTGCCCCTGGAAGGGGCTTCTGCTCGGTCATGTGGGGGTCAAGGGCTGTTTCTCGGGGCCCCGCGCTGACCCTCAGGTGGGGATGCTTCCGGAACTCACCTGCTTTCCCTTGGGCATGGGCGCAGACTCACTGGCCCACGTCAGGGCTGAGGACACCCTTCTCCCAGGGGTTCTGGGGTCCTGTGTCTCACTCACACACACACACACAGTCACACAGAAGCACACAACCACACGCTGACAAACTCACCTAAACTTCCACACGCACATGGTCACACTCTCAAGTGCATACATGCACGTGCACGCACACACATGCACACACACAGTCACACATACATCCACACACATTTGCACACACTTAGATGCCGTCACACCCTCATGCACACACACTCGTACACATATATATACACAATCTTACACCACACACAGTCACACCCTCTCATACACACTCACACACTCACACATGCACATACTCACAATCCACTCTCACCCATGCACACACTCACGTGCACACAAGTCTCTTACACACATCGTACATGGCATGCATGCACACACTCACTCTCATATATATATACACACACTTGGACACACTCACAGACACACTCTCACACACGCGGGTGTCGGGATCAAACCCAGGTTGGCCGCCTGCAAGGCACACTCCCAACCCACTGCACTCTCTCTCCAGCTCCAGGAGACGTTTATCTCTGGCCCGCGTTTCACTGTGGTTGAACGTGAGTTTGCTGTTCCCCCGGTTACTCCTTAAAGGTGACGTGTGCCAGCAAGTCTAAAACTCTTAGTCCTTCCTTCCTGACCGCTGGAGTGCCCCCCCAACCCCCACGCTGCCCACGGGGCTCCCTCACAGATGCTCTGGCCGATTCCCTGGCTCACACAGTGCCCGTGTCTCCCGACTGCATCTGGGCCATGCTCAGGTGAACTCACCGCATCTCTATCGTGCGTCTCTATCCATTTCCCTCCGTCTGTTACTGGCGTACGTTTTACCATTTGTCAGGCGTCGTTCCTCTCCCGCTTAAGCTAACAGGCACTGGGCACTTCCCTTCGCCTCGCGGGCTCCCTGGACAGACTCTGAGGGAAAGACCGTTTCAGCGCCGGCGCTGGAGGCTCTACGCCTCAGCTGACGCCCCGTTCGCATTCGGAATTCTGGCTGGAGAGAAGTTGCTTATTCATTTTCATGTCCACTCTGACACGGTGAATCGCCGTCGTTCTGAGGGGGCTGCAGGCACGGAGCCCCTTCCCGTGTGCCCACCGCCCGGGCAGCCCTGGGCCAACGCCTGTCGCTGAGGCCCCTGCAGGACCGTGGCCCCTCCCCGGCCCCTCCCGCCTCCCCTCCCGGCCGCCCGCATCCAGGGCTGCTCCCTGCCCAGGCCCGGCTCCTCGGCCTTGTCCCCGGCGGGCCACATCCCGCTCCAGGGTCCAGCCGCCTCTCCCTCGAGCTTCCCTCACCCACCCCTCCACGTCCCCGTGGGGCAGCAAGCGGCCGACGCGCCCACCCAGCCCCGCCTCCTCTGCCTGGCGTTCGGCTCGGTCCCAGGCGCGGCTGCGGGACCCTCGGGCAGACGCTTCTCGGCCCTGCGGTTCTGGAGCCCTGGGGGCTGCTGGGTCACGCGTTCACCCTAGTCCTAGTTTTACCCTAGAAACGTCCATGCTGACCCCCCAGTGGGTGTCCCCAGGCAGGGCATGGGCCATCGGACCCCTCCATGCTGGAGCAGGCCACGTGCTCATCGGGAAAGTGCTCTCGCTGCCCCCTTCCTGCCCGCTCTGGCTGTTCCCGGGTCCTCAGCTCGGTTGACCCTGAGAGCTGCCAGCAAGGGGGGGGCAGTGTGGACAGCAGCCCAGCATGGGGCTGCTCTGGGCAGCCCTGGACAGGGAGGCCTGCGGGGCCAGCAGGGAGATGCTGCTGAACCGATGACCGTCAGTGCGGCCACTGTCGTCGCGGCTGGCCTCTGTCCCTGTCTTGTCCCCTTGCTGTGGCCAGCGTGGCGTGAGTGGGCGAGCCCATGCTTGGCCCCATCCTGGTCCGAAATGTTCCGAGACCTGCAGCTGGGCGCACACCCCGGCTAGGCCCAGGGGCTTGGCCGTCCCCCACAGTCTCCTGTCCTGGCACTGACCATGGCCCATGTCAGGGGTATGGCTGGTCGGCCCGGTGGGCAGCGGGCAACTGCCTGTGGCTGGACTCTGTGTGGCGTGGGGTGGACCCCCGGCCCCGAGGGAGCTGGGAGTGTGTGGCTGAGGAGAGGCGGCGGCTCCCAGGGGTGTGACCCCCACGGAGCTCAGACACTTGGGCAGTGGCTGCAGGCGGGACTTGGGGCTGGAGGTGACACTCCCGGGGTTCTGCAGGCTGCAGGGACAGGCTGGGGGCAGTGGGAGGGACAGGTCACGCCTGGCCCAGAGGGAGCAGCAAGGCTGTGACGCTGCCACCTCTGCCCGCCTGGCCTGGACAGCCCCAGACGGCCCTGGACGGCTCTGTCTTAAGTGGCCCTGGGCAGATGTCAGCACAGGGCCCCGCGGGCGCAGGGCGGAACAGGGCCGCAGGGGACATGCACTCAGAGACACACAAGGCCCTGCTGGCTCTCTCCCAGGAAGGGGGACTCCAGCCCTGTGCTCACTCCCAGACACACCAGGGGCCTCTGGTCACTCACTCGCCCAGCAACCGGAATTTCCTGGGACCGGGATGCAGGCCAGGAGGACGAAGGCGGGAGGTGGTTGGGGGCCGTCCTCCAGCTGAGATGGAGCCTCTGGCCAGGATCCTGTCTCGCCCGTGGTACTGAGCTGGAGCCCAGCAGTGGGGTCTGGCCACGGTGTCGGGCCGCCCCTGTGTGGGGGAAGGGCAGCTGGGCAGACGCACGTCCCCGTGTGATGTCCCTGAGTGACGTCCTGTGTGCCCCAGCCAGGCGACAGGAGCCCCCACAGCACAGTCACCAGCGGACACACTGACCATCTATGAGGGCAGTGAGGGACGCCCAGGAACTGGCCGTTTCTGCAAACACCACTGTGAGCCAGCAAGGGTGTTGGGACAAATTCTTCCCCTCGGGCCTCTCTTTCCCTCTGGGGGGGGGGAGGGTTGCTCCCTCTCCTCCCTCTTCTCCTCTCGGCCGGAGTGGCCTGCCCCCTGCATGGCCCCCACTGCCCCTGACTGGCCCCTGCATTCCCCCCCACCCCTCCACACAGTGGCCGGGTGACCGCCCCTTCCCAGGCCGGCACCTCCACAGTCAGCGTGGTTCAGCCGCTGAACTGGACTGCAGGTGCCGAGCCTCACGTCCCTTCCCTGGGCTGGCTGGGGCCCTGACGGCCCCCGTGTGCTGGCCTCGGGGTGGCACATGGGCCGGGCCACACGCATATGTGCAGTGACTGATGTTTAATGCAAACACCGATGCCCTAAGCCTGCAGTCCACGGTAACTGCATTTCGAGTCCACATGTATCATGATTATGAATGAAACACGCACGTGTTTGTGGAAACAAGCACAGTCATCAATCTTGATGGAGCGGAGTAACAGATGACCTGCCCGGTGCTCGCGGTGTGGAGTCTGTCCTGCAAACACGGTTCCCCGCGCCTCCAGCTGGCAAGGCTCATGTGGCCGTGTCAGGCCCCCGATCCCCGCTGAAGACTGGGTTACTCTCTCTGGGCCGGTCCCGCCGGGACTGACCTACACACATACTTGCACTGGCCTTGTGGGTGCGTCCACCGCTACCTCCGAAGTCTGGGGTGTGTGTCTTGTTCCCACAGTGCCGCCAGCACGCAAATAAACCAACCCCAGGTGCGCAAAGCGTCTCAGCATTCCAAGA
Organism: Sorex fumeus; assembly: GCF_029834395.1. Classification (NCBI taxonomy): domain Eukaryota; kingdom Metazoa; phylum Chordata; class Mammalia; order Eulipotyphla; family Soricidae; genus Sorex; species Sorex fumeus. The sequence goes on along the minus strand of NW_026606199.1, from coordinate 3,817,959 downwards.
GACGCACTCGCCCTGTCTGCTCTCCCGAGGGCAAGTCCAGAATCCGATGCCCCCTGGAGCGCGTCCGCAAGGCTCGCAGAGACTTTGCCGTAGAATTCAGCGCCGACTGCTAGCAGAATTCTGACACCATTAGATTGGCACGTAGGTTTTGTTCCTGGATTTCAAGCCCTGTGTCGGACCAGAGGGTGGATGGGTACTGCAAATGAAAGATAATCAAGGAGATAATCGAACTGTTTTAAAATCTCCGCCTGCATCTGGACTTCCTCGTTATTTTCGTCCCCGGTGTGGGCAGCGTCAGAGGGCGGAGGGTCCCTGCACTCCCTTCTGAACTCCGCCCGCAGATGGTCACCTCAGCCCAGGCTGTATTTCCTCTTAGCAGCAGATTAGTGATCAGAAGCTGCAGTTTTATTGGAAGTTAGGGACTCAGAGTTTGCTGGCAAGCCTCAGTGCTCCTTGGGAGCACCGTCAGGCCAGTGTCGTTCCAAGAGCGAGTCCACGAGCCGCAGGCAGTGGAAAAAGAGACAAAGGAAGCAAATTTGCATCCTCCTTCCCTCTGTTTTTTGCTTCTATTTTCAGAAAGCTGAAAAATTACTGAGGATCGGGAGTCTTAGAGAGCATGTGGAGGGTCTGGAAAGTGCAGCAGGCACACGGCCAAGCTGGTCACCGGCATCTCCAGGAGTGACCAGAGCCAGGCGTCAGCCCTGAGCACAGAGCTGGGAGTCAGCCCTGAGCACAGAGCCAGGAGTGATCCCTGAGCACAGAGCCAGGAGTCAGCCCTGAGCACAAAGCCAGGAGTCAGCCCTGAGTACTGAGTCTGGAGTCAGCACTGAGCACAGAGCTGGGAGTCAGCCCCGAGCACAGAGCCAGGAGTGAGCCCTGAGCATAGAGCTGGGAGTCAGCCCCGAGCAGAGCCAGGATTGAGCCCTGAGCACAGAGCCAGGAGTCAATCCTGAGCACAGAGCCAGGAGTGGCCCTGAGCACAGAGCTGGGAGTCAGCCCCCTAGCACAGAGCCAGGAGTAACCCTGAGCACAGAGCTGGGAGTCGGCCCTGAGCACTGCCAAGTGGGAATAGGAATGTGTTGGGGACACACGTGTGTGGCTGTGCCTGTAACTTGCATGTGTGCATGCATCCTGTATCACGTGTGCAGACTCCTGTGTGCATGCATGAACATAGCTGGCCCTGTGACTGCACATGCCTAAGTGTGCATATGTGTCACTGGATGCACATGTGAGCACACGCCTGTGCATTTGTCTGCCTGTGCAAACATGCGTGTGAGCACACCTGAGTTGGGCAGCGTGCCTCTTCCATCCGTGGCCCCTGGGAAGTGCGAGGAGGAGGGTGAGGACGGGAAGGCCGGGCTGGACGCGTCCAGGGACCCTTCAGCCCCCGAGGGAGGATCCCTCTGAGGGTCAGTGCCCAGCCCGGCGGGGAGGCAATTCCCTGGGATGCCCGTGAGCCTCTGGGCGGGGAAGCCTGGCTGTTTCCAAGCACCAGCATGGCCCAGCGTGACCTCCGAGGAGCCTCAAAACCTGCCCAGATGCCGGGGTGTGGAGAGCAGCCACCAAGGACAGCGGGGACCGTGAGTGCCCCGAAGGCCAGAGAGGAAGGCGCGACGCCAGCCTGGAGCTCCCCCCGGGCTCAGGGGCACAGGGACCTTCCTACCCGTCGATGGTCCTGAGCTCTGCGGACAGGGAAGTGCAGACAGGGACCCATGGCCAGGCTCTGTGGACAAGCTCCATTGCCAGGCTCCGTGGACAGGTCCCGTGGACAGACCCCGTGGCCGGGCTCTAGAGCTGAGGGCTCCTTGCATTCCCGGTGTCCCAGAGGTCAGGGCTCCGCCTCAGGCTGTCCCTTCTGTCCCGTCTGCCACTTTCAGACCCAACCTGGGGCCCTGGTCAGGGGTGCCCTGCACGGTGCCTCCATCCCCAGCGCCCCCGACTGGGGCTGCCCCCGGAGTCTCTCCCGGACACTGCGGCTGCATCTCAGCCTCGGGGACGGGCGCTGGCCACACCTGCCTGGACAAGTGTCCAGAAAGGGGCTTGGGCCCAGGGAGAAGCTGGGCTTCAACTCGCTGGAGGTTTCCTCGGCAGAGAACCTTCCTGACCTCCCTCCATCTCCCCTCAGGGGGCAGCGGGGGCTGAGCTGGTGTCCACTCTAAGCCCAAGGGGCCCCTCAGCTCTGTGGCAAGCTGTCCCGGGTTCAGAGGCCTCACCTGCTCTGGGAAAGTTCCTGAAAGAAAGCGGCGGGCGGTCAGTGCATGGCTGGGCTCCCCTGGGTCCCTCCTGCTGACCACGGGCCCCAGGCTCCTCCCAGTTCACTGTGGGCGCCTGCCCGGGTCATGAGACCCGCCTGGGTCCCCGAATGTGCCCGGGACCGCCTTAGCCCCAGTGGGTAGCGCATTAGTCTCGGGTCCGAGCACACGAGATGGGGAGAGCCCCCCCTCCCAGGGCGCACCCCCTGGGCCCTCCCCGGCCAGCTGGGTGTTTCGGCGTCCCTGAGCGGCCCGGCTTTGCCGCTGTCACTGTGATTTACTTCTTTTTATTTTTTTTTCCTCTCCCAATTCCTATTTTCTACATCAGTAAAAACTTATTGAATATGACTTGGGGGTTGCAGAAAACTAATTGAAATAACGTTCTCTGTAATGACAACATTAGGAAAAGCGGGGAACGATAAAAAAGAGCGCGGACAAGCGCGCGCGTCTCCCACCGTCCCCAGCCGCACCCCCGCCTCCCATTTTAATTGTTCGTCAGAGCTGCGGCAGACGGCTTAGCGCGGAGAAGAACATCCCCAGACCCCAGAGCGCCCCCCCTCGCCGGGGCCCGCTCCGAAGGGGCTCCCGCCAGCTGCGAGTGTTAGTATCTGGCCTGGGCCCACTGACCTCCCGTAAGAGCCCTCGGCGGGCCCGGCAACGCGTTGTCCACCTGCTTCCTGGTGGCCATTCCCTCAGGTGCCATCCCGCCCGCCTCCCCGTGAGCTGACCACCGCCATCAGCCACGGCGCCCTCCTCTGTGCCCTGACTCCGGGCAAACGCACGGCAGCTGTGGGCACCGGCTGAGGTGGGCAGACCAGCCTGGCGGGACTCGGGTTCAAGTTGCCTCCCCAGCTGCCCACGGGGGCCAGGGCCGGCTGTGCCAGAGCCACAGGCCAGTGAGGGGCGGGGATCAGAGACCCCATGGCAGCTCTGCGGGGGCGGCTCCTCTCCCAGTGCTCCTGGGCCCAGCTTGCTATGTCCCGTTCCAGGTGGGGGGTCTCCCTGTGGCATCCCCATCTCTGTCCCTGGGGGGAGTCCATCTGCCACCCCACAGCCCGCATCTGTCCCCACACGTGCAGCCGGACGTCGTCAGGTGCTGGCCGTCAGGTGGACATTCGGTGCTCAGGAGCGACATTGGGCACCTGTCACAGAAGGACCCGCCAGCCCTGCCCAGGCGGGGTCCACAGCTGGGGTCTCTGCTGCCCAACAGCCGGGGCTCAGGACCCTGCTGTGGCCTCAGGCCGTTCTCAGAACCCCCCGAGCAGCTCGGCACATGGGGCACTCCCTGCTGGATGCAGCCAGTGGGGCGGGGGCTTTGCAAGGTGGGGGACTCAGAGGTGGGGGGCTTGGAGGGGCGGGCCTTGGAGGTGGGGTCTCTCCCGGTGGGGGGTCTTGGCCCCTGTGGGCGTGCAGGGGGTAGAGCTGCCTGGGAGGCCCCCCTGCCTGCTCAGAGAACTGCTCCCAGGGGGACCCCCAGTATCTGTCTGCAGGTGAGGGTTCCTCAGGGCACAGAGGGGAGGGGCATCGGGGGATGCTCGGGGCTGGTCTGGATCATTCCTGCCCCCTCACCCTGCGCGGATGCTGCCCCCAGGGCTCCTGCCCTCGGGCCTCTGGGGTCAGTTAGGTCAGCACCTTTCAGATGCTCCTTTTCTCCTGCTGGCACTGTGGTCCTGGGCCCCAAGGTGCTCTCCCGGGGTCTGAGGCAGGAGCAGAGAGGGGTGTTGGCGCATGCTCGTGGGGCTGGGGAGGCCTCAGAGACACCCCAGGCCTGGCCTGCACAGACCTGCCAGCGTCTGCCCCTGACCTCAGGGGGTGCCCCTGCCCCATCTGCTCCTGACCAGCAGGGGGCGCCCCTCCCCGTCTGCCCCTGAGCTCCCTGGGCCGTGCTGCTGCCTCCTGACCTGGAGGCAAGTTGTGGACCACAGTGGGCTCTGGGGTATGGGGGGGACACGGGCAGGGGACGCCACACCCGCTCCTCCCCCCACCCCAGTCCTGCACTCAGAGCACAGGCAGCCGCTCCCATCCCTGCACCCCAGCACACTTCGCCCTCCCCTGCTCCGTGGACCGCCCCTCCCGCACCCTCTGCCCGCACCCTCCTCCCTCTCCCCTCCTCCCCGCACCCCTGCCTTTCTGACCCTCTTCGCCCCACACCCCCCGCCTCCCTGCACCCCTGGGTTCTGCCGAGACCCCCCCGGAGGCCCCCTGGGCTGAGGCAGCCCCTGGGGAGAGTGAGGCGGCACGTGGCTGCGTCCTGGCTGCTCTCCAGAGGGTCGTCTCTGGGGCTCGGGGCTGGACCCCGAGGTGGGGGGATGCCTCTGTGTGGGAGCCAAGGACGGGAAAGTGGGCCCCAGGGTGGACTGGAGGACGATGCCCTTCCACCCCGCCAACACCCTCAGAAGGAAGAAGAGAGAGAACACTGGGAAGGCCACGTGAATCACGCTTGACTCCACATAAACGTTCATGTGGGGACCACGGCCACGGGGCCTCCTGCTGCCGGGCACAGAACTGAGAGGAGGTGGGCGCCTCGTCCACACAGCCCGGGGGTCTCGGGGGGGCACAATGGGGGGAGACACGGCAGGACCCGGCCACGCAAGACACGCTGATTCCAGCCATGGCCCCACGAGGCCCACTCCCAGCGTCCCGGCAGCGGTGCTGTGGGCATCCTGCTCTGGCCGTGGGGCGTGGACATGCCTGGGGCTGCCCTGAGACACCCCCAGACCCACCCAAAGTGGGCGTGACGCAGCCTGGGCCGTGACTTTCTGTCCTTATTTTAATGAATCAATCAATTGGGTTTTCTTTCTGCGCTACGCCCAGCGGTGCTCAGGGCTGACTCCTGCCTCTGTGCTCGGGAACCCCTCCCAGCGCTTCTCCGGGTCCCTCCGTGCTGGCCACGTGCGAGGCGAGCCCCTCCACCAGCTGCCCCCTGGCCTGGCCCAGGTCAGGCATTCCCTGGAAGCGGAAGTGGCCCCTGCGGGCAGCAGAGGTTGCCGTGGGGGGGTCCCTCACTGGCCCCTGCGGCTCCCTCCGCCCCAGCCTCCCACTGTCCCTCGCTCTGGAGGCCCCGGGAACAGCCGGACTCGGGCCTGACACCGGGAGGCACCTCTGGCGACGACACTGCCCAGGGGAGGGTCTCAGCCCTCCTGCTCCTCAGGGCCTGTGCACATGCGTGGACACATATGTCTGTGCCCACACGGGTCTGTGCACATGCCTGTGTCTTTCACATGTCTCTGTGGCCATGCGTGTCTGTAGACGTGCCTGTGCACACGTGTGTCTGTGCCTGTGTGTGTGTGCAGTGTGTGGGCACACGGGAGGCCCCACCACCCCAGCAGCCCGTTCCAGCCCAGCGTGTCTCGTCCCGGGAGCGCCCGCGGGCCAGCGCCATCCGTCTCCATGACTCGCGCCTGACTTACATGGCCCGAGTCCCCGAATGTGCACTGGCAGCTGGCGGGGTCTTATTGCGTGATCCGTCACGCGCTGACACCCGTGCCAGATGGCTGCAGCGCTCCGGGCCCTCCAGCCTGGGCTCCCGGAGAGACAGGACCAGAATCCAGCAGGGCTGGGCTCTGGGTCCGGCGTCCACACCACGGGGAGGGGCCGGTGCGTTCACGGGACCCCCAGGGACCAGGCTCGTCTGAGGGGCCGGGCTGGCCTGGGGGTGCTGACCCCAGTGCGTGGAGACCACAGGGGCCCAGGAGGGAGGTGCGTGGACACCTGCCCTGTCCTTCACCTGGACCTCAGCACCGTCCCAGTCCCGGGCCCAGGGGGTGGGTCCCCGGTGGTCTACGCTCAGGAGACAGGAGAAGGTCCGTCTGTGTCCCCAGTCACGGCTGCGAGAGGCCCCGCTGCCCAGCTGCTGACCCCAAGCCCACGCCCCGAGTCAGCCCCGCGCAAGGCGGCTCCTCCCTGCCGGTCAGCATGGCCCCGTGTCCCTGACCAGCACTGCCTGGCCCCACTCCCGGGCACCGGCCCTGCCCCTAGCCCGGCATGTTACCCAGGGTCGTGCCTGGTGGCCACAGGCTGGCTCCAGCGGGGAAGCCTCGCCTGCTGGACTGTCCTGGCCACCCTCAGAGCGGCTGTGGAGGAAATGCCCTTCCTTCCTGATACCTTTCATGGATCCCAGTCGGGACCTGGCTGCAGTTCGGGGTGCACTGAGGGCCCAGCGGGGGCGCCTGTGCCCGGGTCCCCTGCCCCCTCGAGGCGCAGATTCGGGGCTGGGGGAGCCTCGCGGACCCCTGGCTGCACAGCTGGCGGGGCCAGCCCGGGGGTCTCTCGGAGCGGGATTGAGAGAAACTACAGGCCAACTGGACGCGTGTCCCTGGCTGGAGGGAGGACCGGCCCCCGACGCGCAGAGGGGGCACCTGGGCCGGGAGCCAAGGGGGCGAGGACCACTGGGGCTGCCAGAGGAGGGTCGGGGACAGCCAGACCCGAGGGTCAGTTCTTTGTTCCTGTCAGCCACTCATCGACGCTCTTGGGGGTGCTTCTCCGTCTCGGGCGTGGGGGGGTGTCGGGAGGGCCCGCGGGGGTCCCCTGCTGCCCCGTCCCCCCGCCAGGCCTGCCTCACCGTCCTCCCCCGAGAAGCTGCTCACAGGCGGGTTTAGCTGCGCTGAGTGAGACCCCTCACGTGCCTGGCCGTGGGCCGGGAGGGTCCGACGTGCCTCCGCGAGAGGGGCCAGCCGTGAGCAAGCCTCAGGGGCGCCACGCAGGAGCCCGGGCTCTGGGCGCCAGGGGAGGCAGGGCTGGCCCAGCAGCGTGGCCTCGGGGACAAGCGGTCGGGGCACACCCTGCCACGGCAGGTGCGGGCACGGCCCCCAGGTGTGGAGGAAGATGCGGCCCCGGGGCCCTTGCACCTGCCTCTTCCCGGGGGCATCGGACCTCGGGGGCTCCTAGGGACCCCTGGTGGCCTGGGCGGAAGCGCAGTGGACTGGGGGCTGCGGTTGCTCTGTGTGTCCCGAGACAAGGAACTGGAGTGTGTGTGTGAGCGTGTGTTATAGTGTGTGAGTGTGTATGATGTGTGTGAGTATGTGTATGAGCATGTGTGTGAGTGAGTGAGTATGTGTGTGAGTGTGGGTGTGGGTGTGAGTCTGTGTGTGTGTTATAGTGTGCGAGTGTGCATGTGTGTGAGTGTGCGTGTGTGAGTCTGTGTGAGTGTGTGTTATAGTGTGTGAGTGCGGGTGTGTGTGAGTGAGTGTGTGTGAGTATGTATGTGAGTGTGCATGTGTGTGTGAGTCTGTGTGAGTCTGTGTGTGTGGGTGTGTGAGTGTGTGTGAGTGTGTGTGAGCCTGTGTGTGTGAGTCTGTGTGTGAGTATGGGGGGGTGTGAGTCTGTGTGAGTGTGTGTGTTATAGTGTGTGAGTGTGCATGTGTATGGGGGTGTGAGTGTGTGTGTGTGAGAGTGCGTGTGTGTGCTGTGGCACCCCACGTGTGTGCCTGTGACTCGCTGTGGGCCCGGCTGGCCCGGTGCCGCCTGCTTCCAGGTCAGGGAGCGTGGGGTGGGGCCTGGGGCTCCAGGGGTCCCGGTGCTCGGAGACTCGTCCATGGCTGGAAGCAGCGAGCACTGTGCTTGGGGCCTGGGGCTCCCCACGCCGCAAGGTGGCCACGCTGGGCCTGGCTGCTGTCCCGGGCGGTTCCCTGGGCGCAGGGAGACCTAGGAACTGGCGATCACTCCTGCAGGTCTGGCCCAGGTAATGCAGCAAATGGACGAGGGACCTAGGCCCAGCCCGGGGGGCTTCCCACTGGACAGAGCAGAACCGAGCCTGTGATGCTGGGCAGGGCAGTGGCCCTCGCCCCCTGGACCAGCCCCGCCCTGGAGCTGAGGTGTAGAGGCTGCAGGAGTCTCCCAGGGCCAGGCTGGGGGCGCTGGGCGCCGTGGAGCGGGAGAGAGGACTTGGTGGCAGGTGACCGGGGTGGTTCCCTGGTGCTCAGGGCTCACAGCTCTGGGTGAGGCTCTGGACACCAGCGGGCAGGTCTGTGTCCACCCCTCACTCACCTCCACGTGCCGGGGAAACTGAGGCTTCCTCCTTCCTCCCGGGAGTGAGGCAGCACCACCCAATGCCAGGCTGGACGGGATCAGGCAAGCGTGTGGCGGTCAGCCCGTGGACGGGTCGAGGGTCAGTGACCTTCAGGCTGGGCACCCTCAGAGGCCTGTGTGGGCACTCGCCGGGCTAGCCCGTGTGGGGGGAGGGACCGAGTGTGGGTCCGGGCCTCCTGTGTGGGGCAGCCCAGCCCCCAGCCCCCACCAGCCCAGACTCACTGTCCCAAGGGTCCCTGTGAGCCCCAGGCCAGGGGCGGGCACCACCCTGGGGAAGGAGACTTGGAAACAGACGGTCATTTCCAGAGGCGTCCAGCCCTGCCAGAAACCAGCTGGTCACCTGGCAGTCGCCGGCCTGTGCCTGATGTCCCGAGGAGGCTGGTGGCCACAGCAGCGGGTATCCGAGAGCAGAAAGGCCGGGGCGGGTGGCGGCTGATGGCTGGGCGGCCCCACGCAGGAGGCCCGGACCCACTCTCAGGACCAGGACATGCTGCTCCCTCAAGCTCAGAGACTCAGGGAAGGGCCACGTCTCAGCGCCCGAGTCTGAAGGGCCACGGGGCGTCGGAGGGGCCCAGAGAGCCTGGAGTCCTCAGTAAACTGGGTTCAAACCCACTCCTGAAGGTGCCCGCTGCATGTCTACACACACCGGGGCCCCTTCTCCTCACAGGGCAGCGTCCAGGGCAGGAGGACGGGCGGGAGGGGGTCGACGGGTCCAGCCACAGACCCGCTGGCAGCCAGGACGGGGCGCTGGCCGTGGGTGGAAGTGGCCGGCCCCCACGTGACCCCCGGCTCTGACAGCAGAGAGGAGGGGACGTCGCGGCCGGGCTCTGGCCGTGTCCCCCTCTGCCCGGTGCCTGAAGGACACTGCGGAGACTCAGCTGTAAATCCCGCCCGCCAACGGCCTCTGCCGGTGCCCCGGGTCTCGTTAGTAAATTAGAATCTTTAATAAAAGTTTAATGTTCTCCGAGCAGGGAGTCTCAGGCACTTCCTCTCCTCAAAGGCAAAGTCGGGGCGCAGACGAGGACTCAGCCCTGCTCCGGGGCCGGGGGGTCCCGTCCAGCTCCAGGGCCTTGAGACCCCTTTCCCCGAGCAGAATAAACTGTTTCTGTTTTGCTGGGGCCGAAACACTTGAGAAAAACGTGTGTGCAGCATGTGTGCGTGTGTGCACGTGTGCGCACATGTGTACACGTGTGTACGTGCATGTATGTGTGCACACAGCCTGTGTGTGAGTTCGTGTGTCAGATGAGGTGCCCAGCAAGCTCCTGGGTGAGGCCTCCTGGTGGGGGGGGCTGCAGGCACAGCTGGGCAGGGGCCTCTGGGAGCAGCCAGGGAGCTGCCGCAGCCCAGTGCAGAGGCCGTGGACCCTCGTCCCCTCCCGGCAGCCCCGTCCCCGCTCAGGCCAGGCAGTCAGGACAGGCTGCCCCGCAGGTCCCAGGCAGGTGGCACACGGAAGTTCCGGGCGTGTGTAGGGAAGAAGCAGAGCAGGGCTGGGAAGGACACGTGGGGGCGGGCGGTGGGGGGGGGGGACCCGGAGTTCCATCGCTGGGGCCTGTGACGCCTGCAGAGACAGGAAAGTCCTCGGAGAGCCACGTGTCACCCCCAGCTCCCAGCCGCGAGCCCGGTGCTCCCGCCATGTCCTTCCATCCCGCGCAGATCCTGAGCCACGTGGGCGCAGCTACTGCGACACTCCAGCTGGGCACAGCCTGGCGCTCCACGCCCTCACTGGCCAGACCTGCTGGCTCTCAGCGGGCGCTGCCGGGCCCAGGGCAGCTCAGGGACACGGTGGGTCGGCCTTGGGCCCCGCCCAGTGCACGGCTGTGAGTGCTGGGGCCCAGCACACGGAAGGCCCCACCTCCTGCATCCCTACCCCTGCCCAGCAGGGCAGAAGCTCCCCGTGGACACATGCAAAAAGCACGCACATGTGCAGACACACACACATGCATGTGCACCAGCACACACAAACACGCACACGTGATGTACACAAGTGCAGAATATGTGCTCGCACACATCTGGTCACACACATGCACATGCACACAAGCACACATGTGCTGACACGCACTCAGCAGCACACTCAGGTAAGCTACACGCATGTACTTGTGCACACGGGTACAAAGACACACACATACTAACAGTGCCCTCACGTATGTCCACACGCACACACATGTACAACGCACCCACGTACACGCACAAAATACATCCACGGCGCATGTGTGTGTGGGCACATGTATGTATGCATCCATATGTTCACGCACGCTCACACCGTGCACACAGGCACATGCGCGGAGCATTCCAGCCGTCACGGCCGCAGGCAAGACGCCCAGGGGTGTCGTTTGCGGCTCGGAGAGTCAGTGCTGTAAACACCAGCCGCCTCCCCGGGAAGCTGCTCTGAACTCACTTGACAAAATTGTTTCTTGGGGAAAATTACCCACGTCTCTGCCTGGCTTGCTCCGTGCGGGGGAGGCGGCGCGCGGGGTCAGAGTCGGTGCGGGCGGGACCCTCGCAGGCCGGCGGACAGCCCTGGCTGCGGGGCAGAGGGGAGCCTTTCAGACGCGCCTGACGGGGCCCAGGGCAGCCGCTGCTCGGGAGTGACTGAGCACTGTGCCCTCGCCCTGCTCTCCCCTGCACAGCCCTGCACACGCACACTGGCCCACGCGTGTCCACGCACATGCACACACAGGCACGCTTACACTTATCCAGGCAAGCCCACGTGTATGCACACACACACACACACGCATGCACACTCTTACCCAGGCATGTCCATGCATGGGCACACACAAGCACACACGCACACACAGGTGACCCAGGCATGTCCATGCATGTGATCATGCACACACATGCACCCCGTGTACACATGTACTTGAACAAGCACTCCCATGACCAGGTTCACGCACACACACGCACACCCATGCACAAGTGCCACGCTCATACACACGTACTTACAAAGGGCACCCATGAGCATGGATGTACATGTTCATATGCACACCCGTGCATATATTTACACATGCGTATCCATATGCACACTCGCGAACATTCAAATTCATACACACCCACACACGTGTGTGTATGTCCATGCATGTCCACAATGTACATATATGCACAAGCACACACCTTGCACACCTAACACATGTTTGTGCCTACTGGTACTCATGGATGTCCATGCATGAACCCGTGTGTGCACAGCCACACATGTACACACGGATGCGCACAGGCATGCACACACCACACACCACGTGTCTCACCCTGTGCATGTGTTCCCATCCCCCCACAGCTGGCAGGCGTGCAGGGGAGAGGCACCAGTACCTCGGTGGAGACTTGTGACAGCCCGGGACTCGGTTGGGGCTGTGCTTGGGGGACGGGGGCAGGGTCTCCGGGTGGGGGCGCGGGGTAGAGGCCCGGCTGCTGCACTGCCTTTGCTCTGCCAGCCTGCGGGATGCACGAACCGTGAAGCCAGGCCGGCGAGGAGGAGGAGAGTGGCAGAGAGAAGCTGCTGCCTCAGCATCTATCGAAGCACAGGCCCAGTCAGCCCACTCAGGACCCCTGAGACCAATCAGTGCAGGCGCTGGGGGGTGCGGGGGGGCTGGAGGGAGAGCAAGGGTGGGGGGCTGGAGGGTGTGCCCAGCCCAGTTCAGCCCAGCGCAGCCCAGCCCAGAGCCAAGCCGAGCCCAGCCCAGCCTAGCTCAAAGCCCAGCCCAGCCCAGCCCAGCCCCAGCCTGGCCCACATGCTGAGGGGCAGCACTGACCCCGGGGGTTTCCCTGGAAGGGCTTGGAGGCTGAGGGGGCGGCTGAGGGCAGTGGACAGCAGCCTGGACACCCTGCAGGGGTCGGGGCAGGGCGGCGGAGGCCTGCGACGGTGTGGTCAGGAAGCTGGCCTGGGAAGGACCCTGGGAAGGGCCGGTCACTCGGCACAGCTCAGGACAAGAGCAGCCTCCAGTGCCCTGGCGAAGAGCCCGGGGCTCCAACAGCCCCCCCCTCCCCGGGCTGCTGAGACCAGCTGGGCAGGGGCGGGGGGAGCCCAGGACGGGTCCACTGACCCGCAGGGTGGAGGGGCCAGGGGGAGTGGGGATGGGCGAGGGTCCTGTGTGGGCGGAGGGCTGCCGGGCAGAAGCCGCCCTCGGGGCCCTCGGCTGCGGCTGGCAGGAGCAAGGGTCCGAGGCCAGGTCCCTGCGGACCCCCGTCAGCCGCTCTCCCAGAGCCAGCAGCGCGCTGGGGGCCTCAGAGCGGCAGCCACGCAGCTACTTCCTGGAAAACCCTCCCCAGGGCTGCCCAGGGACTGAGAAAATCGGGTCTGAAATATTCAGCTTTAATAACATAAAATTAGATGATTCCAGGCATGGAAAAAATAATACTAAGCAAATGAGTCCGTTTATTTTGAAAGTGTTCTGTGATGAAGCATTTTCTTCATTTATTAGCTGAAGGGAACTGCGTACTGGGGGATAAACCTCCCTGTCCCCTCACTCTGGAAGCTGCCGAATTAAGGGGGCGCGCCTCACAGGTCGCTGTCCCCAACACCCTCGCTCGCCAGGCCCCAGAGGGCCTGTGTGGCCAGGGGTGGCCTTTCGAAGGGGTCAGCAGAAGTCCCGGGCACTCAGCCTGCCCAGGAGGCATCTGAGACCAGCCACGTGGGAACAGTGTTGAGGTGAGCATTAGTCTGTGGGAGCAACGCCCTGTGTGTGAGGCCCTGTGTGTGTGTGTGTGTGTGTGTGTGTGTATGTGTGTGTGAGGCTCTGTGAGACCCTTTGAGTGAGGCTTTGTGAGACCCTGTGTGTGTGTGAGCCTCTGTGAGACCCCGTGTGTGAGTTTCTGTGATACTCTGTGTATGTGTGAGTTTCTGTGAGACCCTGTGTGTGAGGCTCTGTGAGACCCTGTGTGTGTATGTGTGTGTGTGTATGAGGCTCTGTGAGACCCTGGGTGTGAATGAAACTCTGCAGTGTTCCACGCGTGAGCAGGATTTTACAGGCAACCTTCTACGTGCCAACAATATGCCGCATGTGAGCGACGGTCCGTGATGGTCCGTGCAATGTTTCACAGGCGAGCAGTGATCCGTGTGCAATTCTCTGTGTGAGTGTTACTCTGTAGATGAGATTCCTGAAGCCGACAATGTTGCATGTGCGAGCACTGTTCTGTGCGCGGCGTTATGTATGCGCGGGGTAGTAGACTAGGTGGACAAGGAGACGAGGGTCTGAGGAAGGTTCTTCCCGCTCATAAGGCTTCGGGGTTTGGGTCCTGACCTGCGTGACCCGAGGACCCGGCCCGATCTTGTGCCGGTCTTCTTATTGGTGTCCCTGGGCCCTCCATGCCCCTCGGGTGCTGGGGGCCCTGGTGCAGGGCGGGGCAGGACTCTGCGGGGTCTCCCGGGGCCTGGAGGGCAACGGGGGTCACCAAGGGGACTCGGGAAGGTCAGCCTGGGGCTCAGCTCAGGGACACGAGGGCACCGAGACTGGGCAGGCAGGGTCGGGGGTCCCGGGGCAGCAGGGGCTTCCCCACAGCCTTGTCTGCTGGGCCCCGTCAGTGGCCGGCCCTGGGAGGCCCCTCTGCCTCTCGCTCTGTGACTGGAACCTGCTGCCCCAGAGATTACTGCGGCCCCCCCAGGGCGCCCCGTCTCCATGCTCAGGGCAGGGAGCCCCTCTCCGGCCCACCTCCCCCCCAGGCTGGCCCCTGGGAGCAGGAGGCTGGAACGTGCTGTGGAGGTGGACGCCCACGGGCTGCAGGGGCGCTGCCCAGAGGGGCTGTGGGCTTAAAGCGACCCCGCGAGAGGCAGGGGCGCCGTGAGCCTGGAGCTGAGAGCGGGGCCCGGCCAAGCCTTCCTGGATGGGCCGCACCTCAGCTCACCCGGGGACGGGGCGTTTGGCCTGACAGAGATGGGCCGTGTCCAGCACCCAGGTCTCCACTCAGGGTCAGCGGGGGGCCCCGGGCAGACTGTCCTGGCTCCATCTCAGGCTAGTGTCGAAAACTCCGGAAATAGTCTCAGTTACTTGGCAACTTGGAATAAAAATTTTTACACTTAACAATGACTACTTAAAATGCAATATTGTGAAGATATCAGTTCTCCCAACGACACTATAATTTAATGTAATTTCTATCAAAATCCTTAAAGTCCTTTTTCTTGAGAAACACAATAGCTGCTTCTTAAACTTGTGTGGAGAGAGAGGAGAGAACTCCCACTTCAGGTGTCAAGGAGGGGGCTCCATGCTGCGTCCTGGGGCTGGCAGCTCGCGGGGGCGCCTGGAAGGCGGGAAGGGAGACGGTCCCGCCCAGCGTGCCCCAGCCCCGCCTCGACTCAGCTCCAAGGCCTGGGGCTGGGGCCTGCAGCGTCTTCCCCGCATCTGACCCATTCACGGGGTCCCCTCTGGCCTCGCCACCCCCGGGCACTGGACTGGGCCCCCCAGTTGGAACATGAGCTTCAGATGCTTCTCAGGAAAGACCCGTGAGTGGCGCTGGGTGGCCAAACCTCTCTCCTGACACGCCCCTGCCCGCAGCACCTCTGGAAACCGAAGGCCAAAGGCCTCGAAGCAGGAGAGCCGGCGATGGTGGGTGGAGGGGGCTCCGGTACCACCTGCCTGCCGCCCACCCAAGGACAGGCTCAGCAGACCTGTCTGCATGGAAGGACGCACAGCACACACACCACACACACAGCACACAGCACACAGCACACAGCACACATGACATGCAGTATACGTTACACAGAGCACACAGTACCCAGCACATACGATATATCACTGTCACTGTCCCCTCGTTGTTCATCGATTTGCTGGAGCGGGCCCAGTAACGTCTCCATTGTGACAATTGTTACTGTGTCTGGCATATCGAATTCGTCACGGGTAGCTTGTCAGGCTTTGCCGTGCAGGCGAGATACTCTCGGTAGCTTGCCGGGCTCTCTGAGAGGGGCGGAGGAATCGAACCCGGGTCGGCCATGTTGGCTGCGTGCAAGGCAAACGCCCTACCCGCTGTGCTATCGCTCCAGCCCCTATGATATATACAGCATACATTACACACAGCACACACAGCACACAACACACACAACACACACAATCACACAGAACACAACACACAGTACTGCAGCACATAGAGTACACACCTCACACACAGCACACACAGCACACACACACAGCACACGCAGTGTCACAGCACACACAGACTTGGGGTGCAGGGTCAGTGGGGAAGTGGGGTGTGCCTCCCTCTGGGGTGCGCCTGCCTCCCCTCCGATGCCGGGACCCCCTTTGTACACGCTCCCTTGCCCGGGCCGTGAGCCGAGCACCAGGCTACGGGGCCTCAGGGGACCCCGGACCGCAGCAGGAGCCCCTCCGCCGTGAGGGCAGCCCCTCCAGCCGCCTCTCCGTCCCATGCGGGGACACCCAGGCCCGACTGCTTCCCCCAGGAGCGTCCACTGCTGCCTGGCAGGTGCCCAGACGCGGGGACAGGATGGACATGTGTCGAGTGACCCCTCTGGTGGCCGGAGAGCAGGAACCGTGACTTCTGCCCTCTGGGTCCCCGGAACTCTCCGGGTGCCCCCACCCTCAGCCCCGTGAGCTGTGTCCTGGCCCTGCCATGTGGGGACCCACGGGCCATCCCTGTTCCCCGCTCGAGACGTCTCCCTGCGGCCGCCCTCCTCCCCCGCGCGGAGCACGTCCGCCTATTTATGCCGAAAGCCGGGACGACAGGGATGTTGGCGGGCAAGCGACGAGCGCAGCCTTGCGGAGAGGAGGCTGGAGGCAAGGACGCATCTGGGCGACCCGCCCTCCCGCGAACGGAGGCTGCGCTGCTGCGTGGGGCTTCCCCTGATGGGACGGATTCCACTGGGCTGGGATTCCAGTCGAACGAAGCGGACGCTTCGGCTGAAGCTGTTTCGGTTTGATCTTCGAATGTCTGCGCGGCTCATGGGCCAATCACAGTCCCGCCTCGCCTCGCCTCTCCCGAAGCAGGAGATGGAGGCCTCTGGGCTCCGCCCCTCACACACGTGCACAGGGACCCACTCTGCACACGCATCGACATGTATGTGCACGTGGCACAGGCACACCTGCGCATAGCCACACGTATGCACACATCCACACTCCACAACCACACACGTATGTGCACAGACACATTTGTATGCACATGCACACGTGAGCACAGACACACTTGTACAAACATCCTTGCACCTGGGCACATGAAAACTTATGAACATACATCTGCACGTAGCACAGGCATGCTTTTACATACACTCACACACATGTGTGCACATGGGCACAGACACTTACATGCATGTAAGCAAGGCACACTTACGTGTGCACCACACACTTGTGCGCACACATGGGTAAGACATACTTGCACACGTGTCTACACACATGTGCTCACACATATTCACACACATACACATGTGTGCACATGACACAGACACACACGGGCAAGGCATGCTTATGCACGTAAATCTACACACACACGTGGACACAGCACAGGCTGCTTGGACACAGCCACACCCTCGGCCCCATGCGGAGAGGGAAGCCTGGCGCCCGGGAGGCCACCCAGAACCGAACGGCACTGAGGACCCTCGCCCTGGGGAACCAGCCCGCAGTGCCCTCCCGGCAGCTCGGTGCGGCCGTTGTCAGTGGGCTGTGTGACCCACGCTCCTTTGGGGCGCAGACCCCAGACCCTGCAGGAAACCCTCCAGGCCCGGGATGGCAGGACACACCCTGGCCTGTGGGTGGGCACCCTCAGCAAGCCGTGTGGGTGCGAGTGGAATGAACGGCCATTTGTTGTGGAGTTTGAGTTTTCATTCTGCAGACCAGGGTGACCTGAGCAATGGGGCACTCTGGGGAGTAGGTCAGGCCGTGGGACTCGGGCCCCGCCCCTGGTGACGGGGTTTGACCCCCTTCCTCAGCCCCTCCCTGACAGCCCCCTCAGGCCCTCTGAGACACCTGGGGCCGGCAGAGAGAGGAGGGTCCCCCCAGGGCTCCGCTCACCTGCACCCAGCGGTGAGGCCGGGCTGGTGCGGGTGTGGCTGCACTTCCGGAGCCCGGCAGCAGGGCGGCGCCAGCCTGAGTAGAGCAGAAAGGAGGGGACGGCCCTGGCCCGGGTGTTGGCTGGGGGGCGGGCAGCCCCTCCCTAGGGGACCCCTCGGGGTTCTCTCCCCACTTTGCCCTCCACCCCGCCCCCTCCAGGCCCCTCCAGCCCTCCTGACCCCCTTTGCTAACTGCTCCTCCCCAGAGCCGTGACCAGCGGCCGTAGGGGGCCTGGTGGGCAGGGAGGGGCTGTCCAGCAAGCCCCTCACCCTGGAGCGGGCGTGTGCAGTGGGGACGTGCCACGCAGGCCCCGGGGGGGGAGCCCTGCCCCTTCCTGGCTGCGGGACCTTCTGCCTGTCACATGCCCTCTCTGTGCCTGGTCACTGGCCTGCGGGAGGGTGACCCTGCTGGGGGCAGTCGCTGGAGGCTGCAGAGGCTGCAGGATCCCCACCAACAAGCCTCGGAGCAGGGGCAGCCGGCTGAGAGAAGGCACAGCTGGTTCTGGGGCCCAGCCCGGCCTGCAAAACTGCTCCACAGGGGGCAGTGATGGGCCTGCCCTGACCCAGGCCAAGATCCCACCCGCCCCAGGGCACAGGGAGCAGCCTGCTAGCACTAGCCGGGTCAGGTGGTCACTCCCAGCAGTGGGGAGAGAGGCCCGAGAGCCCAGGCCAGGGGCCCTGCACAGGCCAGCACAAGGCTCCATCTCACCCCACCATCCGCACCCCAGCCAGCACACAGGGGCCCAGGGTCCCCCCAGCACTCAGGGGCCCAGGTCAGCCCAGCAGGCAGGGGTCAGGGTCACCCCAGCACGCAGGGGCCCAGTGTTACCCCAGAACACAAGGGCCCAGGTCAACTCAGCACGCAGGAGCCCAGGGTCACTCCAGCACACAGGCCATTGGGAGGACAGTGCGTGTCTATGTCTGCCTCCAGCACCTCCAAGACCCAAAGCTGCAGCTGGACACGCTCCTGCCCACGGTCAGCCCCCACTGGCCCCAGGGTCAGCCCCCACTGACCCTCCTGGTTCTCAGGGGCGGGAGTGGGAGGGTCTGAAAGTCTGGGCCATGGCTGAGCAAGATGGCTGTCACCTGCCCTGCCCTGCCCTTGACCCTACCCTGTCCCTGTCCTGCCCCTGTCCTGCCCCTGTCCAAAGGGACTCCCCCGGCCTGGAGCACTTCTTGGAGGTCCCGTCCTTGCCGTCTCGCAGGAACCTGGACAAGGCGCCGTGGTTCCGTGGCCTGCTTGGCGGGTGCAGGTGCTTCTGGCCCTCCACAATGCTCAGTAGCTGCAGAGCCCCCGCCCCTCCCTGGGCCCTCCCAACCCCCTCCCGGCCCCTCCCCGGGCCCCAGCCCCCTCCTGGCACAGCTCTGCTCGGCCGGATGCATCCCTCCCGGCAAGGACAAGTGCAGATTTATGGACAATAAAGATCGCCAAGTCCAGCAGCAGTGGCTGCCCCTTCCCAGCTCCTGTCCATGGCGGTGGGCCGCATGTGGATGAGCCTGCCCCACTGGCAGGCACAGGCGGGCAGGAGCCGTGCCCAGGGCGAAGAGGGGCAGGCAGGAGCTGTGCCCGGCACTGGGCACCCCTCTCTGTCTGCGTGTGCCCCTGACCCCCACTGGCCTTCAGAGCCCTGGTATCACGTGGGCAAACACGCCGGTCCCAGCCCTTCCGGCAGGGAGGGGTGTCCCCTGCCCGTGTCCAGAAGCTGTGGCCCCTTCTCCCTGCCAGGGGACAGTGCTCTGGGTGGGCGGGAAGGAGCCGTCAGGTCAGTGGCCAAGAGGCCCACAGAGCAGTGGTGACCCCATTCTGTCCCCAGAGACCACACCGGGTCTTGTGTCCGGCAGCCTCGGTACCAGTCCCTGTGGGAGAGTAGTGGGGGCTCCCTGGGCCAGCTCCCTCCTGCCCGGGGACATCCCCCGGGTGTCCCCCAGACACTGCCCCGGCGCACCTCTGCCTCTCCCTGTGGCGTCCCCCTTTTAGGACACACTCCTGGCCCCAGGCAGGGCTGCCTGCATCCGACACAGACCCGAGCCCCGTCCCAGCCAGACACTACGCAGGGTAGCCCGCCTGCCCACCCTGGAGTCGCCCGGGATCGGGGGGGGGGGGGGGGGCGGGACACACAGGCGGCCCCAGGGTGCAGAGCTGGTCTTGCCCTGGGCTCCTGGGTGGGGGAGGCCTTCAGGCGCCGGCCGCACTGCCTGGCGAGCAGGGCCCTCGCATGCAGGAGAGCAGAACAGCTTCGCTCTCCAGCGCCGGCCGGGCACCCCTCACTTCCTGGAGCTCCTATAATCAATATTGAAAGATAAGACGATGCATTTGGACAGTAATGAAGCCAAGAAGAACAGCACCGGTGGAATGAAATTAAACAAACAGAGACAAGCACTGACTTCCCATTATCCGAGCGATGGAAAAATTCATTTCTGTAAACATTTTTAAAAAGATTCCATCCAGTTATTTCAGGATCTCAATTACTCTTGGAAATGAGACAAGTCGACAGTTTAAACCAGCTTCCTCTTAACTATTCGCTGCCAAAGAAAAACACCGGAATGACTCTATTCTAATGAGTTGAGGGCTACAGGGAGCGTCGACCTTGGGGCCTGGCGGGCAGGAACCACGTGAGCCTGCGCCCTACCTGCCTCGAGCCCGCTGCCTTCTCTGTGCTCCCCTCACCTGAGGCTGGGGGGAGGGGCGGAGGAGAGCATGCTTGCCCCCAGCCCACCATGGAGGGCCGTGCGAGCCAGGATGAGTCTCTGGGGGGTCTGGACACCCCTGGAGAAAGTGACTGCTCCTCTGTCAACACTTCCTGGCCGGGGGTGACGGGCCAGAGCAGTGGGCGGCTGCTGCACATGGTCTGTGGCCCTCCTGGGGGGTCACCCACTGGGCAGACCCCTTGACTCTACAGCCATGCCCTTGGTTCAGTTTTTGCCCTTGACTTTGTCTCCTTTCTTGCCTAAGTCCCGTCCCATTTTTGTTCAGATTTTCGTGCAAGATGTGACTGGGTTCCCCGGCACCTGGCAGATGAAGAACCAAGACCCCCTCCCGTGGCTGAGCCCCGGGCTGGCAAAAAGCACCACGAGAACAGCAGCCCAAGCTCACTCATCCAGCCATCTGCCCATCCATCCGTCCGTCCACTCACCCCTTTATCCATTTATCTACTCACCATCCATCCATCCCTCCTTCCCTCATTCATCAATCCACTCACTCATCCATCTGTAAATTTACCCATTGACTCATCCATCCATCTGTCCATCCACTCATCCACCCATCTTCCATTCACCCATCTATCCATTTTTTCTCTCTCCATCCATCCATCCATCCATCCACACATCCATCCATCCATCCACCCACCCATCCACCCATTCATCCATCCATTAACCCATGTACTCATCCATCCACCCATCCACCCACCCATCCATCCATCCATCCACCCACCCATCCACCCATCCATCCATCCATTAACCCATGTACTCATCCATCCATCCATCCACCCACCCACCCACCCATCCATCCATCCATCCATTAACCCATGCACCCATCCATCCACCCATCCATCCACCCACCCATCCATCCATCCATCCATCCACCCACCCATCCACCCATCCATCCATCCATCCATCCATCCATCCATTAACCCATGCACCCATCCATCCACCCATCCATCCACCCACCCATCCACCCATCCATCCATCCATTAACCCATGCACCCATCCATCCACCCATCCATCCATCCATCCATCCATCCACCCATTCAACCATCCATCCATCCATCCATCCATCCATCCATCCATCCATCCATCCATTAACCCATGCACCCATCCATCCACCCATCCATCCACCCACCCATCCACCAATCCATCCATCCATTAACCCATGCACCCATCCATCCACCCATCCATCCATCCATCCATCCATCCACCCATCCATCCATCCATCCATCCATTAACCCATGCACCCATCCATCCACCCATCCATCCACCCACCCATCCACCCATCCATCCATCCACCCACCCATCCACCCATCCATCCATCCATTAACCCATCCATCCATCCATCCATCCATCCATCCATCCATCCATCCACTCACTCATCCGTCTGTGAATTCATCCATCCGCTCACTCCTCCATTCATCCAACCATCCATCTCTCACCTACTGTTCATCTATAATTCACCCACTCATTCATCAATCTACTCTACCATCCTTTTGTCCATCCACACATGCACTGTTTCGTGTCCATCATTCATCCCTCCTTTATCTGTCCACCTACTGTCCATCCACAAACTCATCCTCCACCTACCCAGTGACCCGTCTATTCTCTCGATACTCTCTGGTCTTCCTTACATCATACACCCGTTGCCCGTCCATCACCCATCACTCACCCATCCATGCTCCACCCAAGACCACCCGCCCCTCCCTCTCGCATCCTCTTCTTCGCACTCATCTCCATCCATCTGACCACCTGCACTCACTGTCCATCCTTCACTCGTCCACCCACCTCCCTGCATCCACCCTGGTACCCACTAGCTAAGCATTGATCAGGGCTGCTGCTCATCGACACACAAGACAGAGGCCCCAGTCTCCAGACACTCAAGTGAAAGATGTGGGTGGCACGACCCAGCGCCCGGGCACTGTGGGAGCACAGGAAGGTGGTCTGGGGACAAAGGTCAGAACTACCTTTCATGGGGGAACTGTTTGGTTTCCTAAGTAAGAGGAGGGAGAGGAGAGTTGCGGCGGCCCTCTTGGGAGGACTCTCAAGTCCTGGTGAGGAGCACGAAGCACATCTACCAGTGGCTCACGGCAGGGGACGCTCGTGTGGACGCACACAGTGGGAATACAAGCTCTGTAAAGTAAACTCGCAACCATTTGCTTCTGGCAAGCTCTGAAGGACTTAAAAGTCACACCCCGTGACAGCACAAACGCGGGGCCTGCGCCCCGCCCCAGCATTTGTCTCGGGGATGGGAAGGGGCACACAGCGGCTTCCTGGAAGACGGATCTGTACTCATTGCCCGTCAGAGGGACCGCGGTTATTAGCAGAACCGGGAGGCCCCAAATGATCGCCACAGGAATTGAGAACTCGTACATGAATCGCCATGTGGCCGTTTAAAATCGTGTTTGTGAGACACGCTGATGACATGAAAATTAACGATGGCATAAATAAAATTCATGCTTCAGAATTGCCTCATAAATTGTCACCACCATATACAACATGTGTATCAGGGTGCATACCTCTTAAATGGAAGAAACGATATATGACTTAAGACTATGCTGAACAAGGAGTTTCGTATCCACGAGAAGATGTTGACACGCTGGTGCGCCTAACTAGAACGGTTACATTGCACTTTTTTGGATTCACTTTTGGGCCACACCCAGCGCTGCTCAGGGCTCACTCCTACAGTGCTCGTGGGACTGTGTGCAATGCTGGGGACCAAGGTGGCCACATGCAAGGTGAGTGCTTGAACCCTTGTACTATGTCTCCGGCCCCGACAGCACACTGTTAAGGACTCACCACTCTCAGCGTTTTTCCTCGGCCATCTTGCAGTCCTGGTCCCTGGACGCAGATAGGAAACAGATCAGACAGACAGATGACAGGAGATGATGAATGATAAGCAGACGATCAATGAACGGGAGATAATACGTCAGAGGGGGCGGGTGCGTGATCTGTATCTGCACAGGCTCACTTTCTGCTGACCAAAGCTGAGTGTGTCGAGGCCAAAGCTGATCTGCAGAGGCAGGACAGAGACGATGAGTCTGACACGCGGCGCTGTCTGATCCGAACAGCCACACCCAGCACGCGGCACGTCGGCCTGAGCAGTGTCGAGGGCTGTCAGCGCCGCTGGTGAGCAGAAGAGAGCCTATTGGCAGACAATTAGCAACCTTCCATAATGCACTTGGAGTGGAGAGAAGAAATAAATCGTCCAAAACCTCACAGCAATTACCTCTGGGTTCTGGTGGAATTAGGGTTGAGCTGCATTTTCTTATTTATGTGCCTGAATGCTCTCCGGAGCTTCTCATCAGCATGCATTATTTTAAAGACAGGGAACAAGTAGGAAATAATTCAAGAGAAACACTGGGGGCGGGGGAGGGGGGGACAGCGAGGAGCGCGGTGGCTGCGGGGTAAGACCTAGCGTCTGGGCCTCGGGGAGGCCGCTCTCGGAAGGAGTCAGGGGTCAGCAGGTTCTCGGCCAGGGGACAGTGGGGGCATCAGAGGCAAGACATGAGCTCACGGAAGGAGAACCAGCGCCAGCTCCCCGGGCCCAGTGACGGACAAGGACTGAGAAGCTCTGGGCTTAGAGAAAAGTTCAGACAAGAGCAAGGAAAGAAAAGTGAGACGCCGAGAGGGTGTGAGGGCACCGGCCTCAGGCTTCACAGACTGGACCCTGCTGTCAGGACAGCGACAGAGGAAAACGCCCCCTCGGCCCTCCCACTGGGGAGGTGCTGCTGGGAACAGTCTCGTAGGACAAGGGCAGGGATGTGGGCTCTGGCCCCCCGCAGAGGCGCTGAGTCCCCCGGGGGACAGACTCCCAGCCCTGTGCCATGTTGCAGGGGCGGCTCAGAGGGAACTGCAGACGCGGTGGGCGCCGTGGGGGCCGCGGCCTGCTTGGTGCTGGGTGAGGAGAGAGGCAGCAGGAGTCTGATCACGACCGGGAGGACCAGGGAGGGAAGGGCCGTGTGGTGCTCCGGGCCCAGAGAGGAAGCCGACGCGTCCCTCCCGGCAAGGAGAAGCTGCTGCTGGGCTGCGTGACACAGGCAGTCCCCGGCTTCTGCTCAGACAGGGCGGGAGGGGGCCAGCGGGCCTGGGTGGTGGGAGAAAACAGCTCTGGACACTTTCAGTCAACGAAGGGTTGGAGAGATGAAAGAAAAAAGGGGAATCAATAACACGTGGGAAAAATAAAAAGCAACGTGGGACAGCCGGGCTCACGCACGCAGCGGGACACTGGTCCCGGTGGAGGTGCCAGCAGGGAGAGAGCGTCAGGGGACCCTGCCGGAAGGCGGCTCAGCTCAGGAGTCCAGGGGACACGGTCCAGGGCACAGGGCAGGAACGAGGAGGAGCACGGCCCCGGGTCAGATTCTCCCGCGGGACACGCGCTGGCCGCATCATCTCCAGTACAGGCTCGGCCACGAGGGAATCTGCTGGACAGGCGCGTGGGCTGTGACCACCAGGGATTAAAGGAGAAACTGGTGAGAAATATCCAAAAGTCTCTAGAGGGTTGGAAATTAAGCAAAGATACAGTAAGATTTTCAAAAATGAACAAAAGGAAAGGTACTTAATTTTTTAAATGATTTATTTTGTTTATTTTTTATTTTATTCATGTTTGACTTAAATATTATTTATTTATTGGGAGGGACACCCCAGTAGTGCTCGGGACTTAGTCCTGGCTCCGTGCTCGAGGATCACTGGGGCCATCTGTGGTGCGGGGTTCGAGCATGGGTGGGCCATGGGCAAGCTAGGACCCTCCCCACTGAACCATCTCGCCAGCCCCTCGACTTATTTTTTTTTAAATAGGAAAGATGAAAACTCAGTATCAGGGGATAAACATGAGCCCTTCTGATATATCCCATGGATGCTATTCAAGGGGAGGAGGCGAGTCACGGGGGGTCTGCATTTCAATGCCCAGAAAGTAGCGACTGAAGCTGGCAAGTTCTTTGAAAAATAACAGGCCCTAAATGACACAAAAATGCGTATGTCTCTCTTGTAATCCAGTCATATTTCAAAGCTGCAGGGACCTGCAGGCCCAGGGGGGAGGTGGCGGGGGGTGGGGAGAGGCACCCAGCCGTGCTCAGGGCTAAACGCTTGAGCGGTGGATTCTTACAGACGCTTAGGGGAGATGTGAGCCCGGGCTCCTCGGAAGGCAGAGGCCTCGCCAACTCGTCTCTGCAAAAGAATTAAGAGGAAAAGGAAGCTACAGACCAACGTTGCTCATGAATATACAAGCAAACCCCTTCACAAAGTATTAGCAATTCAAATGAAGCAACATATAAGAGCATAATAAATTGTTATCAAGGAGTGATTATTCTCAGAATGCAAGAATGATTTTACATTAAAAAAATCAATCAGTTCGATTTGCCAAATTAAAAGAATAAGAAAGTGACCTCAACGTGTACGGAAAAGGCTCTTGGCACTACCAGGCCCTCCTCGGGCGCCCACTGCAGGCGGAGATCCGGGCCCCCTCGCCTGCCGGAGGACAGCGGGCAAGCGGCTGTCCTGACCTCGCTGGGTGCATCTGCGGATTCTCCGATTTGTCCTTTTCTGTGATTATTTGGGCTCTTCTAGTTATTTTTAATTTGCCTATGATCATACTATCTGATTTCAAGACTTATGACAAAGCTACCTTAATCAAGAAAAGGTGCAATTTGCATACGGATAGACTGAGAGCAAACGAAGAGCAAAGAATGTCAAGGCAATTCAGTGGAGGACAAAGGGTCCCTTCCAGAACCAGGTCGGGAAAGGCTGGGGCCCCTGGAGCCTCCAGCAGGACACCGGGAAGAAGCCCAGAACCAAGCGGCAGGACGCTGCCACCAAACCACAGGACGGCGACTCTTCAGAACAAAGCCACACGACCCAGGAAGAAGATAAGTGCTGGGGGGAGTGGGTGAGTTGGACAGACGCCTTAGGGTGCCCCGTCCACTCCACACCGGACCCCACGCGTCCAGGCGCCCTCATCCTGCACAGAGCCGCTCACGGAGCCGATTCCAAATTTTAATAGCAGAGACTCAGTAAAATATTCGAGGGGAGGGAAGCCTGAGAGAGGCATCTGAGTGACCTGAGGCACTGCCACCTGGTGTTGGCAGCTGGCCCCAGCGTCGGTCCGAGAGCCAGCCAGGGAGCACAGCACACCCGGGCTCCGAGCACTCTGAAATACGCTTTGAAGTAAGACGTCTCCATTTCCGGGGTGAACTTCTGGGGCAACCCCTGAGGAAGACAGTTTCCTGAGGCATCGGGAAGCTGACCGTCCTTGCCGCTGCAGTGCCTGGCCCCGTCCGCCTCCTTGGAAACCTGGGTTCTTCTCGGGCCTGTGGGAAATAGCTCCGGAGCCTGCAGCCTTGAATGGGCAACCCGAGAGCGGCGGGTTGGGGGTTTGTCCGTAGGGAGGACCCCACACTGTCCTGAGCACGAGAGCATGAGAAAACCAAGGCAGAGATGCGACCACTGGGACAGTACAGGCAGGACAAACAGCACAGGCAGCACAGGCACAGCCAGCTGAGGACAGTGAGGGATCACCGGGGCACAGAACCCAGGGAGACGTCCTGGGAGCCGGCCGTATCCGTGTCTCGATGCCCTGAGCATGTCATCCTTCCACCAGTCACAGCACCTCCTAGGAAGGAAGAGACGCTGATGAGACAGAACTAAAGGGAGTTTCTTCCTGACCCTACAGGATGGTCTCAGGACTCTGCCAGGCATTTCCCTGTTCTAGGAGTCTCAGGATCAGACACACGTGTTGCCTGCGCTGTCCATGGTCCTGGGAGGACACGGCCGTCAGTGGTCCAGGGTCAGGGATGCTGTCTGTGGTCCTGGGGCAGACACTGTCCATGAGCCAGGGACGATGGCACTGTCCAGAGTCTGGGTGGGCAACACTGTCCATGGGTCTGGGTTGAGGACACTGTGGTCTTGGTTGATGGCGCTGTCTGTGCTCCAGGGGCCGCCTGTGGTTCTGCACTGACCAAGCAGTGGTGTCGGGTGCCCAGTGAAGGCCTGTGTGTGCTCATGAGCTGAGGGGTGGCTGGGGACACCCACTGGCCAGCACAAAGGCAACTGTCCCCGACCTGGCTGCCAGGGGGCATCCTAACCTCAGCTTTGTTCAGTGATGAGAGAGCCAGGATCCAGAGAGGCTGGAGACAGGGGCCTGGCCCGCCGAGCAGCCCAGGACGAGCACTGCCAGATGAGCACCACCGGGGCAGGGAGTGGAGGAGCCTCGAGACCCACAGGGCCAAGCAGCATGGTGTCTGAGAATTGAAAGAACCATCCTGGGACTTCGAGCACCGCTTGGGGGACCCCTGGGGGGGCAGAAATGCCAGGGCCAGCTTCCAACTGTGCTGCAGAGCATGGGAGCGGAGCAGGCAGGTGCACGGAGCGTGGGGAGCCACTCAGGGCCGCAGAGCTGAGAACAGAGATGGCAGGACCATGCTGGCCGGTGCCAGCAGACACGGCCTGAAGGACAGTCTGCTCCCAGGGTCACTGCATGTGGCAGGTGTGAGGCCTCCGGGCCGAGGCCCTGGCTGTGCTGCTGCTGCCGTCCCCAAGCTGTACTCAGGCGCTCTCCTGGCATGGGCACGGCTCCCAGTGCCCCCCAGAGAGAGGTAGAGCAGCTGACACAGGGCGGAGGCTGCGCTGTGCCCCCCCAGCTGACTGCGCCAGTCTGCATCTGGTTGACAGGACACCTGCCTCCGGGGGACCAAGGATCAGAGGACAGAGTGAAGAGCGAGGGCCACTGCAGAGACAGGGAGGCGACAGTCGCACAAGCTGTGCAGACGGGTTGGGGCTCTCCCTGGGGGTCGGATGTGCTGTACCTGGTCCCCCTTGTGAAGATGCCCTTACTGCTGTGCGGCTGAAACCGCCTCCCAGAAGCAGCCAGGGCGGATCTCTGTGGTGGGGTGGGGTGACTGCGGCAGGGGCGGCCACTCTGGACACTGAACATTTAACACGCTTCCAGGGGTGTCATCCAGACTTGATCAGGATTACTAAGAGAAGTTCAAACCGTGGGTGATGCTTTGACCAGGCCCCTTCCCCGCGGGGACTGACAGAACAGGAGGCTCTCCGAGTGTGAGAGCGAGGCGCGGGGCACACAGGGGCTGTGATCCCTGTTCGCAGAGAAGGTGCCCGATGAAATCGGCACGGGAACTGTAGACGTGGTTCCCAGTCTCTGCAGACGCCCACCCACCCCCACAGGACATTCTAAATAACTTCTGGCCCCACCTACAACTGCCCCTTCATACCCGGGCTTCGCGCTGCAACCCTTCTTGGCAATTTATGAGAAACGATGAAAGAGTGTGTGGGCTGGCGGTAATTAATGCCTCGGGAAAATCCCGTCCTTAGCATGCTGTAGAACTCCCTCCCCATCAAATGAACAAGTGTTGGTTTATTTTAGCTAAGAGCTGACACAATCTCTGGGGAGGGGGGTCTCTGATCCTGGGGGTCTCTCTATCACACACCTGGAGCAGCCAGAGAAGCTTTTTAAGTTGGAAACTGCCATATGGGCACTGCACATTATTTTTTGCAATCATGCTCATCTTGATTTTTTAGAAAGGATTTTTTTTTTGTATGGGGCTGGAGCGATAGCACAGCGGGTAGGGCGTTCGCCTTACAAGCGGCCAACATGGCCAACCCGAGTTCGATTCC
The DNA here is from genome assembly GCF_029834395.1 of Sorex fumeus. Taxonomy (NCBI): domain Eukaryota; kingdom Metazoa; phylum Chordata; class Mammalia; order Eulipotyphla; family Soricidae; genus Sorex; species Sorex fumeus. The sequence goes on along the minus strand of NW_026606199.1, from coordinate 3,789,375 downwards.
TCCGCCCCTCTCGGAGAGCCCGGCAAGCTACCGAGAGTATTTGATATGCCAGACACAGTAACAACAAAGTCTCCAATGGAGACGTTACTGGGCCCGCTCGAGCAAATCGACGATCAACGGGAGGGCCTTTACCTTTTACCTTTACCTTTTTTTTGTATAGAAAGATGAACAGGAAGAGTGTCATTGGGCACTCCTCTGCTGAAGGTATTGACTTTAGAGATTTGGGTCTTGTTTGTTTGTCTCTAGTACTATCCGGGGGTGGTAAGGATGAGTAAGCTGGACGCCGCACTAGCCATGAACACGTGGGTCATTGAGTTATGTTGCCAGCATAAATTTGTTCCTTTCCCCCTTCTTTCTTCCTCCTATCCGTTCACTCATCCATCCGCTACGCACTCTTCATTCACTCGTTCATCAATCCATTCATTTGTCTATCGTTTCGTTCTCATCCATCCGTTCTCATTCTTCTCACCACTCACCCAACTGCTACTCATCTACTCACCCGGAAACTCATCCATCTTTCCACCCTTCCATACGACCATTAATCCACTCATTCATCCATCTGCTCACCCACCCATCCACTTGCCCATCAATTCATTCATTAACTCAGTCATTCGTTCACAGGGTTTTCCATGGATAGAATCCTCGATCCAGGGGGAAGAGCAAGGGATTCCGATTTCAGAAGGAGCCATCAACACTCAGAAGTTTACTGCTCTTAAGTATTAAGACGATATTACAGGGCTGGCCTGAAATTTCTAGTTGGTGCAAAATTGGCTCTGAGCTAAATGTTGGAGTTTATGTAGCTGAAGTAGCATCACTGAATCACTGTCATCCTGTTGTTCATCGATTGCCTCGAGCAGGCCCCAGTAAAGTCTCCTTCGTCCTAGCCCTGAGATTTTAAAAAGTGCCACATTCGAGGGTCTTTCGGGGTCAGGAGAATGAGACCCATCATGGTTACTGGTTTTTGGCATGTTGAGTTCGCCACGGGGAGTTTGCCAGACTCTGCCGTGTGGGCAGGATACTTTTGGTGGCCTGCCAGGTTCTCCAGAGTAAGAACTAGATGATAAGATGAAGTAGCATGTTCCAGGTAAAGAGACGGACGGCAAAGGCCAAACCTCACCCAACACCCTGGCTAGTCTTGGGACGGTGGTGTCCAGCCAGCTGGACCAAGCCCTCACTGCGAGGATGTTTTGCACGACTGCCTGCCTGTGCTCAAGGGCTCCTATCCCTGTGCTCAACCTTCTCTTCTCTGCCTCGGCCCTGGGGCATGGCGCTGTGTAGGTCACAGTGTGTGTGTGTGCTTGGAGGGGGGACTGTCCCATGGATGAAGGCTTCTGAGACAGAGAAGGAAACTTCAGCGATGGAGGAGCTGCAGCGGGGTCCCGATACCTCCCGCTAGCCTGGGTAGGGTCTGTGGGCACCCCCATGCCTCCCATGACAGGGTCTGTGCCCTCCACAACCTCCCCTGCATGGCCTCCTGCTTCCCAGGAGACACACCTGCACCCCCGGACTGGGCTCAGGAGAGGGCGCTGGACGACTTGTGCAGATGCAGTGCTGAGGCCCCGGGCTCCCCTTTCTCTCTCGCCAGGGGCTGCTCGGCGTCCTGGGCAGGGCCCCTGGCGTGAGGACAGGTTGCTAAGCATCTTTTATTCATAGGCGCTCCTCGGAGCAGGTCCCAGGGGGGCACACAGCAGCCTGAGTGATGCTGTTTAAAAGCATCTTGCCACTTGATAGTGAGAGCAGAATCATTCTTGTACTGCAACTCATCAATCTCGAAATATGGCTTTTCAGAGCTTTTTCCCTTGGAAGGTCAAGTTTGAATGACACACCAGGAGCGGCAGCCTGGCTGCAGCCGAGCTTCCTGCTCTGTCTTCCGCCAGGACCTCCCCTTCCCAGCCGCGCCCAGGCAGGGGAGCCAGGGGCCGAGAGCGCGGCCGAGGCCTGAGTGCAGAGGTGGCCTGTGGATTCGAGGGGCTGCTCCTTGGCGGAGGCGACTCCCAGCTGCTCCCAGAGACACGGCCACGGGGCCCGTGGGTGCGCGGGCAGGCTGGCCCGGGAAGGGCGGAAGCCACAGAGAGCGCTTCTCCGCTCTGCTCCTCGCGGTCCTGCCTTACCTTCCCCAGTGGGTAGCTTAGCGGCAGGAGTAGCTCTCTGGGCGCCGTGTCCCCGACACTTTGTCATGTGACCACCGAGCATCTGGCAGGAACTCTGTTTGCTTTACTGCTTCCCTGGAGAGGGGCTTGTGGCGTTTTCCAGTTGGGGCCATTCAGACTAAACCTGCTAAAATGCTGCTCCAGGACTAGAGAGATACGTCACGAGAGATACGTCACGAGAGATACGACACGCACTGCCTTGCACCTAGCTGACCCCGGCATGATCCCTGAACACCAGCAGGAGTGACTCCCAAGCACAGAATCCGGAGGAATCCTGAACAAAGCGCCAGGAACTCTGAGCCAAAAGCGGTCCCCAAGCACTGTGGCAGGAGTGATCCCTGAGCACCATACCAGGGGTGATCACTGAACACAGTGCTAGGAGTGATCCCTGAGCACCATGCCAGGAGTGATCACTGAACACAGTGCTAGGAGTGATCCTTGAACACAAAGCCAGATGTGATCCCCGCACACCAGGTCAGGAGCGAGCTATAAGCACAGCCCGGTGTGGCCTCCTTCACGAATAAATCAAACCGATTTGCTCCAGCGGCCCCAGTAACGTCTCCATTTTTTTTTTTTGAGACTTGTTGTTACTGTGTTTGGCATATTGAATACGTCACAGGTAGCTTGCCAGGTTCTGCCGTGCAGGCGAGATACTCTCGGTAGCAAATTAAATACAATCTTCAAAAACATACACTGTCTGCGAGACTTGGGAAGACACAGATCCTAGACAAGAGCTCAGCGTGCAGTCGCTGGGTATGGGACCCACGTCAGTCTAACCTTCAAAGAAATTGGACCAGGGACTTCCAAAGCGGTAGGACCGTGGACTCTCCGCTCTGGAGGCGTTCCTTGGCACTCCTACTTGGTGGCATTAGGGCTGAGTCGCTGCTTCTTCAGCCAGGCGGGGCGAGGGAGAGGGGGCAACCTCCCTGAGGTTTCAGTCTTCATTTTCTATGGCCGGGGCGGGGGCAGCTTGCCCTCAGCTGCTGTCCTGCTGCCACCACTCAAGTATGCTCTCTTCTCACAGGAGGAGGGAAGCTCTTTGTAAGTGCCGGCTCCTTTCCAGATAGCGCGTTCTTTGTCAGGACCCGGGGTAGACGCGTGATGCATTTTCCTCCCTGTTCACGGGTTGCTTTTCCCATATCCCTCGTGGTGCCTTTGGAAGCGCAAACGGTTTGAATCGCGAAGGAAACTAATTTATCCATTGTTTCCTTTTCTAGTTCGTGCTTTTGGTACCCGTGACATTTCTGTCTGCCCCAAGGTTGCACAGATTTTCAAACATCTTTTCTTCTGAAGCCTTAATAGTTTTCGGTGTTTTTTTTTTTTTCCCCTCTTTCCCTTTTCCCTTCGTTTTCGCTCCGTGCCACATCTTGCGTTGGGCTTGTGCGTGGAGAGGGGCGGCATCCGAGCCTGGCTTTTCTTCTCACTCGCGCGCCGGCCCAGTGTTCCCCGAACCTTTTGTCACTACCACGTTGGAACGGCCTTCCCCGGTGAGCTGCCTGTCTGGGCGACTCCTGCCCCGCACGCCGCCGCCCATTAGCATCTCGAGTCCCACAACAAAGCCGCCTGATTGCTTTGATTGCCGCAGAATCACACGCGGAGCGAGGAGCGGGAGGACGGGCCGCGACGCCCGCCCCGACGCCCCCACGGGCCGCCCCGTCCGATCCGGGGACGCCGCCGCCGCCCGCCCCGACGCTATTTGGCACCTTGCGCATCTCCGAGTCGCGCGCGCCCCGCCTGCGTGTGCCGTGGAAATGCGGCGCGCGTTCGCGCATCGATCCTCGCGACTTGCCAAAGTATTTTTATCTTTTCCGCCTTGGCTTGGAAGTCCTCGACGCCCGCGCCCACAGCCCCGTCGGGAGCCGAGTCCGGGCAAGGCCCGCACGACCACGGTCTGCGCAAGCGCACCCGCGCGCGGAGTTGACACGCGCCTCCACTCTCACGAGGCTTCCCGGCCCACCTGGCTTCGCGACCACCCGGCCACGTGCCCTCCTTGGCCTCTGCTCCGGCGAGGCTTCCCTTCCCGCCGCGCCCGTGCTCCGCTCTCGCGATTCTCCCCTGCGCTGCTCACGCGGGTCTTGGCGTCCAGGCCGAGGGTCCTCGCTCCCGCGAGGCTCTGCGTGGAGTCGGGGCTTCGCGCGCCTCTCGCGGGTCCTCGCTGGGGGGCTCCCACGTGGCCGGGGTGGGGGAGCAGCGGCCCGAGGCCTGGGGCGTGCGGGACGCTGGGGGGGGGCGCACTGAGCGCACACTCGGGGGTCGGGGCTTGGCACGCGTAGGGTGGGCGGGGGCGGGACTCGGACAGAGACGGACAGAGACAGAGACAGAGAGACAGAGGCGGGCGGGGGTCGCCGGCGGCATCAGCGGCTGCAGCCGGGGAGGCCCGTGGGGTGGGTCCGTGGAGCGGGCGGCTCCCCGCGCTCGAGCCCCCCGAGGCCCGTCCGCGCGCGCCGGAGCGGAGTCGAGGCTCCCCGTGGGCGGTGGGGGCGGGCACGGCTTGGGGTGGGCCGAGGGGCCGCGCTGCCCGCAGGGGAGCCTCGACTCCGCAGAGCCTCGGCCTCGGCGGGCAGCACATGCCGGGCGCCCTGGGCCCGGGAGGCGCGCGCACAGCGGGGTCCCGTGCGCCCCCCACCCGAACCCGGGGCACGCGGGGAGGTGCGCGCCGGGAGTCCCCCGCGGGGCCCTGTCTCTCCCCCTGGCACGGGCGGGGGGGCGGACGGACTCGCTCGTGGGAAGCGTCCGTGGGTGGGGGTCGCTCCCCAGGAGGCGCGGGGACCCCCCCCAACCCCGCCGCCGCCGCCGTTCCGTGCGCGCCCCGCGGAGTTGCCGGGTCCCGGGGGGCGCGCCCGGGCCGGGCTGCGGTGTCGGGCGGGCGGCACCCGCCCGCGCCCTTGGCCCGGCGACCCCGGCCCGGCCCGGCGGGCGCGGCGGTCCCGGCGCGGGGCGCGGGGCGGGGGGCGGCGCGCGGGGGCGGCGCGGGCCGGGGGCGGAGCGAGCGGCGGCGGCGGCGGCGCCGCGGACCGGGAGTCGCCGGCGCCCGCGCGCGGAGCAGGATGCTGGGGGGCGCCGGGCGCCCGCGGCGGGCGCAGCCCCTGCCCTGGCCCTGGGCGCCGCCCGGGCCCGCCGCGCTGCTCGGGCTGGGCGCGGGGGTCGCGCCCCCGCCCCTGCTGCTGGCCGCGGCGCCGCCCCCCGCCGCCCCGCCGCTGCCCGGGCTGCCCGGCTGGCCGGCCCCGGGCGCGCCGCTGCCGCCGCCGCCGCCGCCGCCGCCGCTGCTGCCGGACCCCGCCGGCCGCGCCGGACAGGTGAGCGCGCGGCCACTAGCGCCTGAGTTGGGACTTTGGCGCGGGGCGCAGACCCCGCGGACCCGCGGACCCCCGGATCCCGCGGACCCCCGGACCCCCGGGTCCCGCTCCGCCCCGGCCCCGGGCGGGGAAAGTGACGCCCCGCGCCGGGCAGGACCCTTTGTCCGCTCGCAACTGTGCAGATGCCCCTGGACCGGGGGCCTCCCGGGGACCCGCCTCGTTGGCGCGTGCGGCGCGTCCGATGCGGCCCTGAGGGCCGCGGGGGTCCCCGAGACCCGGGAGGGGACCCGGGACCCGGCCCGCCCGGCCCGGCCCCTGCGCCCCCGCCACGCACGTCCGCGGCGCCCACCGCGGGCTGCGCGCGCTGCGGCCGGTCTGGGGCTGGCGGAGGCGCCGTGGCTTCCCCGAACGTGGAGGGTGCGCGTCTCGCAGGTCTCCACTAGAGGTACAGGATGCCCGGGAACGACCATGGTTTTCCGGAGAGAGCCCTGTAGGTCTTTAAAATCTCTTTTTTTTTAAATCAAAACCCTGAATTTTTGCGTTATTGTTGTGCCGCGTGTTCACTGGTGAAATCGCCAAATGTGGAGCCGGACAGTCGTTTTCTCCTAAGAGGAGCATCTGGGAAGCTTTTGTGGTGCTGGAACGGCCAGGGCGGACGTGTCCGGGTGCCTGCCCGGGGTCCCCTGGCTGCTCCCTCCGATTCCATCCCCCTCCACTCTCCCGTGTCCCCGTCAGGGCTGCGGCTTCTTTCTGTGCTCTGGTCGTGTCACCCACGTGACAGCCTCACCTATTTATTTGCCTTGGACTTTGCTGGCATCTGGGAGCATTCGGAGACTTGGGAGGCTTAATCCCGCAGCCACTTTTATTTCTGAAAATAAGAGCTGTTTTGAAAGCGAGAGAGACCGAACGGTCTGCCGAAGGGAGCGTCGGGAGACCGAGCTGTTGGCTCGCTTGTGAGCAGAATACGGGAACGATCTGGGGGCTGCCGGAACCTGCCTTCCAGTGTGCCTTCCGACACTGAAGGACAGAGACCGTTTCCTGCCACAGAGTCGTGGGTTCCCGAGCACGAGTTCTCCATGGTGATGCAGGCAGTGTTAGTGATGCATGTGGCCATTAGTCATGAGACCGTAGAAAACCCCGGGTGATTTTATCACCTTTTTCCCATTCAGATTCGTGAATACTTTTTGGTTTTCTCAGCCAGGGGAAGGCGGACTTCCTCCTGACCGAAGAGACGCATTTTTAAGTTTCTCTTTGCAAGCAGCAGCAGCCTCTGTCGGTGGCTGGGCTTCTGGGTCAGGCTCAGAGCCACACTCTGCTCTCTCCTTGCGTTTCAGTGGCTGTTCTGTGGCCTTCCGCCGCCTGTGGGCCTGTCCCCCTCCTCCACCGTTGAGCTGGTGCCCTTTGTCCCACACGTCCGCCCGGCCGCCCTCCCAGCTCCTGTTGGCAAAAGTTGGGTAGACAAAAGGATCCCGACCTGTAAGGTAAGAATGCGTGTGATCGTGCAGCAGCGGCGCCCGTCCACGTCGGTGGACTTGTGGGCATTTCTCTCACGGCCAGGCACTGCCAAGCTGTTTCCCTGCGTGCAGTGGATTGTTGGGCTGCCTGGGGACTGTGTAGAATGAGATGAGTCTGTTCAGAGACAACAGGAGACACGGAGGGGGGCATTTTACGTCAGCGTGAATAGTCCTGTCCCGTAGAACAGAGCATGGTTCTGGTCTCCGAGTCAAGTTTACATTCTGGGATTTAGAGATGTGTGACCGTCGATCAGAGGCTAACATTCAACATCTGCGTCCTACGTGCTTCCAGTTCATGGTTTATGAGGATTTTTCCTGCTGTTGTGTAAACATGTTGTTTTAAACATGTCTTGAATGTTTATCTTCCAGACAGTTTATCTCGGTGTTTGAATTCAATTTTATTGATTATCCTGTCTGTCTAAACTAAAAGCACCGTAATGTAGAAACTTGTTCTACAAGGCTCTCCTCACCTCCTAGAGGTGGCGCTTTCAAGTCTCAGCTGGCCTCTGGGCTGAACTGGCCCAGGCGGACAGACACAGCCCGGCCCGTGTTCTGCTTAGAAGGCGGCTGTGTTGGAGACCCAGTCTCGCGGTCTGAGGACTTCTGACGGCGCCCCATTCCCGTGCCTCCTTCCCGGAGCAGTTCCCTTTGACGCTGGGGCTCGTCCTAATGCGGTGCCTGCTCTTCTCCACAGATCTTCTTCAACAATTCCTTTGCTCTGGAGTCCGCTTGGCTGTATCCTGAAGAGTCAATTCTATTCCATGGGCCCGAGAAACCTCATTTGTTGGCAAACCAAGTGGCCGTGTGTCTGTCCAGGCCTGCGCCCACGGTGGTCCTGGCCCCGCCGCCCATCCCAGGTGGGTGCTGTTAGGAGCTGCCCACAGTGCTGTGTGGCTTTAGCCTCACGGGCTTTTGTGCGTGATGGCTCTGGCCGTCCGTTTCCCGAGAGCGTTCTGGGGGACAAGCACGGGTCTGTTGCTCCAGGCATAGTTCCTTTCACAGAGAGATGGGGCCGGGGGCTGCTGATGGTCGTGCTTGGGCTCTGTGATACGGGGCTGTGCACAGGAGCCTCGCGAGGGAGCTGTGTTCAGGACCGGACCGGCGCGAGCCTTGTGGGCTCCCGGTCATTGCTCCTGTGGACCAGGCTGCTGTCGAAAGCTGTGTCCCCTGTGTGGCGCTTGGGCAGGGTGGTGTCGGCAGTGGCGTGGAACTCCCGTTAGGGGACAGATTCTGCTCTTCCTCTGCGGCCTGTGACCCGAAAGAATGTCTGTCCCGGAACAGACGCCCGTGAAATAATCCTGGGATGAAGGATGGTATAATAAGCCTGTATGGTAACGGGAGAAGAGAGTCATCTTATGAATTTTTAAATTGATTTTTAAAATCGCCTTAACATACGATCGTATTATGAAGCCAGTGTTACCCTGCCGACATTATCTCGCACACCTTCCATTATGGGCTATTTTACGACTTCAGAATCACATTATCCCCCGTGATTCCCGCCCTCCCAAGCTCGTTTTGATGTGTGTCTCTCGAATTTCATAATCAGGACATGTTGCCGGGGATAATGTAGTGCTGGGCTGGAGATGTGTTTATCTCCTTCTCTGTTTGCCTGGCTCATGCATTCTCATTTGCTGCGGATTCTGGTTAGTGATAAGTCAGGGAGAGCAGCGCGCTGGCTGGTGCTCTGCCGGGCCCTAATGAGTCTTGACTGAAACTCGCCCGCCGTCCTTGTAATTGTGCCTCCCTGAGTTATTAACTCGTGGTGAAGGGGATCCACGCACATTTACAAACATTTTGCAGTGCGATGATCATGTTTCCTACTTCATTTAACGATGATAAAAGATGATTAGGTCCCGTGTTTTATACAGAGGTTCACGGTTCAGGTGGCTCTTTTGTATGGAAAATGGCAATTTTTTAGTTTCTTAATGTGTTGGCGATAAACTGGCAGCAAAACGTTGCGGACTATGTTTTAAAAACGGCGAGGTATGTGCACCTGTTCTGAGATGATCTTCGAGTCTCCTTCCTTCTCTCTGTCACCACTCTCTGGAAGGTCTGGGGACAGTGCACAGAAGTCCTGCAGCTTTTCTCGCCCGTGGGTGGCAGGGGAGAGGGGAGGGTGGCTGCCAGGCCAGCTGCTCCCACCTCCTCTCAGGCCATGGACATGTTCATTCTACCTTCCGGCGTTGGGGCTGATCTGCTTTTAGGGACAAATAAAATTATATTTCTGTTTAACATGGTTGTAATAGAATAACCGCTCGTTCTCGCCTGTTCTACTATTTGTCAAATGTCTACTTTTATTTTCCCTGGATTTTCTTTTCTTTTTCTATTTTTTTTGATTCCTGAACCATAAAATTGAACCCTTGTGGTTTTGTGTATCTTTGGGGGAGGGCATCTCTGCCCAGTGGTTATTTAATACGACTGTCAGGTGCGTCTGTTGGAGATGAAAGTTCCCATGCTGCTTCCTGGAAGCAGACCTTTGGACACGTCTCAGAATTCTGGAAAACAGCTCTTTGGGGAGGCAAGAGTGGCTGCCCCTGGGCCCGGCGCACAGGTGGGGCCGCTCAGATGTTGCTAGCTGCTGGCACAGAGGCGGGTGGCGCGGCCGGTCACCGAGGAGGGTGCCTCTTCCAACTCCCCCGTGATTAGGGAGGAAATATGACTTCATTAAAGCATTTGATGTGCAGTTCCGCAGACAGCGCTGGTGATCGAAAACCACTCTTGAATATGTTGCAGTGTAACTCAAGAAATATCTGATACCACTATATGCTTTTGTAAAGATATATACATTGTATACAGTAGGTTGGGTGTAAACATATTAGCCACTGTTTTGGGGTGCAGTGCTAGGGTCCAGACTGGCTGCTGTGGGGGCTGGAGCCTGGCAGTTCTGGAGTGCTGGAGGGCACAGTGCCAGGAACTGAACTCTCTGTGATGCCTGGGGCTTTCCCCTTTTAGCGAGGCTTCTAGAGTGATTTGTCTTGTTGGCAGTTGTCACACCCAGAGGTAATGGCTCCAGAACTGGGTCTTTTACTGCTGGGCTTGGTGCTCCTGGTGGATGGCCAACTCCCTGGTATTCCGGAGGTTTGTGCTGCGCTGGGACTCGGGGAGCGGTTTTCTGGGGTGCCTTGTTCCACAGGAGTGGGTGGGCCTCTGCAGTGAATCTCCATGGTGACCCCACCTGCTTCTGGGGCTGATTCAGAGTGAAAGCCCCACTTAGGCCTTGGGCAGCGTGAGGTCCTGTCCAGTGCTGACCCCATGCTGGGAGGGCGCATCTGCACAGTTCCCATGAGGCGACCCTGGCGCTACTCTGTCCTTGCTCCCACATCTGCGGGGGGCGGGGGGCAGGGTTCCTGCCCGCTCCCTGTGCACCCCTCACCCTGTTCTTGCCCCTCCCTATGGGCATTTCTGTCCCTACTGTCCACTCCCGCAGTCTATCTCCCCGCCCCCCCCCCCCCCCCCAGCAGAAACAGACACCGTGGACTCTGTGACACAGAGTGGCTCAGTTGGTGACAACTGCGCTGGCAGAGGTCCTGTGCCCTCAGGAGGTCCGTGGGACGTCAGGAAGGGCTGAACACAGGCCTGGGGCCGGCACCCTGAGGCCATCCTGAGGCCTGGGGTCGGCGCCCTGAGGCCGTCCTGAGCCTGCAGACTGCCGGGAGAGAGGGGGCGTGGAGACAGACCCAGGCACAGCTGCATCAGGACATGCCATGCCACAGCAGAGGAGCAGGGGGTCCCACTCTGGGCGTCTCTTCCTGCCAGCTGCAGACTCTCGGTGGGGAGATGCCCGTTTCTCCTGGTCCAGACGGCACCTTCCTTGGGACTGGCGACGTGCCCCTCAGCTGCACATTGAGAACTTGTCTGGGTCCTGGCTGCCACTGTCCCGTCTGAGGCTTCTGGAGGCTCTGCACTCACTGGGATGAGGCCACGGAGGGCCAAGACTGGCAGTGCCACGGCCGAGCCGCGTGCCCCATCAGCTGCACAGCCGTACTTTCCCTGGGGGGAGGAGAAAGTGCTGTTTCAAGAAGAAGTACAAGATAAAGGGGATAAGAGCCAGACGCAAGGGCCAGGTAAAGGGGCACCAGGAAACGAGGGCTGGGTCCACTGCCCTCGAGGGCCATCCCAGGTGGGACAGCAGAACGGGCCGTGAGCAGGGAGCAAAGCTGATGGTCGCTGCAGAGACGGCACACGACCGACCTGTTCGGGTGCCTTGCAGGTCTGAGCACTGCTGTGGTGGCCCCGTGCTGTGCTCCGGACACCCCTGGCTCCGGCAGCCCCCACGTCCTTAGTTCTGGGCATTGAGCTGCCGGGACTGCCAGGAAGGTCCCAGGCCTCTGGAGCCCCTCCTGGGAAGCCCCGGGGGCACCCGGAGAGCAGCTGGGTACCAGTGGGCTGTTGTGGAGGTGGTTTGTTATGTTTGGGGGAGTGGCATTCGACTAAAAGGACGCCACAGCCAACACCTTGCTTTGTGTCATGCAGGGGCCCTGGATGTGGGGGTGAAGTGAGATGATTTTAGGGAAATTGCCCCGGAGCAGAGTCACTGGGCCCTGCCTGTCCAAAGTCGGCTTGTGACCTCCCAGCCTCTGGCGCTGGATGCCTTTGAAGGTCAGACCAGGCCTGTGCCTTGTTGTCCCTCCGGCCCGGTCGGGTCCTGGTCTCCTGCCCCGGGCTCTGCTCTGCCTTTATTTCATGTTTGATTTGGTTCGCCATGGCGGTCACACTTTGATTCTTGTTTATTCTTTTCCTGTGTGGCTTATTTGGATTGTGCTCCTACCGGTTGTTTTCTTAACCAATTGCTAGTAAGATTTAGAATAGTTATAAATATTTGAACCGCGTGCCCTCCAATACTAAAAGTGTGGCAACAATTTTATAGAAGGTGAGAAATTGAAACACGCTTATAACACAGAAATGTATTTCCCCTAATTAAAATTGAAGGCGGGAACTAAGGAGTGTCAGAATCCAGCCTAGCTGTAGGTAGGCACCAACGTTCTTTCCATCACAGTCCAGGCCGCTGTTTGCATCTGGCTGCAGGAATGAATAAATGACCCAAAGCCAATGCTGGAGAAGAAGTCATCGTACCGTCTCGTCTGATTGTTGTTCGGACACATGCACTTCAGCTGTGACAGGAACCGAGAAGAGGAGGAATACAGGGGTGCAGCCTTGCTCAGGACCCTCCAGCTTTGTTCAGGGAATGAGAAGCAGGGGGAGCTTTCGCGGGTGATGTCCGGAGCAGATGATCCAAGACTGACACTGGGCCAGATGGGCCAGAAGTCCCTCCCCTCCCCCCAGCCGGCCAGCCTCAGAAATGTGGAGCGGAAGGCAGTGTCTCAGGGCTGGGACCCGACCCCTCTGTGGGCATGGTGGGAAGCGCGGAGAGGGGCCACACGCATTGAGGACAGCCAGACCCCACGGCCCAGAACGGACCCTGAGCAGAGGGCATCGCTTGAAACCTCCTGGGCGTGGAAGGAAACACTGGCCCAGATCCCAGCCCAGATCTTAGCACCCTGCTCCGGTTCATTCACTAAGAGCTTGAAAAGAAAGGGTGTCCCTGTTTCTAGTACTCTAACCAAGTCCCCATTCTTCTTTTTCTTCTGCTTTTTGGGTCACACCCAGCAATGATCAGGGGTTACTCCTGGCTCACACTCAGGAATTACTCCTGGCGGTGCTCAGGGGACCATATGGGATGCCGGGAATCGAACCCGGGTCGGCCATGTGCAAGGCAAACACCCTAACCGCTGTGCTATTGCTCCGGCCCCCAAAGTCCCCATTCTTGACCCATTGTGATTTCTGGCATTCAGTACAAAGTTGCACAGTACACAAACCAAAAGAGGTTAGTCATTGTCAAGAGATAAAGTCATCAAAAGAACAGATCCCCAGATGACACAGATACGGAATTCCTGGGCAGGGACTTGAGTGGCTGTGATGGATATTAATGAGTCTGCCGGAAAAGGGGTGACATAGAGTGGATGAAGAATCTCACCACAATGTGGAGAGTACAAGAAAGGGCTATATTAAAGTGTTAGGGGGGGGAAAAGCGTAGTATTAGAAATAAATTACTTTGATGGACTCAGGAGATGTGATAAAGCAAGGGAAGGATGAGGAAAATTAAATATAGGTCAATGGAAGTTATTGAAGTTGTTGCATACAGAGATAAGTAGAAAGGGGAGCATCTTATTCGGAGTGATAAGAGCAGAAAGTCTAGCTTCAGATAATTGGAGTCTCAGGAGGAGAAAAAACATGGAAGAGCTGTCTGAAAGATAGCCACCGAAGATCGTCGACAATAATGAAGGTTGTTAAAATGGCTGACGAGACTCAACAAACCCCAGGACCGGGAGAGAAGCGGCAACAAAAGGCTGGGAGAGAGGAAGTGGAAGCACCGGGCAGTGGGTCATGATTCCAGATGGGAGTGGAGTCACAGTACGTGAAGGGGAAGACTGCTGAGAAGACGGCAGGACTGCAGGGGGATGGGGGCAGAGGTGACTTCGGGGGACAGAGATCACTGATGGGCACTTTGTTGTGGGCGTGGTATCTCGTTGTCATGTTTGACACTAGTGTAACCATCAGCTAAACTCTAGTAAAAATTAGAAATGCGTCTGTGAATCATGCTCTTGATGGGGGAAGTACATGATGATGATCCTGAGAAGAGTCTCAGATAATGCAGAGACAGTGCAGCAAGTAGGGGCTAGCTCAGCATCCTGCAACTGGGGTTTGATCCCTGATACCATATATGGCCCCCCAGTCCCAACCAGGGGTGATCCCTGTATGCACTGGGGCTGAAAATTCACAAAGAGTTAAAATCAGAAGACAAGAGGGGAGATAAGATTGGAAATTTAAAAGACATCGAACCAAGGAGCAGACAGGAAAAGCAAGGATTTTGGTACAAATATTAAGTAGAAACAACGACAGAACTGAATTTAAATACACAGGTGAGATACAGTACAGCGGGGAGGGAACTTCCCTTGCATGTGGCCGACCTGGGTTTGATCACCCACATTTCATGTGGCCCCCCAAGCCCTCCAGGAGTAATTCCTGACTGCAGAACCAAGAGTATCCTGAAACCAATGGCAGGCATGGGCCAAAACACAAAACAAAAGGCACAAACACTTTCATTAAGCTTAAGAAGGTTTCAAATTCTTGATCCTCGAATATGTAAAGTTCTTAAAAAACCACCTTCAGTATAAACACAGGGAAGATACAGATTAGAAATGTGGGAAAGTCGAGTGCACAAATACCACTCAGGAAACTACAGATGTGGGTTTACAGCAGGCAGATTAGAAACATTGCTAGGCACTGAAAGGGTCATTTTAAACTAAAATGTGCAATCAAAAATATTCCCAGATTTAGAAACTATAAGGAAATGTAATAAACATAAAACTCCACAGACTGAGCTGAACAACATATTATTTCTCACAGAAGTAGGCCAAAAAATCCTGTATTATAGAAATTGCAAAATACTTCAGAGCGTCCAAGTACCCCTGAGAAAGATCATAGCAGAAGCTCCACACTTTCTGTTTGAGAACAGCACTGCAAATCTCTAGTAATAAGAGAAGTATGATGCTAGCATAAAAGTTGGTGCAGAGTCCACTGGACTCTATCAGAGGACCCAGAAGTAAATATGTGGATATACAGCACCTGATGTTTGACAAGGGAGTCGAGAGTAGCGGGATTTTGTGACCTGCCACTCAGGCCACTTAGGCAGGTGACAGAATCCTAGAGACTTTAGGATTTTCTAAGTACAGTATCATGTTATCTGCAAAGAGTGATAGTTTGACTTCTTCCTTTCCTATCTGGATGCCCTTGATTTTTTTCTTGCCTAATTGCTATGGCAAGTTCTTCTGGTACTATATTGAATAGAAGTGGCGAGAGTGGGTATCCTTGTTTTGTGCCTGATCTTAGAGGTCCACAGTTGGAAGCCTGCCTCAAGTGCCAGGGGAGAAGATAGTTGGGATAGAGAAGAGACCGCCGTGACAATGATAGCTGGGAATAATCACTCTGGATAAGAACTGTGTGCTGAAAGTAAAGAAACGAACATGATAACCTCTCAGTACCTGTATTGAAAACCATAATGCCCAAAAGGGGAAAGAGAAAAGCAAGAAAAGTGCCTGCCACAGAGGCAGGTTGGGGACAGGGGAGTGTGTGTGTGTGGGGGGGGCGTGGCAGGAGGGAAACAGGACATTGGTGGTAGGAAATGTACACTGGTGGAGGGATGGGTGTTGGAACATTGTATGACTGAAAGCCAACCATAAATAACTTGATAACGGTATCTCACAATGATTCAATAAAAAATAAAAAACTATCAAAAAATCCTCTTCCATAACTGTGATGAGGAAGCTGTGAAG
The DNA here is from genome assembly GCF_029834395.1 of Sorex fumeus. Lineage (NCBI taxonomy): Eukaryota > Metazoa > Chordata > Mammalia > Eulipotyphla > Soricidae > Sorex > Sorex fumeus. The sequence continues at coordinate 3,774,082 of NW_026606199.1, read as the reverse complement.
CCACATGCCAGAAGATGAAGTTCATTTGTGTTCCCGCAGTCCTAACAAGTTCCCTCTGACTGCACAAGGAGCATGGGAGACACCAGTACGGACAGCGGATTCGCTCTGCAGTCCTCTCGACAGGAAGCACTCCAGGTCCTGTGGCTCCACCGGACTGTGGAAATGTGTAAGGGCCTAACAGAACCCACTCTCACTAAACCCAAAGAATAAAAGCAGGTTAGGTCATGATTTTCATAGCATATAAGCCGAGCGAACATTACAAAGGGAGGCTCTTGTACAACAAAATATATTATAAATACCAAATAAAAAATCATGAATGTAATATAAGGCATAAAACTGATGATACCTCATCACCGTGTGGGGGTTATTTTATGGAATGCAATGCTGGTTCAACTTACGAAAATTAACACTGCATATATATTTAAATACAGAAGAAAAACTCTACAGTCATTTCAGCAGATGCAGAAAATGTGCCTATTAATGTCTGCTTAGACTAAAAAGCCAAAATCCCCAAGTGAACCAGTGACTCCTGGGACCCCACCCCCACCCCCGAGACGGATGAAAGACTCCTTCCACAGAGCCAGGGCTCTCCTGGAGGCATGAGGCAGGGGATGCTCTGCTGGCACCTGGTCTGGTCAAGGAAAGCACAGGGCGCTGGTGGAGAGGGGAGGAAGAACTGATGTTGGCTTGATTGACAAGTCAGAATGAGTCATACGTGAAATGATTATTACCAGGAGCGAGCTATAGGAAAGAAATGAATGGCATCATTAGAGAACATCAATTCTTCGTACACTTCGTGTGCAAATTTGTATTCTGAAAACCACAAAACATTGGTCCTAGCAATCAGAGACATTTCTGAATGGAGAGACGTCTTGTGTTTGTGGACGGGGAGCACAGCACTGGCACATGCCAGTTTCGAATTCATCTCTAAGTGCTTGTTGTCCTAAATGGAGCCCAAGTTTTGTAGATCCCATCTGTCTTCAGAGTCAGACCCAAAGGAAGTCGAATATTCACAAGGTTCTGTGAGGCGAGAAGGGAGAGCAGACGTGGAGGACTCACGCAGCGCTGCCTTGAATGCTCAGGAGGAACTCGAGAAATGAAGCTTTGTGGAGTTGGCAACGCCTGGGAACAGAGATCAATGAAACATAATAATAGACCTTCCAAAAATAGAACACGTATATGGCCCATTGATTTTTGACGAAGTGCACAGACAACTCAGTAGAAGAAGAGCTGCCTTTCCAAGAAGGGCTTTGGAACAACCGAATGTTCGTTAAAATACACGAACCTTGTTGAGTGTGTTGTGTCACACACAAACACGCACTCAAAGTGGGCGAGACCTGACTTTAAAATCAGTCCTAGAACTTGTGAAAGCAAGCATAAGATAATATTTGGTGACCCTGAATTGGACAGAAGCTTTTTAGCTGACAGCAGAAGTGTGACCCGTTCCTGAACTTGCAGGAGCTGAGAGCAGGTACCAGATCAAGGAAACCATCAGCATCTTAACCTGTTGGTCTCTGGGAAGACTTTTGATAGGATGCAAAGAAATGCCACGTAGCGACAAGGAGTGTTTACACTACATATGTCTGGTTACAACACCCAGAAAATAAAGAGAATTCTCACAAGTCAGTAAGAGGGAAATCAAGCAGCCACACAAAAATGGGCAAAACATACCATCAGCTCACGCCAACAAAGACATATGGACGGCACGCGAGAGCATACTCAACATGATCTGTCACTAGGGAAATGCAGTTAAACCTGGAATGGGCATCCCTGCACGCCGATTAGAGTGGCTGTAATTTAATCCGCTCTTGGCACTTCCAGGCACCCCAGAAGATCGGCGCACGGGAACTTTCGAGACTGAGTCAGCACCCGACCGGCTCACTCTTGGCCTCTAACATAAGCTGTCCACGGAGACAGACAGGCCGCCTCAAACCTGTGCTCGGTGGCGGGAGAGCCGTCCTGTTGCTCAGCAGCAGGTCCACTCTCTTGGGGGGTCAGGTCCCAAGGACCGCCACCCCGCCTGCACAGTGGGGCACATAGGAGCAAGCGTCACCTGTCACGAACCCTTCCCTTGCCGTGGTGTCCTCAGGCAAGCAGAATCACCAGAACACAGAGAAGGTGTCGGGAGAAGGCAGAGGACGTGCTTGGGGGGTGAGGGCAGTTATTCGGTTGTGGGGGTACGTGGCTGCACTCACTAGACTCAAAAGAATATGCACCACCAAGGACCGGGCACCAGTGCCAGCTGAAGATGGCACGTGAGCGTCACGGAGGACTGGACGAAGCAGCAGGGCCTCATTTGCTCCCGGTTTGACCCAGCACGGAACAAGCCGTGGGAGATCCAGAGAAAAGGGACCATGACAGTGTGCGTAAGGACTTGAAGGCGTTGTTTCAGCTCATGCTGCTTTGTGGGCCGTCGAGGTCTATGCTGATGCTTCCAAGCCCCTTCTGTTTCAGAGAAACCGCAGGGACCACGCGTTCTGGTTCCTTCGGAATGAGTCAGGAGTCTTGGGGGCAGGTTGGAAGTGGGGGCGGCACTGCGGGCTCTGCTCTAACTGCCGAAAGTTGCCCTAGATCACACGGGGTAGGGGCTGGTGGGGGGCGCGTGCCTCGGCCCCCGTCTCCAGGCAGAGCAGGAGCCGGGCCAGCCCCGCTGTCCTCACGCCTTCCCCGCCTCATACCAGGCCTGGCAAGGAACCGAGGATCCTGCTGAGAGACTTGCTCCGGGGCTGGGTGGGAAAAGGGAGCCTCGCCAGGGTGTCATTTTTTCCCTCAGGGTAATTTATGGATGCCTTATAATGCTAATCGTATTACTTTTTTGGTGAGAGAATCATTTTGTAGTGTTGATCAAAGGATTGTATGCATGAGATGAGCAAATATATATAAATTTAAAAACCTGTAAGGCATTTAATTATTCTAAGGCCATATCAGTTTTTACATATGTGATACTTAGATGCCGACCTGCCCAGAGATTAATAAATTCGAAAAGCATTGCTATATGGGGCAATATTCTAATAAAAACAGATATGATCATATGACTTGAAAAATTGTAAGTGATCACATACTGTGGACTTCCTTACACAGAACCCAGAAAATGTGCATGGGAACCCCCGTTCACTGTCTCCCACGGAACCCAGGAAATGCACACAAGAACCATCATCATTCCCTGCCTCCTGTTAGGCTGGTGTGCACTGGGGGCAGCCCTAGCGTTCCTCAGTGTTGGCTGCCGAGCCGCAGACCACATGCCCCTTCCCACCAAGAGAGACCCAGGTGATGCTTCCTGCAGCCCACTTCCCATCCTGCACAAAAGTCCGTCCGATTCTGTCCAGCGGCTGGGTGCTTTCAGCAGGAGGTCAAAGCAGCAGCCTTCAGGCAGTGAATCATCGTTCCATACCTGGCGGAAAAAGAAAGTCTAAAGTCTGACTCGGTAACTGATTGAGTGGCTGATGATACATCAGTGTTTAAAAAATGGACAGCATTCATCCGTAAATCAAATCACATCTGGAAGGTTATTTGGACAAGAGAGATGCTCTTGATTTGTTTTTAATGCTGTTATTATTTTTAAAAATCGATCGTGGTTGAGGTAGAATGGTCACAGTCATATTTATGTTGATGCTTCTCGTTGACAGTGTCACCGCTGCTCCGCCACTGTCCTTGTCGTTTCCAATTCCCCTCCCACGTGGTAACCTCAGTTTCACGCTCAAAGCTCAGGGGTTTGTTATCATTGACACTGTGTTTCTTCCCTTATATACCACAAACGGTTGCTCTCCGACGTCTGTTCTCCTTTTGGCTTATTTTGATGAATGTGAAACTCTATGATTGGACGAGATTTCATCCTTTCTCACTGCCGCATGGTCCTCCATCATATGTGTGTAGATGAACTGCTTTACTGTTCATTCATCATAGGACATTGTTGCACCACAATGAACGTAGGTGTGTGCATGTCTTTTTGACTTAATGTGGGTTTTTTTTGGTTTGCCCTTGGGAACTGATGCCAAGAAGTAGAATTTCTGCATCCTCTGGGAGCTCTGTTTTTACTTTCCTGACACGTTCCCACAGTTTTTCATAGAGGCCAAGCCAGACAACATTCCCACCTGTGAAAGAAGGTTCCTTTCTCATCCCTTCCACGCAACAGTGATTGTTTGGGGTCTCGATCCATCCCATTCTTACTGCCACTACAATTTTCATTTATCTCATCATTTATTACCACACAAATGGTGGCTGATGTCTCCAGGCCATCGCTCTGTCTTCTCTGGAGAAGACTTTGTTGGACGGACTTGCCGGTTGCCGTCTTGGGCTGCTGTTGAGCCTTGCGAGTGCTTTGCAAATATTGGCTCTCAGCAGATCCCGTATATTGACTTCCAGCACTTTATCTGATGTATGCAGATATCGTTTCCCATTCAGTAGGGTGTTTTTCTTCTACTTCTTCTGAAAAATTTAGCCCAGCATTCCTTTGCCGTGCAAAACCTTTTTAATTTGATGTGATCCCTTTAGTCTGACCTCTAACCCAGGTGCAAGCACTGTGGACCTGGGCCTGTCCCCCTCCCAGCCTGAAAGCCCATACACAAGGGAAGCCTTGGGCCCCAACCCTATTTTGAGGTTTGGGGTCACACACCCTGCGGTGCTCAGCGCTTACTCTTGACTCTATACTCAGGAATCACTCCTGGTGGTGCTTGGGGGACCAGTGCCAAGGATCCAACCCAGATCGACCAGCCACATGCAAGGCAAATTTCCTACCTGCTGTGCTATTTCTGGTTCCCCTGTTTTAATATTTTTGTTAATGTTATAGAGTCATTGAAGACATCTAAAGGCCCTATCCTAGAAAGTTCTGCCTGTTTACCTTAAATATTTTATGGATCCTGGTCTAATTTTGAAGTCTTTAATTTTTAATTAATTTTTGGACATAGTATAAGGTTGGAATCTGGTTTCTTTCTTTATTTCTTCTTTTTTTTTGTTCTTGTATACGACTACCCAGTTTTCCCAACACCATTTGTCGAAGAGTTTTCCTTTACCCCACTTTTTGGATCCAGTTCCTTTGTCATAGATTAATTGTCTGTATATCTGATGGTTCATCTCTAGGCTCTCGATTCTGTTATATTGGTCTGAGAGTTTGCCTTTGTTCCACTGTCAGTTTTGATTGCGATAGCTTTATGGTGTAATTTAAAGCCAAGGAATTTGATGCCACTCATCTTTCTCAGCACCACTCTGGCTGTTTGGGGAGCCTTATGACTCCATGAAGAGAATCGCAGCGTTGTGTTAAGTCGTTGGTGAACGTCATTGGAATTTTTATGGGGCCTGATACTTTATGGGGATACTGCTGCATAATGCTTTGGGTAGGATTCTGACATTGTCAGTTCTTGCAGTGCATAAACATGGATCTTTTTTTCTGTTTCCTGGCATCCTTTCTGTTCTTTCAGTAGTGACTTACCTACTTTTCTCTGTGTAAGCCATTCACATCCTTTAAGTGGATTCTTAGGTAGTTGGTATTGTAGAACACGATTTAAATTAGGTTGTCTTTTAAATTTCTTTCTCTTCTGTTTGCATATAAAAACGCAGCAGAGTTTTGTGTGTTGGTTTGTCACGTGCCACTTACCTGTCTTCGCTTGCTTCTAAAGATTGTTTTGGCAGAATCTTTAGGGCCTTTCCTTATTTGTATATCTTCATTTTTCTTGCCTGATTGCTGTGGTGTGGTTGTCCAAAGCTATACTGAACAGCAGGTGGTTAAAATGGACACACTTGTTTTGTGTCTGATTTCAGAGGGAAGGCTTTTAGTTTCTCTATCCTAAGTATGATATTGGCTATGAGTTTAACACTGTTACTATCTTGAAGTATGCTGTTTCTATCTGTATTTTGTTGAGAGATTTTTTTTTATCACTAGTGGATGTTGAATCTTGTCAGAAGCTTTCTGTGATCTCAAGGTCACATCATTATATAATGAAAAAAATGACCTTTATGTCAGACTTTTCCCCTAGGCCTTTTTAGCTTAATTAACGGCAAAAAATGAGTTGTGTATAGGCAAAAGATGATAAGGGCTACTCAGTCCAGGGCCTTGGGCTTAAAAATACTCAGTCTTACTAGATCCTTGAGCACAAGTGTAAGAAGCGGTCACAGTATAAAGTGCAGCGCCAGCGATGTCTTAAGTTTCATCTTCAGAGTTTAACTCACTTCAGTTTGCTTCATTCTTAAGAGCCTCGTCACAAATCTCCGAGATCCGAACTCCGCCGTCATCACCGCTCCCTCCGGCAGCAAGTGGTCCCTGGCGAGGTCCCCGCCGGGCCAGGGCCCGTCCGTCCGTCTCGCAGGTTAGGGCTGGACCAGGCGGTCCCTCAGGGTTTCCACAGCCCAGCCGCGGCGCACCGGCGGGAGGCCTTCTCTTGGAGCGTCTGCCGGGGCCACCCGCACCTGAGGGTCGTGGTGGGTCCCAGCGCCGCCTCCCAACCCCAGACAGTGCTCATCCGGCTCCCCACCCGAGACAGTGCTCGCCCAGCCCCAACCTGAGACAGTACTCGCCTGGCCTCGCCGGCCCCGCTTGGACTCTGTGACCTGATGGCATTGGGACGTCCCGCACCAGAACGCGCCCCACGGGTCATGGATGAGTCTGGAGAAGCAGTGCTGGGCTTGGTCCCACGGGTCCATGTGCCTCAGGGCCGGCCTCTCTGATTTCCCTGTCGTGTCCCAGCTGCCCCGCGGTGCTGATGACTTAGTTCTGGCCCAGTGCTCAGGGGCAGCCCTGCGGTACTGAGGACTTATTCCTGACACAGTGCTCAGGGGCCACCCTGCAATGCTGAGGACTTAGTTCTGGCTCTGTACTCAGGGGTCCCTCCGGTGGGCTCGGGGGCCAGACTAGGCCCGCTCTCAAGGCAGACACCCCACCCTCCCCTGCAGGGGGTTCTTTTTCCTTTTCTCGGTCCGATTTTGGCATCAGGGTAATGTTGGCCTCGTGGGCGCCATTGGGAAGGAGTCCCGTCCCTTTGTCACTTTACACTGACCTGGAGAGTCTGGGCAGTAAGTCGTTAAAGGTTTAGGGTTGTGGCGTTTATTCTCAGGGAGGTATTTTATTACGATTTTGCTTACTTTTCTTCTAATTGTTCCATTTTTCTGCTTCCTCCTGATTCCGTTCTGGGAGGATGTACCCTAAAATTCATCCACTTCTTCTCGGTTCTCCATCTTAGTGGCACAGAATGGATCATAGTAACTTCCTGTGTCTGTCATCTTAGCTACCTGCAGTTTCTCCCCTTTCATCTCTGAGTTATTTAGTTCTCTCCCTTTTTTCTCTTGAGTCTAGCTCAGGGATCTCATTTATTCTTTAGAAAAGCCAACTCTGTGTTTTATTTATCCTTTGCGTTTTTTTCTTGTCTTCTGTAACATTGATTTTTGCTCTGATTTTTATGATATCCTTGCTTCTACGTTTTCTAGTTTCTTAAGCCCTTGGTTGGGTTATTTACTTGAGCTTTCATTGTTTCCTGGTTTAATTCTGTTTTTAAAAGCAGGTTAAAATGATCTGAACAGGATGATCAGTAATGAGAGCTCTATAAATCACATGTATCCACAGACAAGGTCAGACCCTAATACCTGAAGAATCTGCCGTCAGTTCTCATCAATACACTGGCTCGGCTCTTCACACGCTACCTGTCTGAATGTAAGTTTCCATCCCAATGGAAAACCAACAGGACCGTACTACTGTACAAGAAGGGAACATCCACAACATTGGCAACTATCGCCTGATCTGCCTGTTGTTCGTCGTCTATAAGCTATTCATTCGAGTCATCCTGAATAGGATTAGCAGAGCACTAGACGAAGGACAACCATGCGAGCAAGCCGGGTTCCCAAAAGGATTCAGCACGATTGACCAGATCCACACGGTGACCAAGTTCCTTGAGGTTTCTCGGGAGTTCAAGATGCCGCTCTGCTTAACGTTCATCGATTTAAAGTCGGCCTTTGAGGAGAGAGAGAACAAAAGGGAATGTCCTGCTACAGGGGTGGGGTGGGATGGGAGTGGGGTGGGAGGGATGCTGGGAGCATTGGAGGTGGGGAATGGGCACCGGTGGAGGGATAGGTACTCGATCCTTGTATAACTGAAACCCAAGCACAAAGATTTGTAAGTCTACAACTGTACCTCATGGTGTTTCACTAATAAAAATTTAAAAAGTAGGTAAAGGGATATAAGTAATAACCTCTCAGTGTCTGTATTTCAAGCCATAACACCCAAAGACGGTGGGGGGGAGGGGAGAAACAGAAGGAAAAGGAGAGCACCTGCCATAGAGGCATTCGTGGTGGAAAATGAACGCTGATGAAGGGGGATGGGTGATGGGACGTTGTATGACCGAGACTCAGTCATGACCAATGTGGTAACGGGGTATCTCATGGTGATTCAATAAAATAAATTAGATTAAACAAAAATAAAGAAGGCCTTTGATTTTGTTGAGACTGAAGCGGTCATCGAAGCCCTAGCCAAACAGGGCGTTCAAACTCAGTCCATCAGGATCCTCTGAGAGCGGTATTATGGATTCACCACCAGGATCTCACCATTCTACAAGGAAGCGATCATCAACATCAAGAGAGGGGTTCGGCAGGGTGATACCATTTCACCGAAACACTTCAGTGCCACCCTCGAGAACGTCATATGATGGCTGGAATGGGAAGGAATGGGAGTGAAGATAGACGGTCGGCAACTACACCACCTCCACTTTGCTGATGACATCGTTCTAATAACACCAAACATTAGCCAAGTGGCACAAATGCTGGCCGACTTCGACCGTGAGTGTGGAAAGATCAGACTGCATCTGAATCTCACAAAGACAGTGTTTATGAAAAACGGACTAGTTCCTGACGTTCCATTTGCTCTCAATGGAATAAACATCTCCGAATGCAGCAGTTATGTGTACCTAGGTCGAGAACTCAACATGACGAACAACCTGGCACCTGAGCTGTGCAGGAGGAAGAGAGCGGCATGGAACGCCTTCAAGAGTGTCAAAGAAATAGTTAAGAGGATGAAGAGCCTCTGGCATATCTCTTCGATTTCACTGTTCTTCCTGCATTAACATATGCCTCAGAGACCTGGATGGGAATGCTATTTGGGTCTCCCAAAGAGGAATCGAAAGAGCTATGCTTGGAGTATCATGCTTCACTCAAGTGAGAGAAAGAATCTGGAGTTCCAACTTCCGTCAATGATCGAGAATCAGGGACACTGCCTCATTTGCCAAGGTGTCGAAAATCACACATTTTTGTGATGGGCTGGACACATAATGAGATTTGGAGATGACCGCTGGACGAGAGCTGTTACTAACTGGATTCCATGGAACGTCAAAAGATCGTGTGGCTGCCCACCTACGAGATGGTCAGGCTTATTTGTCAAGACCCTGAACAAACGGTTTGAGGCTCTTCCTGTTCCTGTAGCGAGCAGACGCCATTGGGCTATACTAGCACGAGAAAGGGAGAAGTGGAGACGTTACTGGCGCCTGCTTGAGCAAATCGATGAATAATGGGATATCAAGTGATCAAGCAATCCACATGCACTCACATAGATGGAAGAGGGAGGGCACCGGTCAGAATGCTGAGTGGTCGTTCTGGGTGCGGCATGATGGAGTCCTTTGCTTACTAGCTACGTAAAAGGCGAGCTAGAAGATGAGAAGTCCAAGTCATCGATTCGACACATGTTGCTGTATCAGCACTGAGATGATGTGGAGGAAGCAGCACTGGTCTGGATCCTATGAAAACCGCGGGCTTTCAGTTCGGGGTGGTTAGCCCCTTGGTCGCTTGCACTTGTTTCATGTTGGAAGTTTCCGATGGCTGGAATCTCTTCAAAGGCATCATTCGCCAGTGGAAACGCGTGTGCTTCACACATGGGGTTTGTATGGTTTGGTTTTCATTCTCTGTTTCATCAGCAGTGATAAAACAAGTGAGTTCAGTATTCCTCTGTTCTATAGAGCCAGATGTTTCGCAGTACTGTGGTGTCAGCCTGCAGTCCATATAGACATTGCCGATGAGGCATCTGTTGTGCCTTTTGCCGTTGCCTCTCAGGTCTGTTTGCACACTGCACAGCTTATTCAGTCTCAGGTGCTCACTTGACACGTGGCTCCGTTCTCTCGCCCCGGGGGATGGGGCAGGAGAGAAGATAAGAGGCCTGCATACTTGTGAAGATCTCAGAGATCTGTTTGTGAGTGCATTTGAGAGAGACAATTCAGTAAGGACTTAGGATAGCATCACAGAGTAATTCACTTAATCCTCCTCGTCCTGTGAACAACCAGAAAGTAAATGTGGCCTCTCTGTCTGGAGGAGACGGACCCGTTTGGCTCTTTATATTGGACTTGCCAAAGATAGTTTATTCAGTGCTTATCGACACAAGTGGTTCTTGGCCTTTCATATTAGCACATCCCGTTTACTCTGTTGAGCAGTTTATATATATCAGATACAGAAATTGGAAGCTACCAGAGGCAGGTAAGAAAAGCCACAATTCAGTGAGTATGTACAACGTTAATACGCTGGGGCATTGCGATAGCGATGTTATCTTTCTGAGATACTATATGCCATATAATATATATATATATAAGAATTTCATCTTTAATATCTTCTTAGAGCCTGTTAATTGGAATTTACATAATAGACATTCACCAGAAGAAAATATTTCCAAATGTTCATATTTAGAACCACTTCTATATCCTAACTCCCAGATTTGTTTTTCGTTCTTTTTTTCCCAACCGTGAAGTCAATAATCTAATTTTCTCCACATGGTGCAGCTACATACTGTCCTCCACAGTGAGCCCGGACCGTCCACCATGATCCACGGCCCCTCCCCACCTGCCCCTCAGTACGGTTATGCCAGCCCCATCTCTGGGGTGTTTCTCTTGGGGGTCGCTGAAGCCCTCACCCCGTTCCCTGCACGCGGCACAGGAGCGCGACCCTCTGTCGCTGGCCCTTTTCTTCCTGACTTGCTTTGCTTAGCAGGATTCTGTCCGTTGCTGCCCAAATGCAGCACAGGGCAAGTTTCCATCTGCTCTGACTCCAGACTTCAACGCCTCTTGCTCCCAGTTGCCGGTAGCTTTGAAGGACTTGAGAGCGCCCTGGGGAAGCCCCGGAGAGTCAGTGGCCAAGGTCAGAGAGGGCGTCCTTCCTCCTTTGCATCTGCCTGTCTTTGTTTAATTTTACCTTTGTACGTTTTCATTTTACCGACTAGAAGACCCTTGTGCATTGTACATCTGCCAAGGGGGTGATCCCCAAGGTTTGTAAGGAAGGCACATGAAAAATGGCTCAAGATTCAAGTCAACCCTCCTCCCGAGAGGACCACCAGCAGGCACAGGCTTGAACACAGATACTTCTCATCATGTTTGATCAGGGCCCCGGCTGGCACCTGCCAGGGGGGCTTTTGCCACATCGGAGAGGCTGCGAAGAGAAGGCAGCCCCGGGCACTGCTGTGGGGAAGGGAAGTTGGTGCCGCCATTTTGGAAAATGCCAAGGGGTGTCCCAGGAAGGTCAAGAGTGACCTGTCAGTCCCAGACTCTGCTCCTGGGCGTTGGGGAAACACGTTCAACTTTCTCTCTTCCCTGAGACTTGCAGACATTTTTTTTTCATAGTAAAATATGGCAACAAATCATAGAGAGAAATATATGCCTCCTGGAGAGCCCTGCAAGATAGTGAGAGTGTCCCGCCCGCACAGGCAGAGCCTGGCAAGCTCCCCGTGGCATATTTGATATGCCAAAACCAGTAACTCTAACAGGTCTCGTTCCCCTGACCCTAAAAGAGCCTCCAGTTGTTGGGAAAGACGAATAAGGAGAGGCTGCTAAAATCTCCAGGCTGGGACGAATAGAGACGTTACTGGTGCCCGCTTGAGTGAATTGATGATCAATGGGATGACAGTGATACAGTGATACAGTAAAATCTGGACACAGCTGAAGGGCCCATGCATGGACACTTGGATAAAGGTGTGAAGCGTCTGTTTATCCAGTGGAATAATAACGTCACATCCATGAAAAGATGAACAATTTTTGATTTGCAACAAAACGGAAGGGATTCCAGGGGATTGTACAAAGCAGAGTAAGTCAGAAGGAAAAGGATGATTGCTGGATGATTTCACTTGTGTGTGAAATCCGTAAAGAGACCAGAACGATCAACAGTGCGAAGTAAAGGGACACACCTGGATATTGATGGAACTGACGGAAGGGGGTGGGGTGCCTTGAGGGGGCATGAAGATTAAGCACCCTGGAAATACTGAGAAAGCTGTTTAGAAACAAAGTTTATGTTGAGACCAGTGGAGCAATTCATGACACACATTTCTAAGATTGAAAGCGAAACGGACGTCCCTTTGTTGGCAAGGATTTCAGTGCCACCGCTGACGTGGTAGGGACTGTCCCCAAACAGCTCCCTGTGGCACGAGGCATCTCTGTCCCTGCTGCTACAGTAGGGGGGCATTGGCGCCGCCACCTGCTTCTGCAGCTCCAGAATCTTCTTTCCTTGCCTCATCACTCATGGCTCTTTTTTGTAATAACGAAGTGATGGCATTTGCCTAGTGATGTTCCTTTTCTTCTGCTCTTTCTTTTTCTCAGTCCATCACCGCAGTGTTGACTAGTGCTAGACTGTGGGCTCATTCAGGCACCCCAGCTCCATGCCACAGACCCTCTGTGACGCAGTTTGACCCTGTATGTACCCCAGCTCCATGCCGCAGACCCCCTGTGATGAAGCTTGGCCTGTGCACCCCACTCTGCATCTCTGAGGATCTGCCTGAACCCCCCTCCCTCTGCCTCTGCTGTGCTGGGACCACTCACTCTGTGCTTGCTCCCTGCTCTGTGCTCACCTGCTCTGTGTTCATCTGCCTTTAGCAGGAGAATGTCTGGCTGTGCAGCCGCCCTTGACAAGGGGACTCCAGTTCTAATTCCGCGATTTCTCCTGTGGCACTCGGCGTGCGCTGCCCTCTGCTCTTGGCCTGGCGGACGTCCGGCTTTGGTCTTCCCTCAGTGGAAGCAGCTACATCGGAATTCAGCATTTCTGATTATGGGACTATTTTTGCTTTCCGTGTCTTACTGTCTCAGGGTCAGGTGAATGAGACCAGTTGTAGTTACTGGTTTTGGCATATCGAATACACAGCGGATAGCTTGCCAGGCTCTTCCGTGCGGGCGGAATACTCTCGGTAGCTTGCCAGTCTTTCCGAGAGGGAAAGACTGTCTCGCTGTTACTGATTGGATTCCACGGGATGTCAAAAGACCGCGTGGCCGCCCACCTACCAGATGGTCAGACTTCTTCGTCAAGATCATGAACGATCGGTTTGAGGCCCTTCATGTTCCCGGAGTGAACAGATGCCATTGGGCTACACTAGCACGCGACAGGGACAAATGGAGACGTTACTGGCGCCCGCTGGCGCAAATCGACGACTAACGGGAAGTTAAGTGATTAAGTGATTAAGTGATTACTGTCTCACCACCGACATGTTCATTTTCTCCTAGAATTCATATTTGCCTCTCAGTTTTCATACTGGTTTGGGCATACAACCATTCGCGGCATTTACTGATCTTTTAATTATATCAGTGTTTATCATGATTATTTGTACCACTTTATTTTAAAATGCCCCCGTTGCCTTCACTAGAGGGTTTTTTCTGTTTGTTTTTTAATTGAATCACTGTGAGATAGAGCATTACAAAATTTTCATGGTTTTTGTTCATGTCGTTTCAGTCATACAGAGTCCTCGCACCCAGCCCTCCACCAGTGTGACTTCCCAGCCCCAGTGTCCCCAGTCTCCCTCCCACCCCTTCGAGCCATCCCCACTCCAGCCTGCCTCAGGCAAGGGATCTGTCTGCTTTATTAGCAATTCAGAGAAACAGCTTCGCCTGTTACGAGTTTCCGTAGAGAATGTTAACTGTGTTCATTCCTTCTCCATATTTTCTTCCCTTTCCTTTGAGTTCATTCAGGTCGTTTAAATATACTTAAATCTTTAATTTGTTTGCTTACACGTTAATTTTACCTTTTTGAATAAACCGTTCAAGTCACGTCTTTCACACATTTGACTGCGCTGTCCATTTATCGGTCTGCTCCATTTGTCGTTCAGTATTGCCCATTTAAATATTTCCGTTGTGATTTGATGTCCTGTGGATTTGGGGGCGGGGGCTCCCCCATGGCGGGCTACGTAAGGCCTGTGCTCCGCGAGCCACGAGACGCCCGCTCCCCCTCGCAAGCCCGGGCGGCTGTGATCTCTGCAATGACACGCTTTCTTTTCTTTCCTTCTCTTCTTTTTTCGTGGAGGGGGTGGCACACCCCACAGAGATCAGTCCTCTTGACTCTGCACTCAGCGATCACTCCCGTGGGGGTCGGGGGACCTTGTGGGGTGCCGGGGACGGCATCCCGGTTCACCGCGGGCAAGGCCAGGGCCCTTCCTGCTGTGTTGGTGCTCCAGCCCCCTGTCATGACAATACGGGTTGAGATTTGCTTTACGGCCTGGTAAGTAATTAGTTTTCATGGAGGATCCATTTATTGTGGCTGATAAGAATCTATCTTTCAACGTTGGTTGCAAGGTTCTATCTATCTGCATTTGAATAGGCTTGAGAATCACGTTTAATTTTATTTTTCCTTTTGAGAATGTTTCGGAAAGATGCTAAAATGTTTCACTGGTGGCAGGTTTCTCAAATCCTCTCCCGGTTTAATCAAATTTGACACTGTTTCATGAAGCCAGTACATATTTTTGGTTATTATCATTTTATGGGTAATTTGACCTTTTTTCCCCTGTTCTGTGATAGTCTCTTTGCACAGTGGTGCTTTGCTGCTTATAGCCTCTGTGCATTTCAGGTCACACAGCGCAACGGCCACCCGGTCTGTTTACCTGTTTACACACCCGCTCTCCTTCCTGTGCTCCAGGGAAGTTAAGTGTGTCTTTGGAGAGACAAAGTAGCTGGGCCGTTTCTCTCTCCAGCCACTGAGGTTTTGTCTGTTGCTAGTCAGTCAGTCGATATGATACACTGTGGCTCTTCCCCAGTCAGCTTATTTCCACCCGGTTCGTTTGGTATTTCGCCTTCCCTATCCTCTTATTCTCAGTTTGTTGCTGTTGATCAACATTTTTGTTAATTCGAAAGTTTAGACTTTGCTTCTGCTGCTGGGATGTATACGCTGCCTCTGTTACCTAAAACCACTCTGAGCTTTGCAGTGCAGTTAAGAAATCTAAGGTCCGGGATTATCTCGCTGCTCCGGGGGCATTTTGCTTCAGCACTTGGGGTCTAAACGTTCAGCTCCTCTCGGCCACTGAGCTGCAGCGCAGTCGAGCGGCGACGCCTCCGGCCCCACCCCTCTGTCTCTGGTGTCAGCGTGCAGCCCGAGGCCAGGCTCTGATCAGAGGCTCCCCGACTTCTCCTGAATCACAGGCGCCACTGGGGCTTTCTTTAGTTCAACCCCAAGTTTGGTTGAAGGCCTGTAAGGAGTTAGCGTGGGACAAGGATTATTTTTCAGCGAAGCATTCAGCTCACCCTGCTAGGTTAGGCCCATCCGCAGGGCTGTGCTGATTCCTCCTGGGGGAGAGCCGGGCCCTGGTTTTCTGTGGCTCTGCCAGGCCTGCCACGGCCCCTGGTGTCAGAGTGTTGGCCAGTGGTCAACGCCCGGGATCCAGTCTGCCATGCTTCGTCACCCGAGCTGTCTGGGCCAGGGCCTTGGCGACACGCTGCCTCTCCAACATCTGTTGCCTCTGCCTCAGGGCAGCTCTGGGTCCCCGAGTGTTTGGATGAGGCGCTTCTGGAACATCTGTCCCTGTGCCCACACGGTGCCCTGCTGTCACCGTGGCTTTATTGGTGTCCCCGAGGCTTGTAGGATCGAGGACGCCGGCCACGGTGTGTGTGGGAGGGCGGCCCAGGGCCAGCAGGGGTGCGGCCCTGTGGGCACATTCAGGGGGTGTGGGTGGTCGCAGGGCAGGGCAGGCCGGGCTCTGGGGACCTGACTGGGCCCAGGCGTGTGGCCCTTTGTCAGGAAAGGCAGAAGGACCCCCGTCCCGGGCAGGAATCGGGGCGGCCTTGGCTCCCGGCAGCACCGCCTCTGCAGAGGAAGAGCGGGAGTGTGATGTGACCGGGCCTTTCTGTGGGCGAGAGCCAGGAGCCTACCCACCGTGCCGTGTCCGCACTCCCAACCCCCTCCTTGGGGTCTGGCCTCGGGAGGGGCGCGGGCCTGCGTACCATGTGACTGGTGCCCACAGGTCTGATGGCCCGGCCTTCCCACGTGGGCGTGGGCTGCGCTTCTCTGTGCTTGAGTGCGCCTGCGGCTCGGGGAGGGTGGGGGAGCCCCTCTGCCACCCCCACCTCCTCAGCCGGAAGCAGACGGGCCCTGCGCTGTGCAGGGCTCAGCCCCTCCAGCTGGGGTGGTGTCCGCGGGTCGCGGGGAACCTCAGACCCGCAGCAGAGTGCAGGTGACCCCGTCTCTTGGGCCTCTCCAGATGCGCGGGCCGGACTGCGCGAGTCCCTGTGGCCTCCACTTCCTGTCACGGGCCACGGCAGCTGATGGTTTTCACCCCAGATCGAGAGCCCGGGCCGGGGCAGCTGTTGAGCAAACCCTGCTCCCTGTTTGCGCGGCTGTGACTGACTGGACCCCGGCCCCCCGACACGCGCTGCTGCACCCTGTTTCTCCAGAACGAGGCCCCAGTTCAGTGACAGGGTTCCCCGAACCCCAAGGGAGTCACGTGAACCAGAACGTTCCTGAGATAACTGCCCTCAGGGCCTCACTCCAGGGCTGTGGCCAGCAGGGTGCCAGGCAAGGAGCCCCCCCGGGCCGCTTCCTGGGAAAGTGGGTGGGAGGAGGTAAGTGTGGTAGCCCCCCCACGGGAGCCCAGCCTCCCTCCTGCACGTTGCTGGCGGGGCGGGACTGGCGCACCACGTGGCCCCCGTGGGTGTCCTGACATCACAGTCCCGTCACCCAGAGGCTCTGCGTCATGGTGGGAGGAGCATGTGGGGGGTGGGAGGACCAAGGAGGACCGTTTAGCGCTTCACTGCAGGGGCTCGAGCAGAGTGAAGAGTGGGAAGAGCGTTGATGACACCCAGCCTGCCTCGTGCCTTCTAGAACTCTCTGCTCGGCCCGGGCCATCTGCAGACAAGTGGGGGGCACACTTGAGGGCCAGTGGAGAGGCCGCCCGCTCTGTGCTGATGCGCGTCTGCTGCCGTGCCCAGCGCGGGGGCCCTCCCCAGGGTCCTGCGGGGGTCACGGCACTGCAGCCCTGATGGACCTGCTGACGTCCTGAGGGCCCCGGAACCCAGCTCACCGCCTCTGGGGTGAGGGTCGGGTGTCCTGCCCTGGATACCGAGCACCAGCTGCAGAGCTGCACGGACTTACCTGGGAGTCCCAGCTGCATGTGGGGCGTGGACGTGACCTGTGGGCACCAGTCACATGGTACGCAGGCGTGTCCCATGAGCAGTGACCACACGTGGGGCATGGACACGTCCCGTCCGAGAGCCGCCGGGGATCCCGGGAGGGTGAGCTCCTGCTCAGAGCCCGGGAGGAGGCCGGCGTGGGGCTGCTCGGAGCCCTGCGGGCATGGCAGGGTGCCAGCCGCCGCTGAAGGTCACAGACCCCCAAGGTCCTGGGCCGGGGCCAGAGGGTCACGCCGTCCTGCTGCTTTTCCGGCTCCTTCATTGCTCGGGATTAGTGGGAATTAGTGGGAATTTGTTCTTCTGGGTGGTTTAATTAATCTCTCGCTTTAATAAAACGGATATTCAAATTCTGTGCATCAAATTACGCGGAATCATGAAAATGACTGCGAGTCAGTATTTCCAAATGGAGGCACAGCTGGTTTATCTGGGGTCTGGCTGGGGTCTGGCCCCTGCTCACTCCACCAGGGTGGGCTCTGGGGACGGGGGTCCCCGCTGTGGGCGGCACGGATGTGCCGGGTGGGTCAGCTCCAAGGCAGGCCCAGGCACGTGAGGACCAGCTTGGGGCCCCTCCGTGCCTCGGGCCGTGATTGCACGGGGGTCACTGGGTGTGAGCCCAGGGGGCCAGGGCTGGGGAGGGGCACGTGGTAGACGGTTCCAGGTACTGTCAGAAGGAGGTGGGGGGTTGGAGGAATGGGGGTGCAGGGAGTTTGGTATGGTGGTTGGTGGAGGGGGTGGTGGGGGCAGGTGATATGGCGGGGGAATGGTGCGGGGGGCATCGTGGGGAGAAGTTTCTGTCCATGGGTGGCAGCCTCGGCATGACGACACTGGCCAGGACTCGGGAGACCCTGCGGGGGTGTGGGGGATCTAGGTCAGGTCTCCCCGGGTCCCCTGCAGGGGTGGGGTGGGGGGCCCAGGCCAGGCTCACCTCTCAGGAGCGAAGCATCCCTGCACTGCTGACCCCTCACGCCCCACCCCCTCCGCCCTCCCTGCACTGAGCAGCGGGTCCCGGCGTGAACTGTCTCCTCCCATTGGCTGTCCCTGAGGGAGAGAGTCTGGTTCTGGGGGGCTGGTGGCAGGGACCAGCGTGTGCAGGTGGTGTCTTCTCCGTGACAAGCGGACTGAGGGGACAGGCCTCGGCCTGGCTCAGAAGACGCTCAGAGCCTGGAAGCCTGCCTGGTGGAGGTTCCCAGGGCTGTGGTGGAGTAGAGTGGGGAGCCGGGAACGAGTGAGACCGTGTTCCGGGCGGGGGGAGTGGGGGGCAGAGCGCCAGGGGCAGCGGGAGTCCCGCCTTGCCCACGTAGCCTGCGTGTGAGGGGCTCGGGGCTGGCCTGTCTCCCGGGGGTGCGGATGCCGACTCGTCCCCTCTGCGCAGACGCCCGTCACGCCGGCCTCTGGCCACTCCGCAGCCCGGCCATCGCCATCACCGCCACCGCCGTGGTCTCCATGGAGCCTGAGGACGGCAAAGGCCCGGCACCGCCCACCATGCAGCCCTGCCACCTGCTGACTCTGGCGCCCGTCCAGCTGCCGCTGCGCCCCCGCCCCGGCTCAGGTAGGCCCCGAGCCCCGCGCCCACCCCTCTGCCCAGGCCGGGGGACACTTTCTGTACTGTTCGTACCTGGGTGCCCAGTCGGGGATGGCGGGGAGGGGGGCACGGGTCAGGGGGAAGGCCCCAGGCGCTGGTCTGCTGCGGCCTCACTGAACCACTGGGAGATTGGGGCTCAAGGGACCCTCCGGGTGCTGCCGGCCTAGTTTCCAGCCAAGAAAAGGCATGGGTGGTCCCTGACCTGCACTCCTGCAGGTGGGTGCCGGGCGGCCGCCAGGTGGGGACTCTTCCCGGCCTCTGTCCAGAGGCTCCAGCCGGGCCTGCTCCAGCCCATTGCCTGCAGGTGCCCAGGCTGGAAGGCCTCTGCTCTGGCTCCAGGCTGCTGTGGGCCACGGGCCACACCCATGGGAAACTGCACAGGGCCTCAGTCGCACACCCACTCACACACCGCTCACGCACACACTGACACGGGCACTCACACCCACAGCCACAGTGAAACACAGACACTCCGATACTCACACACACACACACGCGTGCACAGAAACACAGATACTCCCGCTCTCTCTCTCTCTCTCTCTCTCTCTCTCTCTCTCTCTCTCTCTCTCACACACACACACACACACACACTCACACAGTGAAACAGACGGTCCCACAACCCCCCCACACTCACGCAGTGAAACACAGGTGCTGCCGTACTCATACACACACACGCACACATATACACACATTACATTCCCACACTCTCATGCACACACACATTACACTGAAACACAGACACTCCCCATACACACGCGCGCGCGCACACACACACACACACACATACACAGACACGTAGAGTGGCACTGTCATTCCTCCCAGGGTCCCCGTCTGGGGGTCGTGGGGCAGAGGGAGGGTCTGACTTGTACTCGCCATGACCTGCCCCTTTGGGCCCTGACCCCTCTTCCGGGGCCCAGGGTGTCTGCTGGAGAAGCTGGTGGGGACGGGCCGTGCACCCAGGGACCTGCTTGTCTGGGGCCCGGGCAGGGGCAGTGTTTACCCAGCAGCGTCTCTGCTTCCTGTGGGGGTCTCCGTTCTGCACCTGGGCGCTGGGCCCTGAGGCCCACATGCCCCTTGGCTGCTCCAGCTGTGCTCCGGGTTCCCATGGTGCCCGGTCAGTCGCACACCTTGGCCCTGTGACCTGTACTCGAGTCCCCCGTCGCCTGCTCAGATGCTGTGCGTTAGTGGGAGGGGCGGGGGGGGGGGTGACACAGCCAAGCCGTCCTCACGGGCTTGCTCTGTTCTGGTCATGCTGCCCATGGCGGGGACATGCGGTGCCCGGGATGAGCTCAGGGACACCCGGTGGCCAGGTCAGAGCCTGCCTCACGGTGGTTCCCGGGCCATCCTCTGCATTGGCCCACCAGTCTTCGCTGTGTGGCCCTGCTACCCTCCCCCCACAGGCCACCGCACTGCCGTGGCTGCCTGTCACCCTGCCATGGCCAGGGTCTCCCAGGCCTGGGCTCAGCCCTGCCTCTCCCGCGTTTCCCGTGGCCCCGCAGTGGCTCCGTCCACAGCTGCCAGCGCCGTGGTTCTGGCAGCTGTGTGGAGGCGAGGTGAGTGCATTTGCAGTGGACAGCGGACAGCTGGTGCTGGGCTCTGGGCTCCCCTCCCTCCTCAGGGGGATTCGGGCATTCCTGGGACTGCTGCTCCAGCCCCTGCACCACCTCGACTCCATGCCAGCCGCCATGCTGCAGGCGGGTGCCCACTCCCATAGGAGACAGGAGGATGAGCAGCTGGGGCCTCCCGGCTCTGACCCTGGCTGGAAGCTTGGGGTGGCCATCACTGTGGTCTGTGCTCTGGCATCTGGGACCCTGCGTGTCTGCGTGTGTGAGCCCCAGGGGGCTGGGGGGAGCCGAGACACCAGCAGCCGCCTCCACGGTGTGAGGGTGTGACAGGGTGAGGGAGAGAGTGATGGAGAGGGCGACAGAGTGATGGTGGCAGGGCGAGGATGAGGGTGAGCCTGGGCCTGGACAGGAAGGATGCCATGACGTGTCCTTCCCGCCCCCCCCCCCGGCTCCCGACTGAGGGGGCCTCCTGGGGGAGGCTCTGCCTGACCCCTGAGAGGGCTTCTGTGGCTGCACATGACCTGGGCAGAGGCTGGGGGTCTGGGGTGGGTGCTGGGGGCTGAGGTTAGGGAGTGGGGCTGGGGGCCGGGGTGGGCTCAGAGCAGAGGGTGGTGTGACTGGGGTCTCAGAGAGGCGGGGGACACCTGCTTCCTGCAGATGGACGGCCTGGGTAGATCCCTGGGGACTGTGGAACCCCCAGCCAGGCAGCCCAGCTTGGCCCCCAGAGAGCTTGTCTCCAGGGGGAGGCGAGGGGGGTCTCACTTCCTGATGCCCTTCCTGGCAGCTGGCCTCCTGCTTCTATCACACAGGATTCCTTGACCTGGGGGCCCCATCCAGGACGACGAATGGGGCCCAGGGGACTCAGACACAGCCCCAAGCATGGATGGGAAATGGATGGGCGATGGACGGAGAGTGGTTGGACAATGGATGGACAATGGATAGGAGATGTATGGGCAGGTCCATGGATGATGGATGGACGGTGGGTGGATGGATGAGTGGATGGGTGAGTGGATGTGTGGATGGATGGATGGGTGCATGGATGGATGGATGGATGGGTAGATGGATGGATGGAAGGATGGGTAGATGGATGGATGGATGGATGGATGGGTGCATGGATGGATGGATGGGTAGATGGATGGATGGATGGATAGATGGGTGCATGGATGGAAGGATGGGTAGATGAATGGATGGATGGATGGATGGATGGATGGGTGAATTGGTGGTGAATCGATGGGTGGATGAGTGTGGCTGGAGGGTGAGTGTGAGTGTGAGTGGCCGTAGTAGGTGGCCGGCTGGCTGATTGTTGGTGGATAGTGGGCAGGTGTGAGTGGTGAAAGGGCGGCTGTGGTGGATGGACAGAGGCACGCGTGGGTGGAGTCGAGTGGCTGGATCTGGATGGAAGATGGCGGTCGGGTGAGTGCTTGTGAATGGTGGTTGGAAGAGGGGAGGCTGGTGGGGTTGGGTGTGAGGATGGGGGATGGGAGGAAGGAGAGTGGGTGATGGATGAGTAAGTGGGACAGCGGGGGTGAGAAGGGATGTGGGTGGGTTGGTAGCTGGTGACCGGTCAGCGTGGAAGGCTGGTTGGCGTCTGGGAGGTGCACAGGCAGACGGCGTGGAGACAGGTGCATGTGAAGGGTGCAGAGGCGGTGGCCAGCAGCTGGGGGGTCTCTCAGTCCCGAGGTGGGCAGGTCTGTTGGGGGGAAGGCCTGGTGCTGGCAGGAAGGCACCGAGGCAGGTGGCCCCAGCTTGCCCCATCTGGCTCCAAGACGGTGAGAGGCACCGGCCATCTGTCCAGGCGAGGGCTGGACGCTGTGTGGGAGCCTGTGAGCGGCGTCTCCCGCCACCGACAGGCTCGTAGGAACCATCTGTCACCAGGCCCTGCCAGGGCTCTTAGCGTCCACGTCCTGCCAGGGCTCGCGCCCGCTTGAAGCATCTCACTCAGCCTGGCAAGTCACAGAGGACGTGCACACTGCACCCCACACGCGTGACACATGGGACATGCAACAGCCACATGTGATACAAGGGGTACACCACACATGTGATACATGGAACACGACAGACATGATACACAGGACACAGTGCACATGTATGACACATGGGACACATGTGAAATATGGGACACGTTGCATATGTGATTCATGGAACAGGCAGGAACATGTGATACGCAATTCACAGCCTGCATGATACACAGGGGACATGCTACAGACCACACCTGATACATAGAACGTGTTCCATGCCACATATGATACACAGGACATGCTGCACATCACGTGTGATACATAGGACATGCCATACAGCACGTGTGCTACACAGGGCATGCTGGCCACCCGTAGGGGACACACTCGGCACAACACACGATCCACAGGACACACTATGCACATGCACACACCACAGGTGAAGCACAGGACACACGCCACGCCACTCCCACGTTGCCAGAGGCCACACGCATGTCTGACTCCGGTCACACACTCTGCATGTGTGCACACCCAGACTCAACCACACAGAGGCTGGCCCCACACACAGTGGGCAGGGACACGTTTGTGTGTCTGGGTGGGACATGTCCCGTCATAGGCACCCATCCACGGTTTCCTGCAGTTGCTCCGTCTCTTGCGGCCTCTCAGCATCTGGACGGCGGCTGGAGACACGCCCCCTGCCCCCCTGCCCGCTCCCTCGGCCGGCTCGGAGCTTCTGCCCGTGGACCCTTTGGCTCCATCACGGTCACTGGCGGGGACTCAGCCTGGATGGGCACCAGTGTGAGCCCTGGCCAGGGACATGGCGCTGGGTGTGGGGCCCTGGGTGTGGGGGCACTGGGGTAAGTGAGGGTCCTTGGCGAGTGTGTGGGTGCCTGGGAATGTGGGGGTGCCCAGGGGGTGGGCCCTGAGCTGGGTGGGGCCCTCGGGGGCGGGGGGGAGCTGTCGCTGTCCCCTGGCTCGCGTCCCGCTGGGCCCAGTGCTGCCGCCTGTGGCGTGTTCATTCCATTTTAATCAAAGTGGATCAGAGTTCAAGTCTCTCTTCTGTTTAAACGTACGTCTTAGTCTCAAAGTGCTTTGTGCCCAGTGGTGCTTCCCGACTCGGCCCCCGTGGCTCCCACGGCGGTTCGAGGGCTCCTCTGCAGCCATGCAGCCCAGGGTCAGGGGGCAGCGGCTGGCAGCCAGAGGCATGAAGGGCCCGGGGTCCCCGACAGCTCAGGGGCAGAGGGCACCGGCCCGTGGGAGTTCATCGGGGTGTGAGGGGCTGTTGGGCGCCTGTGCCTGGCCCCCTCAGCACTGCCCGGGGCCGGCCCCCCACTCCCACCTGCCCGGGGCTTGGGGTCACCCCATGTGCTGCTGTTCTGTTGCTCCTGTGTGTGTGTGTGTGTGTGTGTGTGTGTGTGTGTGTGTGTGTGTGTGTAGGGAGAGGGCACAGTGGAGCTGCTGCCTCCTGCTTCGATTCTCTGTGAGCCGAGACAGAGCGAGAGAGACAATGAGAGACAGTGAGAGACCGAGTGATACAGAGAGAGAGAGTAAGGGGGGGATGAGAGAGCACGAGAGAGACAGAGCGAGTCAGAAAGAGAGAACGAGATCGAGAGACAGACAGCAAGAGAGACAGCGAGAGAGCGAGGGGGCTCGGAGCGGGGCTGGGGGGAGGGTGATCAGGAGAGAAGGTGCTTGAAACGGGGTCGGGAGGTGCTCGTGCGGGTCGGCTGCTGTGTTTGAGGCTGGGACAGGAATTGTCCAGCGGCACGGGGTGGCCGCGTTGGCCCTGCCCCCCAAGGCTGCTCCTCGGGCCTGTGCTGGGGGCGTCCCTGGGGGGCACCGACCTCAGGGACGGCCCTGCAGCAGCCTTGGTCACGGGCTCTTCCAGGGGGCCCCTGACCTCCCTGCCGAGGGCCTGAGAGGCCGAGCGGAGCGGGAGGAGGAGAACCGGGCGCTTGGCGGCAGTGACCACTCAGCCGTGTCCTCCAGCCCAGCTGGTTTCACGTGGGAACCTGTGTAGCGCCCAGGCGGCTCCTGGCCACGGAATCATGGTCACTGACAGGCAAACGTGCCTGACCCAGCCTGGCTGGGGGTAGCAGCTGAGCCCTGGGGTGTGGGTTCCCGAGACGGGTCGGACCCTGCCCAGACCTGGGCCTGCCGAGAGCCGCCAGTGCGGGCCTGCTGACCGGGGCCCAGGGCTGCCCCCACCGCAGACGGGAACTGTGCCGGGCTCAGAGGGGACTTGGTGGAGGAGGGGCCTGTCCCAGGGGCCTGGCCTGCCTTCCCTCCCGCTTCTGGACTGGGCCCAGGGCCTTCCTCGGAACTGGCCACAAAACTGTGGCCCTGGCCTGGCTGGGGAGATAGGGAGGGGGCAGTGGGAGAGAGGGGGGATGGGGCAGGAAGAGGGAGAGGGACGGAGTGGGGTCAGGAGGGACGGGGAGGCAGGGAGGGGACATAGTCAGGCCTTTGCTTCTCTGCGGATGATCCGTGACTCAGTCAGGCTCTTGTGCCCTTCGGGAAAGCCCAGGCGAGGACAGAACCCTCAGAAGGGTCTGGAGTGTGGGGCGGGGGCTTCAGGCCAGTGAGCTTCTGGGCACGGGTGTGGCTGGGCTCAGCCTGCCGAGCTGTGATGGGCTCTGTGCTGGCCGAGTCCCTCCCCTCCCCCGTCCAGCGCAGACCCCCCCCCCCCCCCCCCGCCACCTCTGTGGCCCTCCTGCTGCCCCCGCCCAGCTCCTGAGAAACTGGGCAGTGACACTTAGCACCTATCTTAGGAAATTAATTCGAAAACGATGTTCTTTAAGCTTAAGTGCCTTTAGATGCATGCGTTTGTTAGGTAATTACAAATGGTTTGTTCATGATTCATTTGCTGTAATTAAATAATCACAAATGCGTCGTTATTTATAATTGGCCGTGGTGGGGAGCGGATGGGGGCTGAGGGGCCAGGGGTGGTGCTGGGCACTGTGGGGAGCCCCAGGGCAGGGGCGTGGCCACACAGCGCTGCCTGCGGCCCCCACCTGCCCCCCCATGGTCGCGAGACCCCTGTGGCCGGGTGAGGGCTCGGCCCAGCCCAGCACCCGCACCTGAGCTTGCCAGTGACGGCAGGAGCCGCGACAGGCCAGGCTGCCAGGACCCCTCCGATGGTCACCGGGTCCCTCGGGCCAGGACTGGCATCGCCAGACAGAGGTTTCCTAATGAAGGAACCCGGGGGTCCCAGGGGCAGGCGTGGACTTCCCGGGGTGCAGCCGCTGGCCCTGGGCAGTGAGTGAGGGGTGGGAGGACGCCCACCGATGGACTGCATCCAGCCTGTCCAGTCCCGGTGCTGTCCCACCCGGCCTTCCTGGCTGTGGGGTCGCGGCCAGGTCCTGGCCCTCGGTGTGACCCTGGGCCGGCACCAGTGGCTGCACCTCCCTGCCGTCTGCGCATCCAGCGGGGCCAGCTGGTGTGGCCGGAGCCCCCCGGTGCCCTGGTACGGTGCAGGCCGGAGATGCGCTGAGAATTCTGATCTGTGCACGCGCACAGCCACGGTCGCCCCGAGCCGGGTGCCTCAGGCAGGGCCCAGGGACGCAGGCAGGGCTGGACTCCGGGCACTGGGCACCAGCACCCACGGTGCAGGTTACAGGCCCGAAGGGAGGGCGAGGAGGGCGAGGCCAAAGCACCAAAGCCCCCACAGGACACGGCCTGTGCCCCCCTGCTGCTCCCCTCACCCGCCCTCTCATCTCCCCCCGCTCCCCTCCACTCCCCGGCTGCAGGCCAGGGCCCTGTGGGGCGGCCCCATGGAGCACTGTGGGAAGGATGGCTGGAGAGCACTGTGAGCAGAGCCGAGTTGCACGGGCTCAGGCCCTTCCCTATGGTGCTCCTGAGCCCCCCCGGGGGGGGCTGGGACCTGCCTCTGCCCCAGGCCTCCCCGTGCAGCCCCTGCCAGGCAAGCTGGGAGCCGGGCTGAGGGCCCCCCTCGGCACCCCACCCTCAGGGACCTCTGAGAGCGAAGCAGGGGCGGCTCGAGCCTCCACAGCCCCCGGGCTTGGCAGAGTCTAGACCCTCCGCGTCAGCACACGGCTCGCCAGCCCTCATCTGCACGAGTGCCCGGACAGGCGTGTGCCTGGGCGTGCCAGGACGCATGTGCGCTGGGCTGGGCGCACCCGGACATACGTGCACCAGGACGTGTCCACCTGCATCCTGCACACCCGGATCGTGCCTGCCTGGGCGTGTGCACACGTGGGCTGTGTGTGCTCCTGGACTGTGAGCCCCGAGAGAGAGCGCGCCTGGGCCCTGTGTGCCTGGCAGGTGCACGCCTGGCTCATCCACACCTGGACATCCACACGCCTGGCCTCTCTCCTGGACCGTGTGCGCCTGTGTCTCGACACCTGGCTTGGGACACCTGCCCGTGCACACACACAGCCTTGCCCCTGGCCTTGGCACAGCTGCCGTGTGTGCCTCCGCATCTGTCTGCAGGGCTGCCCGCAGGCGGCCTCCTCTCGGGACCCGGCCCCGGCCTCTGCCCTGCTCCTCCCGGGGGAGCGACTCTGAGTCCGGCAGGTCCGACGCTCCGCGGCCACCGCCCGGGTCTGGTTCCAGAACGTTCCCTCACCCCGAGTGCCCCTCCCTTCGCCCGCCGTGACGTCACCCGTCCCCCTCCGCGTGGCCACGGCCCTGCCTGTGCCCGGGCTGGGATCGGCCCCGGCTGGTCTGCCTGCCCCACCGTGCCGCGCGGTGCAGCCCAGCCCCCCCCCCCCCCCCCCCGTGTGGCCTCTGAGGGTTTTGTGGCTGCGGGGCCTACACCACTGCGGTTGGGTCTTGTGCCCCCCGTCCCGGGGTCTGCATGGCCGGGGGGGCGCACACTCCTGCCAGGCCTCGGCCGGCTCCCAGCAGGCCCACGTGGACGGCCATGTGCATGGGCTAGACATGGTGCCCACGGCAGGCCATGACGCATGCAGGACAGGTGCCGCACACGGGCTGCACGTGAGCCACATGGGACTGCACGTGAGGAACATGAGCGGCATGTAATGGACAAGGGACTGCACGTAATAGACACGGGACTGCATGTGATGGACACAGGCTGTACGTAAGGAACACGAGACTGCATATGGAGACAGACTGCATGTGATGGACACGGGACTGCATGTGATAGACACGGGACTGCATGTGATGGACATGGGACTGCATGTGATGGACATGGGACTGCATGTGATGGACACGGGACTGCATATGAGGAACACGAGACTGCATGTGGAGACAGACTACATGTGATGGACACGGGACTGCATGTGATGGACACGGGACTGCATGTGATGGACATGGGACTGCATGTGATGGACACGGGACTGCATATGAGGAACACGAGACTGCATGTGGAGACAGACTACATGTGATGGACACGGGACTGCATGTGATGGACACGGGACTGCATGTGATGGACATGGGACTGCATGTGATGGATACGGGACTGCATATGAGGAACACGAGACTGCATGTGGACATGGACTACATGTGATGGACATGGACTACATGTGATGGACAGGGACTGCATGTGATGGATATGGGACTGCATGTGAGGAATATGAATTGCACATGAGGGACACAGGCTGCATATGATGGACACAGGACTGCATGTGGACACGGACTACATGAGATGGACACAGGATGGCACATGATGGACATGGGACTGTACATGATGGACAGGGACTGCATGTGATGGACTTGGGCCTCACACACCCACAGGAGAGCTGAGGGTGGCAGCAGACCCCGGGCAGGTGGTGTGGCCAGGGCATCTGTGCTCACGTCGGGGGCCTGGGACGCCCCATTGGCCGTGGGAGGGTCGGCAGGTGCCGTCGGGCTGCTGCTTCCCAGGGAGGCTGCGGTCACAGGGGGCCGTGCTGGGTGTGGCCGTCAGCAGCCAGCCGCTCCCGAGGGGTCCTGTGAGACCACCGCTGTGGGTGGTCTTGGTGCCCTTGGGCTGAGCGGACAGGACAGCCTGGGCACCTTCATCGCACTCGGGACAGGGCGGCCACATGTGCCCCGAGGGAGAGAAGTGCCCTCGTGTGTGGGGGAGGGTGAGCTGTTTGTCCATCAGCCGTGTCTGCGGGGGTGGAGCGGGGGGCAGCAGGCTCAGGCAGTGCCCTCAGCGTGGACGCACCCACAGTGCCCTCCCCGTCCTGGGCTCCGGGTGTGCAGGGGCCGTTGGTAGGATCTGTCTGGGCAGGGCGCAGGCAGCTGAGAATCGGGTGGCAGTGCCGCCTGGGCTCGGCCTGCCTGGGAGGACGCAGCCCTGGCAGGGGCCCGGGGTGGCAGTGGACGTGGCACTGGCGCCAGGCCATGGTTCTGATCCCAGCTGGAAGGGTCAACCCCCGGCCACCTCCAGATGAGACTGGACCTTAGCTCTGAGCACCCTGAGGCAACAAGGGTCTTCTGCCCAGAGGCTGTGGGTGGGACGAGCCGTGGGCAGGGCAGGCGGTGGACAGGACAGGGTGTCGCTCCGGGTGCCCGAGGCTCGGACCCCATGTTCCTGCAGCCGGTAAGTGTCTGGAAGGTGCAGGTGGCCCCTGCCATGGAGGCGCCGTGCTGCGGGCGGGAGGGACCGCGGCCATCACTGACCAGCCTGAGCCGGGAGCAGCGGTCAGTCAGCCATGAAGGTTGGGGGCCTTGAACTCATCAGCGGTTTGTATCAAACAGGCGACTTCCCTTTAGAAGAGAGATAACGTATAAGTGAAAGCAGCCGGAGTTGATTTCACCGACAAGGCTGAGCAGGGCACGACTAGTGCCGCCCGGGGAGCGTGAGTCAGGCGAGTGGCGGCGTTTCACACCTCAGCCTGCGGAGAGCTGAGAGCCCGGCGGCCTCGGTGCCCTCGGAGAATCACGGCCCGGCACTCGGCAGAGCAGCCGGGGAGCAGCAAGAGGCTGTCGGTCCTGGCTGTTGGGTCCCCCGCCCTGGGCCATGGGGAGCAGCAGCGCCCGCCCTGTGTCAGTGAGGGGCCCGGAGGTGTCTGTCCTGCAGCCCTGCACCTGCGGGACGGACGGACACGCCATGATTCAGACGGGCGGGAGACACTCGATCCGGGAAGGTTCCCTTTAAATCGGGCCCTGGTGAGGCCACTGCCTGGCCCACGGAGGGGCATCAGCTTGTATCAGTTCGGCTCATGTCAGCCCGTCCCAGTGCATGCCAGTACCTTTCGGCAGAGTTGTCCGATGTCTCTTACAACATGACCGGGCGGGGTGTGCAGTTCATCTGGAGGCATATGTGTGCTGTGGAGAAGCCGGGCCCGTGCCGGTCTGAGCCACGGTGGGCCGGGGAAGGGCTCGGGTGCCTTCGTCTCACTGTCTCCTTCGTCCCCATTTTCTTTGCTGTCCCCCCCACATGGCCGGTGTGGCTATGTGGCCTTCCCATCCCTGCTGGACCCCCAGGGACAGGGTATGTGGGGAACTGGCCAATCCTGGGGTGCTGGGGTCAGGGTCCCCCTGATAAAGGTGGGCTGTTGCAGGCAGTGCCTGTCCGGACTGGGCTTCTGCCCCTGAACGAGATGGTGACTCTCGTGGACACACACACCGGGTGTGGTACCTGCCTGCCTGTCCTCTTGTGCCGGAACGGTGAGACCACCGTGCGGGCTCCTCCCTGCCGCCCCGGCAGCCCCAGATGACCCTCCTGGCTTGTTGGCTTCAGTGCGGTGGGTGGGGTCAGCCGCTGAGGAAGGCCTGTCCTGTCCTGCCCTGCCAGCAGGTTGCCGGGTGCCTGGCATGGTGCTGGCCCCTTGAGGCCCTCGCCTGAGGCCCAGAGCACGGGAGGGAAGCGCCACTGACCCCAGTGCCGTCAGGAGGAGAGGGGGGTGGCGTGTCCTGGTTGGAGAAGGGAGCGTGTTGTCCCCATGTGGGCCACCAGTAGCCGCCACCCCAGTCTGTGCCCTCCGTGGGGACAGGGAGACCAAGGCATGTCCCAGGAGGTGAGGACAGCCGACTCAGGGCCGCCTGCTGACCGGGGTGCTCAGGGATGCTCGCTCCTGTCCCAGCTCCTTCCCTCTGGAATTCTCTGGAATCCTCCAGAATTCTCTGCAATCCTCTGGAGTCCGTTGGAATCCCCGGGGAATTTCCAGGCTAGCCTTGGAATCCCCTGCAATCCCACTCCCACAGAAATGCTCGTCACGACTGGCGAGTGAGGAACGAGGCCATGGCATGTGACGGGTCCAGCCTGAGCCCCCGCGTGAGGGTCCTGGCAGTGCCAGTGGGGGCGGGTGGTGGGCTGCTGCCCCTCCCGTCTCCTGACCTGCCCGCTGACCTCTGCTGCCCAGGAAGACGATCTAAGCTCTTTGTTGTTGAACTGATTTTAAAAAAAACGGCTTTTTGTTATTTGGAGGCCTGTGTGCCCTACTCAGGCCCGCACACTCCCGGGACCTCTAGGACCCCCGGGCACCGGAACAGACAAAGGACACGCTCGGGCCGGACCACGACCACTCAGGTGGCCGCACACGCTGCCCAGGCCTCACTGCCCCAGCCCTGTCCCGAGGGCCAGTGGCCAGCAACTGGCTGTGAGCTGGGGGCCAGGGGCTGAGGGGCCCCAGGGAGGGTCCTGCCAGGTGGCCACACGCCATCCCCTCAGCCCCTCGCCATGTCCAGCCACCCCGCCCCGCACCCGGCCTGCCGTCCTGGCTGGGCTGACAGCTGCGTCCTCCCACAGAGAGAAGCCGAGAGCGTGGCCGGGGCCCGGGGCCTCCCGCCCTGGTGCTGCATGCGGAGCCGAGGGGCCCGGCCGGGGGCCAAGGAGAGAAGGTGGGTGGGGCCGGGGGCAGGAGGGGTCTCGGGGTCGCGGCTGCCGGCACTGGCCCGGCTCTGACTTGGGGCAGAGGCCGCATCAGGCAGGGGGAGGGAGAGAGACGGAAGAGGGGAAGGAGAAGGAGGGGGAGGGAAAGGTGGGGAGGGGAAGAGGAAGAGGATGGAACAGGGGCGGGGAGGGAAGGGGAGGGGGAGGAGGAAGAAGAGGAGGAAGAGGAGGGCTTCCTTCTGGACCCCAGTTCCCTTCCGGGCTGAGGCCGCCCTTCGAGAGACCGCGGGGACAGGCTGAGTCACGCCTGGTCTTGTCCGGGGTGACACGTGGCCTCTGCCTGGCTTCGGGTGGCCTTGGGGCTGCCCCAAATCAGCCGCCTTCCTGGGGCCTGTCCCGGCCCACACGGCTGTGCAGATGGAGGGTGGACAGACTGGTCACCTCCCTGGGCTTCTTGGCACTCTGACCGGCTCAGGGTCACCTGGTCCCATGGCCTCTGGCCTGGCCCCGCTGACCTCTGACCTGGCCCTGTGGCCTCTGACCTGGCCCTGCTGACCTCTGACCTGGCCTCGTGGACTCTGACCTGGCCCCGCTGACCTCCAACCTGTCCCCACTGACCTCCGACCTGGCCCCGCTGACCTCCGACCTGGCCCCGCTGACTGCTAACCTGGCCCCGTGGCCTCTGGCCTGGCCCCGCTGATCTCTGACCTGGCCCCGCTGGCCTGAGCTGCCCGGGGCCTCCGTGTGGGTCCCCGAGCTGCGTCCCCGCCTGGCCTGGCACCGTCCTCAGCAGTCTCCCGTCTCTGTTGGAAGGAGCCTTCGTCCATCCTCGTCGCCCGGGAGGACAGTGTGGCCAGAGGCAGCCGGCCCGTGGCCTCCACGCCGGTGCCCGGGTCCCCCTGGTAAGAGCCGGCTGGAGCAGGGAGCCGAGGGGTGGCCTCGGGCTCCGGGAGCTGCCAGGGGACTTGGAGGCCCCCGGCTGTGCGTCCAGCACCCAGGCAGGAGGGGGTGGACGCCAGGGGTAGCAGAAGGAGGAGGGGCGGGTCTCCCGCCGGCCGGGACTGAGGGTCTCTCCCCGCAGGTGCGTGGTGTGGACGGGTGACGACCGCGTCTTCTTCTTCAACCCCACCATGCAGCTGTCGGTCTGGGAGAAGCCCGGGGACCTGCAGCACCGCGGCGACCTCAACCGCATCCTGGAGGACCCGCCCCACAAGCGCAAGCTGGAGGCGACAGCAAGTAACCGGGCGGGAGGGCGGGCGGGCGGGCGGCTACGGGGGTGGGGCTGGCGCTCCCCGTCCCCCGCGCCCCTCCTGGCCACGCCACTCACCCGCTGAGAGCTCCAGGGCGCAGCCCGCCCCTCTGCCCAGCTCTCCCGAGGGCTCCAAGCTGGGCAGGCAAGCCCTGCCCTCTCTGCCCAGCCGTGCTGCTGGGCTGTCCCGCATCCTCCCCTGTGTGTCGCCTGGGCCAGGGGCTGCAGCTCTGTGGCAGGACGAGGGCCCGGGCTCCCCTCCCAGCTCTGCCGGGGCAAGTCCTTCCTGCGCTGACTCAGGCCACACAGGGGTCCCGACTCAGGGCCTGGGGGTGGGCAGGGAGGGACCCGCAGACAGCCGGGTGGCATGGGCAGTCACATGTTCATGGCGTCCAGGCTCCCAGGGTCCACTCAGGCCCCGAGGCAGCTGATCTGGCTCCAAGCCTTGGGGGACCACCGCCCGCGGGTGCCTCTGGCGGGGCAACAGGGATGATGGAGCAGCCACGCCTTCCCCTGGCCAAGAGGGGTGCGTGCCACGTGGGGGGCAGCCCGGGGGCGCAGCGGCCCAACCCCGCACCTGCTTGTCTCGTAGCCGACAGCGAAGCCGACTCTGCTGACGCGGGGGACGCCGCGAGCATGAGGACCAAGAGGAACCGGTAGGTGGGGCGGGGGTCAGAGGTCAGGGTTCATGCGGGGGGTCCCTGGGGCCATGTGTGAGTAGGCCGGTGCCTACTGGGTGCCCCCACCGGGACCCCTTCTGTTTCCTGCCCCCAAGGGGCTCCCTAGAGATCAGATCTCGGCGCAGGGGCAGCTGCGTGGACGCGGAGGCTGGACGGTGAGTGGCCGGGACGGCCTCGGGACAGGCAGTGAGGGCCCCCCCCCCCCCGTGTCCTCCTGGCTGTGGAACACGTGTGTGCAGGCGTGGAACAGGTGCGCGCGTGCATGCATGTGCATGCGTAGAGCCCACATCAGCTCTGCGCGTGACTCACAAGACAAGACGTGGAGCCAGGAAGATGTGGTCATCATGGGGCTCCGGCCACTCTCAGACGGGCTTTGCACTCCGCAGGGAACAGTCTGGCCGGGGTGGCCATAGCTGGCTGCAGTGCCCGTCTGGCCTAGGGTCACCCTCATTGCCTCATCATTGTACCTCCGGGACGTGGACTTGTCCTTGCAGGGCTCTGGGCAGCAGTGGGCGTGGGCCAGGCCCCTGGGCTGCAGGAGCTCCTGGTGTGCTCAGGTTTCCCCCCGCCCTGGGCTCCTGCAGTCTGGCTGGGCAGCGCGTCCATGTGGCTCAGTTGTGCCCTGGACCGTGTGCTGTGTCCCGTCCGTGTTGCGCCCCTTGCGTGGGGCCCAGCCCTGGGAGTGAGCACGGCTCGCCAAGTTCACCTGTTACCTGACGGGTCGTCCCAGCCCAGGGGGCCAGGAGTCGCAGGAACTCAATGTTGATCCCCGCAGAACCCGGGCTCGTGGCCACTGGTCCTGATGACAAACGTCCAGCTCCGTGGGAAGGCAGGACAGAACCCCCCACCGATTGGTCACACGGGCCGTCCCCCACCGAGGGTGGCTGGAAGCGGCGGGCGGGTGTCCTTGTCCTGCCGCCACCCGTGACCCACTGCCACGGCCTCGCCCAGGAGCCAGAGCGAGGGAGGCAGCCTCATGCCAGGCTCAGGATTGAGATGCAGCTGAGGTGGGAGCACGCGGGCAGCAGCGGGTGCTGCCTCTCCCAGTGCTGCCGAGGGCGACGCCTGTACGGGTGGGTCTGCCCGGCGCTGCCTCCCCCCTGGCCGCTCGTCACATCTGGTGTCCACATGGGACGCGGGGACGGTACCCGGTGGGGGTATGAGGGGTCGGGCACCTGCGGGCGTCAGTTCAGGGTCTTGGGCGGGCTGCTCGCTCCTGTCCCCTGGGCTTGGGGCAGCTGGGGCGGCTCCCTCCCGGTGGGCCCGGTGGGAGCGGGGCTCGTCAAGGGGTGACCGACGCGGCCACGGCACCGTGTGTGGGGGGGGCACCCACAGTCCCCCCGCTGCCGCACTCTGGGAGGCACAGGCCTGGCTCTCTGGAAGGGGCCGGGGCCGGCACGGGGTCCTGCCCACCGCTGGGCGGGCCGTGGCCTCAGCCCCGGCAGCGCAGCCCAGCCCAGGCCGCCTCACGTTCCCTCCGAGCGGCTGTTCCCACGCTTCTATTTTTAACGAATGACACAAAGAAATCCTAATTAGACCCTTTGGAATAGGGAACAATTGCGAGGCGCTGGTAATTGTCTTTTTTCAGAGTTCTCATAATCCCCTCAGCAGCCGCGGGTGAGCCCCGGGAATCGACGGGGGAAGGGTGGGGGCGAGCCCCACGCAGGCGCCGGGAGGGTTCGAGGGGCCTTGGGGAGCCCGAACCGAAGGTCAGCCCCATCTCGCCCGCCCGCACCGAGGAACGCTGGGGTGGGACGCCGTGAGGGGCGGGGCCTGCCGGGCCTGTGGCCATGGGGACTCCCATGGGGCGGGCTCCACGCCCCCTCGGACAGCCCAAGTGGAACCCGGTCGGGCAATGGCACGTGCTGGGTGTGCTCGGTAGGGGAGCAACTTCCGCCTGGGAGCCAGGGGCTTGAGCGCTGCTAGTGGGTATAGGGGGCAAGAGCTGTCCTGGTGCCCGGAGCTCTCCAGGGTGCCAGGAGCTGTCCGGGGTGCTGGGAGCTGTCCGGGTGCCAACAGCTGTCTGGGATTCTGGAACTATCCAGCGTGGAGGAGGAGGCATGCACTGTCCAGGGTTCTGGAGCTGTCCAGGCTGCTGTGAAGCGTCCCGTGAGCTGCCGCTGTCCTGGGGCCAGTCCTGCCGGGGGCCGGCTCATCTCCCTGCATCTCCTTCCCCGGCCCCCTGCTTCTCACTGCAGGCCCTGCTGCTCAGGGTTTGGGCCCGTGTGTCCACGTGTTTGGGGTCCTCTCTTGGTGGTCATGCGTGTCATGATCCCTTGGTGCGCTGCTGGCCCCTGGGAGCACTGAGTCACTGCAGGGGCAGGGCGAGTGTCCGCCCGAGGGCTGGAGCCCAGCCCGGCACCGGCTCCCAGGCCGAGGGGCTCGGCGGGGAGTCGGGCTCCAGGCCGGTGTGACTCCGTGTCTTGTGCCCAAAGGACAGACGGCAGAGCCAGCCCCAAGCCTGCAGACGTGGATGGCCCGGACGGGAGCAGCAGGACGCCACCCCAGATCCTCCTGCCGCTGGAGGAGCGGGCGGCCCACTTCCGAGACATGCTCCTGGAGAGAGGGGTGAGCACTAGTGCTCCTTACACAGTGCTCCTGGAGAGGGGCGCGCGTGAGTGCTCCTCCTACAGTGCTCCCAGGGAGGTGAACGCTAGTGCTCCTTCCACGGTATTCCCAGGGAGGGGTGAGCTCAGGGCTGTCTCCTGCAGGTTCCTGCTGGAGTGTAGTGGGTTTTGCTGCCCCTTGGGGGACGTGCCCCTGGGTCCTCTTGACACCCCCATTGTGGCCTTCGCTGCCTCTGGCTGCACTGGTGGAGAGGACAGCGCCGAGTGACTGGGCCCTCCCGTGCTTCCGAGTCCCCACCCTACTCTGGCTCCAGGTCTAATAGTCGCAGTGGGACACAGCCACGTGCGGAAGGGTGGCAGCCCCCGCACTGCACGTGGGCGGAGCAAGCCCGGGGCTCCCTGGGGAGGGTCTTGGGACACTCCCGGCCTGAGCCTCTCTGCTGTTGACCGTCACGGGCGGAGGCCGGGGTGCTTGTGAGGCCACTGGTCTCCCTGTCGCCTGAGGCCAGGGAGGCCACGCTCAGCTTAGCCACCAGCGTGCCAGCGCCATGTGTCTCCATGCCCACGAGACTGGCAGGCACAGGGCTCAGCTGGGTTAGCCTCGGGCCTCCGCGCAGCTGCTGCCCATGGGGACGGGGCGAGTGTGAAAGGGAGGCTGCCGGCCCCGAACACGGGTCCAAGCATGACCCGGCTGTGCGCAGAGGCTGGGGCACACCTGGGGGGCAGGAAGGCCACGTCAGCACCGGCTAGGTCAGCCTCGACAGGGTCAGCACTGACTCAGGCAGCCTGGCCCCGGCACTGCCCGCGGCGTGCTGGCTGGACACTGCCCACGCTGTGCCTGGCCCCCAGCACTGTGTGACAGGGTTGGCCTCTGTCTGCCTCTCAGCCGGGCCGTGCTAGTGACCCGTGACACACTTAGGGACAGTTACGGAGGGGTGCAGGGTGGCAGGAGACGGAGCGTTTGGGGGGCAGGTGGGCAGCCCAGGGCACATGTGGCCGAGCTCATGGCCGGGCAGAGCAGGGGTGGAGTGTGTCCTGGCAGATTGACCCCGAGTTTGGCTCTAAGCCCCCACTTAGAAGGGGCGGGTGTCCCTGAGTGCCGTGCAGGGGGGTCCCCGGTGCAGACACTCGTCACTCCTCTGAACACATGGCAGCCGGACACCAGGTGGCCCCAGGGGTCTGGGCCTGGGCCGGTCCCCCACCCCCTCAGCCCCCGTCCCTGTCTCCCTGCCGCCGGCCTCCCAGGGCCCACACGCTGCCCCGCCCCCCGCTAGGTGTCTGCTTTCTCCACCTGGGAAAAGGAGCTGCACAAAATCGTCTTTGACCCCCGCTACCTGCTCCTGAACTCGGAGGAGCGCCGGCAGGTAAGGGGGCAGGGGCGGGCGGGGATCAGCTGCCCTGCCGCTCCGTCCGGGTCAGCCTGGTGCAGGGGTGCGGCTGCAGCAGTGCGGGCAGGAGCCCGGGTAGCAGATGGGCGTGGAAGTCTCTAG
The DNA here is from genome assembly GCF_029834395.1 of Sorex fumeus. Classification (NCBI taxonomy): domain Eukaryota; kingdom Metazoa; phylum Chordata; class Mammalia; order Eulipotyphla; family Soricidae; genus Sorex; species Sorex fumeus. Next base: position 3,736,936 of record NW_026606199.1, on the reverse strand, counting down.
AACACAGGACCCAGGAGGAGGAGGAGGAGGGAGGGGTGATCAAGTGCCCCGCCTGGCCATGGTGGTCCCGGGCAGCGAGTTCCCAGTCGAGACGGGTGACGGATGGACAGACGGACGCCCAGGGCAGGCGTGCCAAGAGCAGCCGAGGTGCGGAGACCCCTGGGGTCCGAGAGGTGCCCTGGGAGCTGGGGGCCACGGACCAGGCCTGCCCTGACCAGAGCAGGAGCTGGTGTGGGTCTGACCGCCTTGTAACCCCGACCCCCTCTGTCTCTGAGCAGGGGGCTGTGCTGCCCGCGGCCAGTCCTGCCCTCCCGCCCGCAGAGCTGTCTTCCCCGAGGTGTTTCCTGCTGTGATCGGGGCCAAGCAGGCCCTGTCCCTGTCCCCAAGTGCCCTCTCCTCAGCCTCAGGAACCACGGGGGGTCGGGGGGGCTTTGGATGCAAGTGAGGCCCATCCCCACCCTTCACTGAGACGTGGGCTGCTGGCCCAGGGCAGGACCTGAGGCACGGTCGCGGCTCTGGGGTCTCAGCACGGGCAGGCCGGGGGGCTTGAGGCAGCCCGGAGAGGGGCCCCGTGCGACCTCTGGGGCCAGGGTTCCTGAGGGGCCTCTCTGGACCTGCTGCCGCCATCAAGTGACCCACCTGCGTCCCCGCGGTCAGGAGCAGCTCAGGGAGGCTGGTTCTCCCCGGGGTCCGGCTCCTGATGCCCCCAGGGCTCGTGTGCTGCCTGGGGTCAGGGGCTCACAGCTGGGCTGGGCAGGGCAGGGTGACTTCTCCTGCCCTCATCCGTGTGTGGCCACACGTGGGCGTGTGTGCGTGTGTACGTGGGCATGGGGTGGGTCATGGGTGTGAGTGCGTGGGCATGTGGGCATGTGGGTGTGGGCATGCACGTGTTTGTGTGTGGGGGAGCACATGTGTGGACTGGTGGGCATGTATGCGTGGGCATGGGTGGATGTGGGTGCATGGGCGTGGGTGCGTGTGTGTGCATGTGTTCGTGAGTGTGTGTACATGGGCGTGGGGTGGACACATGGGTGTGGGTGCTTGTGCACGTGGGCCTGTGTGGTGGGCGTGTATGCGTGCGCATGGGTGGATGTGGGTGCGTGTGCGCGTGTGCATGTGTGTGGCCGACACGCAGCCGCCCGCCCTGCCTGCCTGTCCTAGAACTTCGAGCAGTTCGCCAAGACCAGGCTCAAGGAGGAGCACCGTGAGCGGCGGAGCAAGCTGCTGCTGGCCAGGGAGGGCTTCCGGCGGCTCCTGGAGGAGGCCAAGGTGACGCCCAGGTACGCGGGCGGGCGCCGCCCCCAGCGCCCCACGGGTGCCCCGGGCCAGGCCTCGAGCCCCTGCTGGTGCCATGACGGATTCCGGCCCATTCTGTGATTCCCCGGAGCAGAAACCCGAGGGGAGACGGACCGAGGGCACGGGGGGGGGGGGGGGGGGGGGGGCTGAGTCCCTGACGCCCCGGCACCTTGAGCCCAGCCAGGCGCCATTGGGCTCTGAACACGAACGTTTTTCTCGTAACAGTGACTGGCGGGGAGTGCGGCGGGGAGGGGAGGCGCCGCTGTGCACGCGTCTGGCCTGAGCTCTCCCTGAGCACTGCGGGGTGTGGCCCCCAAACAAAGGAAAGGATTGATTTGGGTGGACTTTCAGGTTGGGCTATTAGTTTCAGCTTTAAATATTTATGCCTTACTCTTTTAATGAGATGCATAAATATGGGGCTTTTAATGGATATGAATTGGTTTTTGCTTTCCCTGAAGATCCAGGTACCTCTGATCAATAATTAATCAATCTGCTTGGTCAGTCATTGGTTCTGAAGGCTCATAAAATGCTCTGAAGGGCAGAGAGGGTCTCCCAGGGAAGCGATCGGCCATGGCTGCTCCGTACAACCTTCTGACCTGGGCTGCGTGAGGGGAAACGGTCCCCAGCTGGTCTCCAGAGCGGATGCTCTCAGAGCTGGACACTGGACCCTGGCCTGTCCTGCAGGGTGCTGGGGGAGGGGGGGGAGGAGCACTGAGTGGGGGTCAAGGCTGAGTCAGGGTCAGGCTGAGTCGGGTCAGGGCTGAGTCAGGGGTCAGAGTTGGAGTCAGGGCTGAGTCAGGGTCAGGGTGAGAGCCACAGGAGACAGCGAGCTGTGACTGTGGCCTGAGCACGGGCATCCCATGAGGCGTGTGTGTGAATCTGCGTCTTGACTTCGAGCGGCCCTGCAGGGCCCGTCCTGTCCCGGGGGAGCACCTGCCTGCGAGGCTCGCACTTCCCCGGCAGGAGGAGACACCCTGCGCCGGAGGACGCCAGCGCGGCTGGGGCAGCTGCAGGGGCCGAGGCCGCGTGGACTGAGCTGCCCGTTGTGTGGGGTGGCAGGGACAGCGGGAAGGGCACAGTGTGTGTGGAGCGTGCCCTGTCTTGGGGGTCAGCGGGCACCTGGGGAGTAGGTGGGCAGGGAGGCCCCCCCCCATTGTAGACCCCGGCTGCCATCGGGTGGTCTCAGGGCCCGGGTTCTTTTCCAGGACCACGTTTAAGGAGTTCGCCGAGAAGTATGGCCGGGACCAGAGGTTCCGACTGGTCCAAAAGCGGAAGGACCAGGAGCACTTCTTCAACCAATTCATTCTCGCCCTGAAGAAACGGGACAAGGAGAACCGCCTGCGGCTCCGGAGAATGCGATGAGCCCGCGGGGGCCGCAGGGCGGGCCGGGGCTTGGGGGCAGTGGGCAGGGGGGCTCTCAGGGGCCGCAGGGCGGGCCAGGCTCGGGGGCAGCGGGCCGGGGCCCTCCCCGAGGATTCGTGTTTCATATTGAAGCTCTTTTGTACGACGTTTGAAGTCTGATGCGTTCCTGGTCGCCAGGGCCCGTGGGTCCTGTCCAAGCCGTGCGGGTCACGTGTGGCACGTGCCAGAGAGAAGCACACGCGTGCCGGGGGGCCCGAGCGGGGCGTCCTCGCCGCCCGGAGCCGCGTGTCCTGCGCCCTCCTCCGTCTGTGTCCCTCCTGGTCCGTCCGTGTCCTCGTGGTAGCAGTGGGCGGCCCTCACCCGCTCCATGGCCCGAGAAGGGCCCAAGGCCGAGGCCTCCCGCAGAGAAGAGTAATTTTGTACAAATCCATCATTCGACAGTTTCAGTTATTTTTACTGTATGCCCAGAGTTTGCATGAGATTTTTCTCATCATCTTTGTATAAAAAATTTTTAATTTTTTTTAAATTAAATATTTTAAACCAGCGTGTCTCGTGGTGAAACTTTACTGCCGGGGCCCCAGAACCTCGGCAGTGGTGGCCTGGCCAGTCATCGCTGGCCCCGTGGGCATTGCAGCCCGCCTGTCCACAGCCCCAGGCGCCTCTGTGCCCTCCAGCTCCCCAGAGGCCAGTGGCCACGTGATGGTCTCCTGTCCTCGGACGCTCTCTGGGAACTGTCCCCACTCGCGAATCTGGTGGGTGGCCACGTCTCAGCCCCTGGAGGCCACGGATCACACGGGCTGCAGCGTGGAGCTGACACGTGGGGGCACCCCTCCCCCGCCATGAGCCATGAGACACTGGGACTCAGTGTCGTGCGGACCCTGATTGGCCGCAAGGACAAACCACGTGGCTGGGAGGGGTAGGCAGGGGTGTGGCGTGTGGGGGTCGCCGTGGGGGGGGCGTCTCTGTTCTGCACACTAATCAGGAACGCAGCCTGCAGGCACACACACACACACACACACACACACGCGTCGCGTGTGCAGACCTGAAGCCACAGGACACACCGTGAGCTTTAACTGGGCCCCATCTGGGCCCACGCTCCCCTCAGCCCCCTGTGAAAGCCGACAACCCAGCTCCCGAGACCCCCACACTGAGACCCCCACAGTGCGTCACGCACCCTGAGCTACAGGCCCGGTCACACCACCATGGTCAGTGGCACTGACGCGGGTACTGCCCGCACAGGTGCTGGGGCCGTTGCTGGCAGCAGGGCGGCCCATGCATAGACCCCCTTGCCCCTCCCCTGGGGCTCCCTCCACACGTCCTGCTGGCCTTGGACCCCTTCCCCGACGCACTGGGCAGCCCCAGCACCCTCCTCGCTTGGCTCTCGCACCCCTGCAGAGGCCCTGCTTCCAGCAACAGGAACCACTCAGCCGTTTGTCTCCAGAAAACAGACCAGTTCCATCCGAGTCGGTGCTGCAGGAAGGCCACGTGGGCCTGAGACACAGCAGCTGAGAACGTGGAACCCGGCCCAGAGCCAGGCCCGCTGCCCTGCCCGTGGCTGGGGACCTGCAGGGATCCCGTCTCGGCTCACGATCCTGTCTTGTTTCTAAGTCTTTCTCCCTCTCTCTCCCCCTCTCCCTCTCTCCCTCCCCAGATAGTGGTCTTGGGGGTGGTGTTCGTTCGGTTTAAATTAGTTTTTCCCAAATCAGTCGTCCTGGGAGTGGCTCATTCCCCATATGTGTCCAGGGGAAGCAGCCACGGCTGACCACGTGGCCCAGGTCAACAAGGACAGAAAAGGTGCCACTCAGTGCCCATCTCCGGGAGCTGCCCGCTTGCCTCGTCACGGAGAGGGAAATGCCTTGGGAGCTCTCGCACCCATACTCAGCCCCTCTGCTGCTGGGTGGGCCCTGTGGGACGTGGCGAGGAGCCACGTGGACCCTCACCTGCTGCTGCCCACGCGGCCTCACACTGAGACAAGTGTCGTGAGCTCGGGACTGCGCAGAGGTGGGACACGTTGGCGCGGACAAGAGCTCCTGGGTGGCTGGACAGGGGCTGCATGCGGGGACCCGGCTCCACGCCGACACCCCTGGGCGTGCCCCTCAGTGCTGCCAGGCGAGATCCCGAACCAAAGGAAATGAAAACACAGTAAAGCCACATCGATCAGACAGCGGCATCCACGTGAAACCCTCCAGATTCCTCGTTTTGAAGAATATTCAGGTAGCAAGAAAAACGTCCTTTGGAAATGAAACGGACGCGCCGGCACCCGGACCAGCGGGTGATTTATGAATCTCTGGAGCGAGGACGAGTGGGGGGCGGCGGGAGCGGCTGGCGGCGGAGCCCGGGGGAGGGGGGGAGAACCAGCCTCCGACAGGCCCCGCGTGCGTCCCCGAGCGCGAGTCAGCGTGCGGAATGCCTCTGGGTGTGGAGGTGTTTTAATTCAACTCTCCATCGCTAGGAAAATCACACTCTGATCTGTTTTCCACGAGGCAGACACGAACAGGCCACGAAGCGTGTCCCCCCCTGCGGGCGCCTTCCCGGAAGCAAGTAATGCTCCTTCCCACGGCAGTAAGCTCCAACCAGTGTGGATTAAGGTCCCTTGGAAAAGAAAGACCTTCAGCTTCAAGACTGTCTGTCCACCGGGGGCCTGCACTGGAGGGCGGGTGGGCTGCACTTGCTTCTGGCTTCCCTCTGCTCAGAGGCAGAGTGTCTCCCTTCTGGCAGGAGCTGTGCCCCCTGGGATTATCCCCACAGAAGCTGTGCCCCCTGGGATTATCCCCACGGAGGCCGTGCTCTCCAGGACGCTCACTCTGGCTCTGTTATGCACAGATGTGTGTGGGCCTCATTTCAGTCTAGCTCATGACTTGAGAGAGAACTGAGAGCTTAATCATTCGTGATTTACCAGAAATGACAGTGAACAAGAACCCAATTTCCAATGCATTTTGAATAAATAACATTTGTGTGAATAAGTCATGTGGCTGGTCTTTGTCTCTGCCTAGGGTGGGAACTTCTGAGTGCCGCGACTTCCCGATGGCAGAGCCCCGGCACAAGCCTCGGTGTCGTGGGCAGGCTGCGGGCCGAGGCCGTGCGCTGGACCGGCCAGTCCAACTCAAGGACAAATGTCTGCGGGTGACATCACGTCACACCCGCGCCCACTTCCCACACTTGGTGCTCAGGACTGCGGGACTCTCTGGTGGTGGCGGCTCTGTGGGAATCGGCGGCCCGGTTCCCACATGCGATCCGGGGATCGGAGGCTGCGTAAGGGTCCCACCACGCTGCAGAATAAGGTGGAGGGGGGGATGCTCTGGGGATTCCCGAGCAGGGCCAGGCGTGGAGCAGGCACAGGGGGCGGGCCGAGGGCTGTGGGCACGGGGGGGGGGGGGCTGCAGGGATGCCACTCAGGGACGTCTGAGCCCACCTTGCCCATGGGACCACTCGCCCAGTCAGCATTCCCACCAGCAGTGAGTGAGAGCCCCTTCCCCTGACATCTGCACCAGCACTGACGGTTCTTGTTATTTTGATGTGTGCCAGTCTTTGTGGTGTGAGGTGACATCTCGTTGTTTTGATTTGCATCTCCCTGAGGATTAGTGATGTAGAGTATATTTTCATGTGCCTTTGACCATTTGAATTTCTTTTTCTGAGCAAGTTTCTGTTCATTTCTTCTCCCCAATTTCTGATGGGATTGGATGTGTTTTCAACCAGTGCCTTATATATCTTTGATGTTATTCCCTTACCAGCTGGGTGTTGGGTGAATAGTTTCCCCATTCCTTGGGCTGTCTTTGTGTCTTGGTCACCGTTTCCTTTGAGATGCAGAAGCTCACAGTTCCACGTGGTCCCATTCGTTTATCTCTTCCGCTTGCTGGGTCAGTGCTGTTTCATTCTTGAAGATCCTTTGGTCTCCATGTCAGTTCACGGCAACACTAGTCACAGTCACCAGAATCTGGAGACAACCCTCGTGCCCAAGAACAGACGACTGGATAAAGCCACTATGGTACATCTACGCAATGGAATGTCACAAGCCACAAGGAAACATGAAGTCATGGAATTTGCAGAGATGGAGAGTATCGTGCTGAGTGAAATGCGTCAGGAGGAGGCAGATACAGAATGACGGCACTCATTTATGAAATCTAGAAAACACAGCATGGGATTAGTACCCAAGGACAGTAGACATGAGGGCCTGGAGAATTAGTCCACGGTAGGAAGCTTGACACAAGTGGGGGGCGGTGGGGAGGGGAGCGCAGCTGTTGTAGAGAAGGGACCACCGTGACTGTGATAGTTGGAAGTGATCACTCCGGACAGGAACTGAATGCTGAGAGGAGGCAAAGGGACACCCTGACCTCTCGGTACCTGTAGTGCAAACCATAATGCCTAAAAGGAGAGAGAGAGAGAGAGAGAGAGAGAGAGAGAGAGAGAGAGAGAGAGAGAGAGAGAGAGAGAGAGAGAGAGAGAGAGAGAGAAAAGAATAGAGGGAAAAAGGGAGGAGAGAGGGAGGGAGGGAGGGGGAAGAAGGGAAGGAGAGAGCTGTGCCCGCAGCCTGGGCGGGTGTTGTGTCTGGAGGGAATCTGGGGGCAGTCCTGGTGGGAAACTACAGGATGTGGGCGGGGGTTGCAACATTGTATGGCGAGCCCTGATCATGAACAGCTTTGTAACTATGTATCTCACAGCCACTCAGTAAACAACAGTAGAGAAACAATCGAGCCTGGAGAAATACAGTGGCACTGCCGAGCTGGTGCCGGGGTTGCCTCCCGCCACCAACTGCCAAACTGGCTTCGTCCCCTGCACAGCCCGGACTCCCCGAGCACTTGACTCCTGAGCACAGAGCGGGTACAGCCCGAATACCACAAGCAAAGTCCAAATAAGCGAGAGCCTGGGCAGTCCTGGAGCGGAGCCAGAGTGGCCAGAACTGATTCCCCGACCCCTTGCTTCCGGGGGGCCGGAGACGCCGCGAGCAGCCCCAGGCCCCCGCCACACACGGCCCAGGAGTTCTGGCCCCGCCGCAAACTGGGCTGGCAGTGTGGGGCCTTCTCTCGTCTCTGCGCCCTAAAGGGGCAACGCAGACAAACAGGCCAAGCGGAGACCCTGGCAGCGGCCCGAGGCTCCAGGAAGGGTCTGCGTGCCAGCAGGGCTGGGTCCTTTGAGTACCCAGGGCCCACGAGGGATGGGGCAATTGGGTGTTTCCCAGCTGGCCACCGCTTGGAGTGGTCCTCACGCACAGGAGGCGCCGGGAGGGGGCCCAGCACCCAGGCTGGGGCATCCCCAGGGAACTCAGGGACACTGGGACCCTCCCTGCCTGGGCACTGGGGGTATCGGGTTGCCTGGGGAGCGCAGACTCGGGGGCAGGTGGGGGTGGGGCGACCCTCCTCTGCGGTACCTCGGGTCAGCCTCAGGAGAGCCTGCCCCAAGCGGGGCTCTTGCCGCTGGGTGCCTGAGGGGGAATCTGTTCCTCTCACACAAGTCTGAGACGACCTGGAGTCACCAGTTCCTGGGGTGCTCCCGGCGGCCAGTAAAACACCAACATGTGCCCTGTGTTCGGTCTGGTCTCAGGGCCCTGGCACTGAGCTGCCGGCAGCATCCAGTGAGCCCCAGGGGATCCCTCCTCGCCCACGGGGAGTGGACGCTGCCTGTCGGCTCCTTCTACTGCCTCTGGGATTCACGGCACCTGCACCCGCACCGCTGGAGCCGCCGCTGGAGTCGGCTCGTTTCTCTTTCACTGGGGCTTGGGGAATTTCTGACAGGGAATTCCTCCGTCGTGGGTCCCTGGGGAAGCCCAGCGAGAAGTCGGGAGTGGAGAGTCGGGCGGGGCAGGCTGGACACCCCCACGTCTCTCACCCACATGGACGCACATGCACTCACGCTGACACGCACACGCATCTGTTCTGTCTCATCCATGCACACTCACACTGACACGTGCACAGCCACACACTCACATTCATGGTCACACACACACTCATACTCACAGATACACACACTCACAGTCACAGTCACACTCAGACACTCAGACACACACAGACACACACACACACTCATAGACACAGACACACACATTCACAGGCACACACACAGTCACAGACACACACTCACAGACGCACACAGACACACACTCACAGACACAGTCACACACTCACAGACACAACCCCCCCCCCCCACTGTGTGCCAGGCTTGAGCAGCGTGGGGCAGGTAGGAGCCTGCTGGGCCGACCTGCACGGTGTCCACAGGAGTGGGAGCCGGTGCCCGGGGGCTGGGAGGGGGGCTGCGAGTCCCGAGCCTGACCCCCGGCCCCCCGCAGCCCTCCCCGACGCCCCCCTCCGCTTCCTCAGGGAAACCAGGCTCACAGCTGAGACAGCCGCTCGGGCTCCGCGAGGGGTGGGGCTACGGCACCTGTTCTTGTTGCCATGGCAACTGCTGGGCACGGGGAGGCTGGAAGGCAGACAGACAGACACGGGCAGACAGGAGGACAGAGACGGAAGGCAGATGGGCCGACAGATGGACAGACAGGTGGACAAGCAGATGGACAAATGGAGAAGCAGCAGGGATGGGAGAGCAAGGGGCTGGGGGAGGGGCAGCGGGATGGGGGTCTCGGGGGGCTTGGGGAGGGCACAGAGAAGGGGCAGCTCAGGGTGAGCCAACCAGGCCAAGCATCTGGCCCTGCAGTGCCGCCTTCATTGGGTCCCACCCCAGGGGTGGTCAGAGCAGGAAGCTGCTGCCTGAGGTCGGAACGTCCCAGGACACACAGCAAGGATGGCAGGGACACGCGTCCAGGGCAGGTGTCCGGGGTGGGGGGGTGTCGGTGACTGACTGTGGTGGACAGGAGACCGGCAGAGGGACAGGCAGAGTCCGCGGCCGCCCCTGCAGCCCAGCCCCACCCGGCCCTGCCCACGGCCCACGCTGATCCCTGCCTGCCTCCTTGACTGAAGGTCCTTAGGTGCTGAGTCTCGCGTTGGCGTCCTGATGTGTGAAGAAATAAATAAAACTTCTAGGGAGAAAATTAATTTTGAAAATGACTAAAGATGATTGGATCAGATGAGGTTTGCTTTCCTCTGTCCTGGGGGCACCGTGAGGGCATGAGCCTGAGGGGACGGAGCCGGCACAAGGCAGCCCAGGAGTGCCCGGCCCTGGCTGCAGGCGCGTGGCAGGGCCCGTCCCCAGTGAGGGCGCCGTGGGCCTGCCTGGTGTGGCCGTCTGGGGGTCTGGAGCTCAGATGCACGGACCATCCCCAGGAGCCGCAGTGCTGGGCCCTGCTGACCGGGACAGTCGCACACCTGGGGCTGCCAAGCGCAGGGGTCACCTCTGCGAGCTCTCCACAGACCCCAATGACACAGACCCCATAACACAGACCCCATGACACAGACCCCAATAACAGAGACCCCCAATAACACAGAGACCCCACTAACACACAGACTCCAGCCCACACATACCCCACGATGTCCAGGGCATGTGGCTTGGGCCACACAGGCACCCACAGCTGTGGCAGGCCCAGGGCAGGCCCAGGCTGAGTGGCCCTTACTGTGCCGGCCCATCCACTATCCAGCCTCTGGAAGGCCTGAGAGCAGCTGGGTGGCCCCACCGCAGGCCCCATGGCTGCAGGGCACCACCGGGCCTCCCCAGGTCCCGCCCAGGCCCTGCCCTCTGGGCTCCCCATCGGCCTGCTCGCATGGCAGCTCCGTCTCTCCTCAGAGCACCTGCTCTACCTCCCACCGCCGAGTGACATCCCAGCTGCCCGTCTCCTCAGCCTGAGCCACCAGGTGGGCTGGGAGCCGAGGATGGGGCACCACGGGGCGCAGACAGGGTGCTGGGTGCTGGGTCCCCAGGGGCTGGCTCTGGCTGCTAACGCTGTGGTGGCCTTCCGGGGGATTCCAGGTCCTCTTGGGGCTGTCAAGTGTCTACTGCTTCGTGTCACTGGCCATCCACCCCGAGTTTCCTTCCTCTGCTCACAAAGGCCGCGGCTTCCACCCCCCACCCCCGGGGCTGGGCCCGGCCGTGAAGCGTGTGGGGGCTGTCCGCTCGCCGACGTGTCTGCTATGAACAGGCTCAGGAGCCTGGGGGTCAGGCACCACATGGAGGCCGGGTGCCTGCCCATGCTAAGTGGGAAACACTCAGCGTGATGTGGGTCCGAGGTGAAGTGCAGAAAGAAGCGTGCCCGGCGCGGGAAGGGCTTGTCCTCTGCGGCCGCTCGGGCCCGGGCGCTGTGGGATGTTCACGGCTGGTTTCGAATGTTCCTGAGCTGAGAGGGGGCTCGGCACCGGGTGAGGAGCTCTGCTGGGCTTCAGAGGGTCTCGGGGTCTGGCCAGCCAGCAGGGGATGGGGCGAGGGGGGACTCTGCCCTGGGTGTGAGGAGAGGGACCAGGCCCAGCCGGGCCCCGGGGATTCGGGGAGACGCAGCCCCAGGCGGGATGCACCCTCCCCGGCTCCCCGTTCCTGGGGATGGTTCCGGCAGTGTCAGTGTCTCTGGCTGTGTCCCTCCAGGCCCTCGGCCCGGGAGCAGGGCTGCAGCCATCCAGGGACCCTTGGGAGGGGCGTCCACTGTCCGGGACACGCGGGAGGGCGGCAGGGGCTGGGGGCTCCTGGGGCCTGTGAGGCCGCAGCTGCTCTGCCCTGGGCGTGGCCGGAGCCCAGCCTGGACCCCACTGGGCCTGCCACTGGCCATTGCTGGCCAGCCCACCCTGCTGTGTGCCAGACCTGCACCAAGGCCGGGCAGTGCTGCCCGCCCTGCGGGGTCTGTGGGACTCGCCCAAGAGGCGGGGCCTGGGGCCTGTGCCCAGCGGGAGGGTCCAGGCAACCAAGGAACGGAGGAGAGCAGGGGATGGCGCTTCCGGAGCTGTGAGGCCGCTGGGGGTCTCTGCTCCCATGCCGGTGAGGGACAGACACCACAGGACTCGCCGTGCTGAGGACACACGCCAGCCCACCTGTCACCCAACCCTGTCCCCATCCCCGTTCCCGCACCCCTGCTCCCGCCCCCAGCTTGGCTCTCTGACGGTTCCGGGAGCTCAGCAGGGCTGTGGACAGACCCCAGGGGTGCTGGCTGCCCCCTGAGTGCCCCTGAGGGCAGCAGAGAGCTGTCTGCTGCGGCCTGGAAGCTTCTAGCCTGCTGGGGGCTTCGGGGAGCAGGAAGCCACGTGTGGGTGGGGTCAGAGTCTGGCCTGGGTCACGGCGGAGAGGCAGGTGTGGTTCAGTCTGGTCCAGGCCAGGCCAGGCGGGACCCGGGACCCACGGGACTCAGGACGAGCTGTGGGCGCCCCCTCATAGACGCCCTCCCAGGGCCGGGACACAAGAGCCCGTCTCCATGGCAACTGGGATGGAGCCAAGAACAGCAGAGAGAAGAGCCACTCTCAAACCACAGGGGCTCCTGCCGCGGCCCTGCACCCCTGCACACCTCCCTGCCCCTCCCCTGCCCCCTCCCCCCTCCCCTGTGCTCCCTCTTCCTGCGTTCCCCCCCTAGGGCCTGTCTCAGGACCTGTCAGGGGCCGGGCAGCCGGGCATGTCCAGGGTCACTCGCACAGGACTGCCCCATGTCCCTGCCGGAGAGGCAGGGGCCTGGCAGCACTGACCCACTTTGGCCTCCACTCAGGCAGTGCAGGGGAGCGTGAGGAAGGTTGGGTGAGTCGGGAGGTGGGTGGTGAAGGGGACATCGAGGCGCCCTCTGGGCGGGGGCTGAGGGCAGCTGTGGCCCAGCGTCACTGCCGGGGCCGGCGGGAACTGTTGCGGGTTCGTCATGGGTGGGGACGCCCTCGGCAGCCACGGCAGCGTGAGGAAGGCTCCTCCTGACCACAGGAACGGGGACACGCTGGCCTGTCACCGGACAGTCTGTCACTGGGCTCCTCCCCCTGCTGCCTGGCGGGTCCCTCTGCCCGCACAGCCGGCCCCAGGCCAGGCCTCCCACCACCTCTCGCTCCATGCTGTGACCTCAGGGTCCCCCACAACCTACCATCTGGGGGCCTCTGCCAAGAACTGCACGGAGCTGATGGCTCAGAGCTCCAGCCGGGCTTCAGGTGGGCAGAGCCATCCTCATACTAGCTGAGAGTTTTATTAGAGTTTCTGCAGGGAAAAAACAAAACAGAACAAAACAAGACCCAGAAAAACAGCTGTAAGGCATGAAGCAGAGAGATGCTTTTGTCAGCACATCAGACGGAGGAAATTCTGCCGACAAAGTTTTCAAATGAGCAGGAGTTCACGGAGGCGGCCGGGTTGGAGATGAAACGCAGGATCCGAGATGCTGCGAGTCCGGGGGGGTGCAGGGGCCGGGGGGTCCCTCACGCAGCGCAGGCCAGAGGGTCCCTGAGAACGAACCACCCAAAACATAACTTTATGGAGAATAAAGAACAGCGCTTCCAGAAAACAGCACAAAAGTCAGCTGCTCTCATCGGATGGGTCCAAATTCACACGAAAATCTCCATTTGTGAAGAGAAAAAAATGCACAAAGAGCTGAGGACAGTGAGGGTGGAGAGAGGGGATCCTCTGTCTGGCTGCCACCAGAAACTTCCAGTAAAGCGACATGGACTGGACGGGCAGTAGATCACGTGATTCTGTAGATCAATCTCGAACCCGGGAGGGAGCTCAGTGAAATTCAGGTCTATCTAGGTGAAAACAAAACTGTTCCCTAGAAAACGGACACGGGGGGTGGGCGTGTGTGGGACGGGCACGGCCTCAGTGTCGCCCAGGCTCACCCTGTTAACGTCGAGCGTGGTGCAGTGTTGGTGTGACTCGCTGTGTCTGGCCCAGGGACGACCTCACGACACTGAGGGCTGGAGCTTGGCGTCCCTCACGGCCAAGCAGGCAGGGCTCCGTCGCCTTCGCTGTGACCTTCCTCTGCTGACGCTTGTTCAGAACAGAATCCCAGTCCACCCACTCGCTCGCCCCCCAAGGGAGGCCCCGGTGGCCTGCAGAAGGGGCTGATCACAGGGCATGGGGGGGGTGGGGGCAGGACAGACGCTGACCGTGCGCTGGCCAGGGCAGAGCAGACTGAGACGCAGCTGCTGGGCAGAGGGACCAGCAGGCGTGTGAGCGAGGGGGTCGGGTCCCAACCGCTCCCCTCAGAAGGGGAAGGGTCCTATGAGCCAGCGTCGCCCACACAACTCAGACCCGTGTCTGAGGAGACGTGAAGCCGCCGACGGGCATCGTGGACAGAACGAAAATCCTCAGTGGGCGGACAGCAAAGCAGAGAAGCCCGAGGTCAAGCAGGTGGTGTCACCTGAGAGTCCAGGAGTCAGCAACCGAGAGAGCCGGGTCAGGAGGAGGGCGGCAGCGCCCACACCGGCGGTCAGTGCGGCAGGAAGAGGCATGAGAAAGCCAAGACCCTGTCACGGCTAAGGAGCGGGATAAAGTGTGTGTCCACCAATGATCAAGGGCACGCGGGACGCAGCCACAACTAACAGCATCGTCAGAGAAGGAACGCGCCCCCCCGAGGTCAGGGTAAGGTGGGGAGTCTGTGCTGCGAGGGTCCCTCTGCTCCGCCCAGCCCAGCCCACCCCGTCCAGCCCAGTCTGTTCGGTTCTAGCCCAGTCCAGCCCTTTCCTATGGTTTTCTTGATTCTCTTCTATTCAGGTTCTAGTGAAGACAGTCATGGAAGGGAATGAAATGAAATCCATCCAGGTCGTAAGTGAAGTAGTGAACTACCTGCAAACAGAACAAATACTATAAGGGAAGTGAACGTAAGGATGACAGATAATAGAAGTTCCAAAGAGTCCATGAATAAAACATGTTAAAATTATTAAGTTCAGTAATACCACGGAATATAAGATCCATATACAAACTGTTTCATATGTAGTTAATACAAGAGTATTAAATTAATTGGATAAAGTTTTCATTTATAACAAAACATTAAAATATAAATATAAATGAATTTAATAAAATAAATGCCAGAAGTTTTTTTTTGAAGACTATAAAATGTTGAAATGAAGAAATGGGGAGATATCCCATATTCATGGATCCAATAACTTGGTATTCTTAAAATGTTAATACTCTCCAGTTTAATTTATAGATTGAACAAAACATCAAAGTAATCACTGTCACTGTCCTCCCGTTGTTCATCGATTTGCTCAAGCGGGCCCAGTAACGTCTCCATTGTGAGACTTGTTACTGTGTTTGGCATATTGAATACATCACAGGGAGCTTGCCAGGCTTTGCCACGTGGGTGAGATAATCTCGGTAGCTTGCCGGGGTCTCTGAGAGGGGCGGAGGAATCGAACCTGGGTTGGCCAGGTCGGCCGCATGCAAGGCCAGTGCCCTACCCGCTGTGCTATTGCTCCAGCCCATCAAAGTAATACTAGTTTTAAATTCATAGTTCAAAAGGCTGAATTGAGTGGAAGTTTCTTTGCGCAAAGGACAAGAATCTCTTCTTGAATGTGTCACCAAGCATTCTAAGAGAAACAGGTGCAGGGAACTTAGTCAAAATCTAGTATGCCCGGGTTGAAAAGCGCACCTTTAAAGAGTGACTTGGGAGAGATCAGCGAGCTGCAGAGATGCCCCTAGGCCCTGTGCCGGGCTGAGTCTCATATCCCGGCACCCTGGGGGAGGAGGGGGCGCGAGTCCCTCTACCCGCCCTAGTACAGCCCCGGCAGTCGGAAGCCTCCAGAACCCAGTCGCTGCCACAGTGAGATGCAGCCATGAGAAAGCTCCTTAACCAGCTATGACCCACAAATAAATCCCGAGAGAGGTCAGTGAGCTGCAGAGATGCTTCCGGACCCCAAAGTCACCATCCAGTTAAAAGTTGAACCCCAGCTGTCTCACCCCGTCAACAGTTTAGAGTTCCTGGAGCGCCATCACACTCGGCAGCACCGATACACCAGGAGAAGCACCCCAGGCCGGACGGGATGGAAAGGAAAAGGCAACCAATCTCGATTAAGGAAATATTAGCTCGCAAGGCTCAGCCTGTAACATGTCAGTGATCTCCTACCCAAGGGCTCCGTGGCTCCAGGGTGAAACACACAATCTTCACACACTTTCCTCTAAGGAAATCCTTGTTGATCATTTTTGGCAAATCATTCATAACAAGCAAATACAAAATAATCATTTCAGGCCTGCTATCGGGGCAGGCTTGGGTGGTGGTTGGGAAAATAGGAAATAATGGTGGTGGAATTGTGTTGGAATCAAAACCAAATCAAATCACAAATCATCCTGTTATTCGTCAATTGCCTCGAGCAGGCCCCAGTAACGTCTCCTTCATCCTAGCCCTGAGATTATATTCAAGGCTCTTTAGGAGAATGAGACCCATCATTGTTACTGGTATTTGGCAAATTGGGTACGCCACGGGGAGTTTGCCAGACTCTGCCGTGTGGGCAGGCTACATTCGGTAGCCTGCCAGTTTGTCCAAAGTAGGAATGAGATAATAAGATGTCATAATAAGATGTCGCACGGCCGCATTTGCGGCTGCGCGGTTCCGAGATCTGGCTTTTATAGTCTCTGAGTCTTGGCTGCTGATGGGATTACACGGCGCCAGGGGGCCAGGTGGTGGGTGTGACCCCCGCCTACTGGAATTTGGAGGATCTGGGTGGAGGATGCTCGGCCCAAATCCAAGTAGGCTTGGAGATCTCGGCCCCGGAACCCGCATGACTTTGTCCCTCTGCCAGTACCTTCATGTGTGCGGAGAGTGGTCTCAGCATGGTGGTGGCTGGTCCTGGAGGTCTTCGGCTGCCGGAGCCCTGGTTGGGGCGGGGAGGAAAGCTCAACCCGCTCCCCTCCAAGGGGTCCCTGCGAGCGAGGACAGTCAGGCGCGGGGGCAGAAGACTGCACTCTTCTCTTCCGGGATCTGGCTTTTATAGTCAGCTTTTATAGTTTTTTTATAGTGTTGGAATATTGAATGTATTAAATCACTGTGGACAATTTTATAAATAGCACAGCGGGTAGGGCGTTCGCCTTACAAGCGGCCAACATGGCCGACCCGAGTTCGATTCCTCCGCCCCTCTCGGAGAGCCTGGCAAGCTACCGAGAGTCTCTCGCCCGCATGGCAAAGCCTGGCAAGCTCCCCATGACGTATTCGATATGCCAGACACAGTAACAACAAAGTCTCCAATGGAGACGTTACTGGGCCCGCTCGAGCAAAAAATACATTATTTTAAAATTTTATTTATTTATGTATTTTTGCATTTTTGGGTCACACCTGGCAATGCTCAGTGGTTACTCAGGAATTACTCCTGGCGGTGCTTGGGGGACTATATGGGATGCTGGGAATCGAACCCGGGTCAGCCACGTGCAAGGCAAATGCTCTACCCGCTGTGCTATCTCCCCAGCCCCATATTTATTTTTAAAGTGACTTTGCAGGTCCCTGTAGCTAAGGGCCACAGCGGCTGAGGGTACGGCTGGAGGCTGACCTGGGCTCACTGCCAGCCCTCACAGGGTCCCCAGAGCCTGCCAGCATCCCCCAAAACAAGTGAATTTACAAATCCTGCCTTTGACAAGGATTTCGACCCACAATAAAGAGAATATGCACACAGTGTCAGAGAAATAACGCAGTTGATAAGAGTCCCAGACTCTTGGAAAACATTTCTCCAAACAAGACACACTAATGGCCGGTAAGCCGTGAGTGTGACCCACCTTCACTGCCACCGTGAGGCCCGTGTCGCCCTCAGTGGCCAGGCTGGGAGAGCCCGGTCCCAGCGTAGTAAGGACGGGACCCAGGTGTTCTCTGGCCGCAGGGCAATGGCACGTGCTGTCCCCTTGGCCTATTCCCTTCTGCTTTGACACAAGCCCAGTGAGTGCCCAGCCAAGCCTCGTTCACCCCGAGGTGGACGAGCCCGTGTCCAGGACATGAGGACAGCAGGCCCGTCACCCTGCGAGAGGGAGAAGCTCAGGGTGGCCCCAACCACGTGGGAACCGGACAGCTGCCCTGGAGGAAGATCCGGGCCCCACCCATGCCGCCGGTCCTGGGGTGAGGCCCAGGGTGGGTGGAGGCCGGGTGTGCTTGCTGTGTTGGCTGAGGGGAGGGACAGGCGTGTTAAATGCACCCCGCGGACATGGACACGCTAAGAGCACCTGCCCAGACACGGCAGGTGGAGGACACGGCTTGGGTCCGAAGACAGTGGTGACGGATGACGGGCAGTGAGACACCTGTGTCTGGCTGCGGCCAGGCAGGGCCTGAACCTGGGTCCCCACCTGTGTCCCTGCCGGGCACCTGACACTCTGTCGCCCACCCGCTGTGCCGGCTGCAACTTCTACCCTTCGCCACAAGCGTCTGTGCATCTGAGTTCTGCCCTCAGGAGCCCGAGCCCTGTCCCGGCCCTGCCCCAGCCCCTGCCTGGCCCATGGGGCCCCCAAGCCAACCAGGACTGATCCCCGAGTGCCGCAGATGGAAAGGAGACATTCAAGTGCTCCTTTTGCGAATCACCGCTGGGTTTCCTGCTGCTGAGAATCCGTGTGGGACTCACCCGGGTCACGCCACGCAGCGCCGAGCCCCCCCCCCCCCCCCCCCCCCCCGAGAGCTGCCACTGAGCCGGTGGCCGCTGCTTGCCTGGTGGGTTTGATGTCACCCGAGGTGGCCGTGCGCGCGGCTGTGGGCACAGCTGTGTCAGCTGCAGCTGGACGAGTGGCGGGCGTCCATCTGCCTCTGCCTGCCTGGGCCCACACGGTCGGTTAGGCAGGGGCCCTCCGGGGGCCGCCGTGAACTCGGAACCTTCTGGGCAGCGCCGCGTCCATCTGGCCAGCCCGGGGCACGTCCTGCCAGCACAGACCGCCGTGTGCCACCGTCTGGCTCCGGAGCAGGATGAAGCCCGAGAGGCAGGGCCTGCAGATGGGCAGTGGGGGCCAGCGTCCCTCCAGCCCGCCCAGGGAGCTCGAGTCTCTGAGTCCCTGTGTGGTCATGGCAGCTCCTCCCGCAGCCCCCAACGCCCCCTGCCCGGACACGGCCCAGCTGTGCAGTCCAGCCCTAACCATCCCTGCTTGGCACTGCCTGAGGACCATGCAGTATGGCCCCCTTTGGGTGGGTCTGGGCCTCCCTGGTCACAGTCTCAGGCCGCAGGACACCTGGGCAGCCCCAGAGGCAGGTCCTGCCGTCCCGGCCCCCAGGAGCTCAGGGTAGAGCCCGGCCCCTCCCCCACTCAGGTGGGCATCCGTGCCCCACCCCCAGCTGCCTCCCTGCCTGCCCAGGGGCCGTCCCTGCCCCTCCCTGCCCACTCAGGCCCCGTCAGGCGCTTTGCGTGGTCAGTGGGGCAGTTCGTGTGTCCCTGGGGCCGGCCTGGGAACCAGGCTCCGCGTGCACCCGCACTATTCACTTTCCCCGCGGAAGGAGGAGAGGCTCGGGGACTGTCCTCATTGGACACCCCCATGCAGAGGCCTGGCCGGCTCTCCTCTGCCCGGGTCACGCACGCGGACCGTCCTGGCTCCCCCGTGGCCCTGCCCGGACACGGCACGAAGCTGAGCAGCATCCCAAAGACAGGGAGGAAGAGGTGGCCGTCGCCATGACGACCAGGCTCCTGGGGCGGGAGCAGAGCAGGAGTGTGGCCACGGGGTCGCTGGGAATTGGCAGCCCCCGGCCTGGCTCAGGGCAGAAGTGCTGGGCAGCTGGGGACCGTGGGGGACTCAGGCCCTGGGGCGGGTGTGTCCTGACCCCGAGTCCTCGCGCGTCTGCCCAGCGTCAGTGGGACCCACAGAGCTTGGTCCCTCCCCCCCACGCGCTCCCAGGCAGGCGGCTGTGGGCCGGGCACTCGCCTCCTGGCCGGGCTGGCGTCGGCACTGTGGTGAGATGCTCCTGGATTCTCCCGACTCTGACGCTTTCAGACTTGGAGAAGACGCAGTTTCCTGTGATGAGCCGCCTCCTTGGGCAGGATGAGAGAGGCCCTCACCAGGGGCAGGCCCGCCCTGGCGTCCCTGACACAGCTGAGAACATTCCGGAAGCTTAGCTGTTTCCATTTGATGAGGACAGGCAGGTGGTCGGGGCCTCCCTCCGGGGAACCAGCAAGGGAGCAGGGCCTGCCTGTGGGGGAGGGCTGTGCTTTCTGGAAGGTTCCGTGTGCTCGTAGCCCCTCCTCCACTCCCCACGGCTGGGGGATTCGGAGCCTGGAGGCAGTGTGAGGGCCCCATGTGGTCAGCTGACTCACTGCCCGGCACAGAATTGAGTCCCCGCCTGAAGGTTGCCCTTGCCTGCTCCAAAGCGGGTGGTCCCTGCCGGTGGCCGGGGGAGCGGCTGGCGCGCGCGTGGGGGCCTCCCTGGGGACCCACAGGAGAGCCAGCGGCACTGCTCACGGGGTTCCACGGGGACCTTGGGGCCAGTCAGGACACGACTCACGGCACCACCCCCAGGTCTCGGGTCTCGGGCCTGTGCTGAAAAGTCCCACGTGGGAGCAGGGGGCCACGGCTACGCACGCCCCCGTGGGCCCCGGCCTCAGGAAAGCACCATCCCGGCCTCTGCGTGTCTGCGCGTGCATTAGAAACCCACGTGTGCTTGTGTTCATGTGTATTGTATGTCTCTGTGTCACATGTGTGTATGTCTGCACATCTCTTGTGAGTGGATGTGCATGTCTGTCTATGCACACGGATGTTTCTGTACACGTGTGTATGCCTCTGCAGTGCATGTATGTGTGTGTCTCCCTGTGTGTATCTCTGTGTGCATGTATGTATACATGTGTGTGCGTGTGTACTTGTGCAAGCACATATGTGTGCGTGTGTTTGCATGTGCATGTGTGTGCAAGCCGTGTGTGTGCGTGTGCAAGTGTGTGCACATGTGCATGTGTGCACGTGTGTCTGCGTGTGCGTGCGTGTGTCTGTGCACGTGTGTACACATGTGTGTGCGTGCACGTGTGTGCATGTATGTGTGTGCTTGTGTGTGTGTGTGTGTGTGTGTGTGTGCGCGCTGGCCTTTGTCTGGGCCCACAGCTCCACTGTCTAGAGGCAGAAGCTTGTGAGCATATTTTAAGCTCTTTGAGGCGACTTGCCAAATTCCCCTCATGGATTTTTTTTCTTTTCACAATTTACAGTCCCACCCGCAGAAGCTGAGAGCCTGCGACACACACCCCGAGTGAAGCCAGGCTCTCCCGGCCTGCGGCCTGCGGCAGCGGTGGTGTGGAGTCTCTCCTGCCATAGCCCGAAGATCACGCCGCTCCCTGGAGCGTTCTCTGGGCAAAGCCGGTCAGTGTCATGTCAAGGGCAGCTCCCCCCTCGCTGACCGAGGGCCACAGGATCGGCCACTCCAGGTGCCCAAGCCGCTGCCCGGTCCAGGCCTCCGGAGGGAAAAAGGCACCACAGCACCTCCACGCGGCCGCGAGCTGGACGGACACGAGGGACACGGTCGGGGCCCAGGGGAGGCAGAGGCCACTCTGGGGCCCCGGGGCCCCGCTGGCTCTGATGCTGGGGCAGCACCAGGGGTGAAGTGGGGCACGTGGGAAGATCGCCCTGAGTCCCGTGGTGCGTGGTGCAGATCACTCCCGTGGTCTCTACTCACGGCCACTCGCCCTGGCAGCATCCGAAGACGGACATTTTCCATTTTCTTTCTTTTTAATTAAAATTATCCACAGCTGCTCAGCGCGTTCGGGGGTTCGGGTCAGATCACAGCTTGACGTCTGTGTTGTGCCTCGGGGTGTCTGGAGGCAAGGTGCCCGTCACTGCTGTGCCGCCTCCCTTCTGCGTAGGTGGGGCTGGCTCATCCACTGAGGCGCCTCCCGTGTGGCCTCAAGATCGGCAACCCCCCTCCCACCGACACGTGGACTCTGTCCATGCCCACTGCCCCGGGGCCGCCCAGGGCCGCCTGGGTGCCAGGGCCAGGCCCTCCTCTCCCCAAGCCACTCCGCTCTATGAGTCGGGTTCCGTGGGTCCCAGAGGCGCGGTGACAGCCTGTGTCACTGCTGTGCCTCTTCTGCTCTCCGTTTGCACAGAGAACGCTGACGAGCTCGTGCGTGCCGGGTCTGCTCCGTCCTCCCCGAGGCATCTGCAGTCAGATGTGGGCACCGTGGCCTGGGGTTGAGCCTGGGCGGCTGAGCCCCTTCTCCCTGCCGGTGCTGATCCTCGGGGCTGGGCCCGCCTTGCTCACCCGAGCGTGCCCGGGGCACTCGTGCGCAGGGGGACCTGCCGGCTGCCCAGGCCCGGTGGACAGACGCGCTGAGCGGCTGTCACGGCGGCTGGCGGGAGCTGCCTACGGGGCAATTTGCTCATCACGGGCCGAGCACGTCAGCAGCTGCTTATTACCCTGAGTGACACCCAAGTCCGCGTGATGGCCACACGCCTGCTCCAGGCCGGGCCACAGCTGGTACCCGTGACTCCCAGCCCCCAGTCCGCGTCCCACCGTCTCCCTCTCCGGGTGCCCACCTGTTGGGAACGTCTGGCAGAACTGTCCCATCTGCATGCTGAGGTGGTAGCAGGCACGTGAGGAGGGGGGCAGACCCCGTCCCTCACCCCTCACCGGATGGCACAGAGTCGGGAGGGACACTGGTGCCCCGGACGGCAGAGCACGGCCCTCGGGCTGTGGCCACAGGGGCGTCTCACGTCATGGGGCTGTGGCCGCCCGCGGGGCCCATGAATGCGGCAGGTCTCAGGCCATGGGGCGGCCGAGCCTGCACTGGGCTCTGCCCCGCTCCACCCCGGGGCAACCTGGAGCGTCCAGCGGCTGAGCCACGAGCGGGAGAAGCTCTCAGGCCCACAGATCTTTGCTCCCTACACCCCAGGGCTGCCCACACGTGGCCACGGGGAGGCCCCTCACTGTCCTGGGGAGATGGACCGAGGCCCCGCTCAGACTGCCCGAGGGAACCTCAAGGTCACCCCCCACACGTGGTTGGGCAACACTGGGATCAGCTCTGAGCACAGAGCCGGGAGTAGCCCCTGAGCACTGTCAGGCGAGCCCCCCAAATGAAACAAACAGAAGTAGCGCCAGATCAAGCCTCGCTCAGGCTGACTGACGTCCCAGACGCTCCGGAGAGGTTGACCCAGCGCCCCGCCTGCTGACGGGGGCACGAGCTTCCGCGCTGACTGTGGTGCTAACGGCAGTTTTAATTTCTCGACAAGCTGGTGATAAAGTAAAACCCACAAACGGGCCTCACGCCCTCCACGAGGCACCGTCTTGCATGTGGATGAATTTAATGTCATGGCTCTTTCAGGCCCCGGGAGGGTTTATAACTAGGATAAAATTTCGACATGAAATAAATTTGATCCAGGTTGGATTTTATTTGGAGGCTGTAACTGGGAGGGGGTGCCTCCGAGTGCCTGGACCATGTCGCAGTCAATTCTGGGGCTCCGGGCAGCCCCCACAGACAGAGGGAGACCCCTCCCCACCAGGAATGGCGCCCACAGGCTATGCTCAGCTCAGGGGGTCACAGCCCTGCCTAGGCACCAACTAGCATCCTGGGGCCGGCGGCCCTAGATTCCCACGCAGACAGCGCCTTCTTGAAAGCAGCTGTCTGGGTATCCCTGTGCCTGGCCCAGAGGCCGACAGGCCATGGGGAAGTGGCTCTGGTGGCCACCCCCAGGGGCTGCTGGACCATCCCCTGAAGGGTCACTGGGGAGTGAGTCTCGGCTTGTAAAGGACACGACACCAGTCTGACCCCCAACCCCCAGAGCTCCTGGTGGACACCCAGCGCCCCTCGGAAGATCCCAGGGCTCCTGTCCACAGCGCGGGGCCTCGAACCAGCCATGCCCAACGTCCACACAGACCCCCAGGGTCCCGGTATGCTCGCCTGCCCACCAGGGGCTGCTGTCAGGACCACGGCTGTGGCTCCACAGCTGCCGACCCGTGAGGCCGGCCCAGCCCTCGGGCGCCAGACAGTGCCCGAACCCACAGAGCACGCCTGCACTCGCTGTCCTGCCGCAGGACATCCTGGACATCTGCCCAGGCCCTCGCCGTCCTGACGAAAGCCCAGGCCACTCCCAGTCAGTGGTCTGTGGGGTCTGGAGCTGGGATGAGGCAAGAGGTGGGTCCTGGGTCTGGCCAGGAGGCGGCCAGGGAGTGTCCAAGGAGGGGGAGGGGACGCCGTGGCCTGTCCTGCTCGGCCCCATGGTCCTGGTGCCAGCGACGGGCGTTTCTTCAGGCCAGTCCTGCCGAGGGGCAGCTGTACCGGGGGTCCATCTGCGGGACCAGTGACAGCTGAGGTGAGGGGACACGAGCTAGATCAGAGGGACCCACCTGGGCCCTCACCGGCCCCGCCCCGCACCAGGGCTGAGATTGGCCGTGCGTCTCCTGGGCCCAGGCAGGCAAGCAGGCGAGGGACCACCACCCCACCTCCCCCAGGCAGCCGAGTCTGCACCTGCCACTGGGAAGTGGTCACTGTGAGGTCACGCCCGAGGCCCGAGGGGCTTGGCGGGGGCCAGTGGCCAGGTCCTCACTGCCCTGTGAGCTGGGGACGGGCAGCCCAGACGGGGTCACCAGGCCTGTCCCCAGGGCTGCCCTGATCCCTCTGGCTCTCCGGGTCAGGCTAGAGCTTGGGACGACGCGACTCGCCCCCTGGGGCCGCTCGGCTGCGTGGGTGCGAGAAGGGGCCCAGGGGTCCGGGCAGTCGGGCAAGCGGTCAGCAGCCTAGGAGCCCACAGGCCCGAGTGACCCGGTCACTGGGATGCTGGCCCCTGCCGGAGCAAGGCAGCAGCGAATGGGGTGGCCCTCAGCCCTCCCGAGCCCCTGGGGGTCCCCGGCCACGTGCTCCGCCCCCCCGCAGCCCCAGCTCCTTCTGACCACGTGTGTGTGGCTGCTCAGAGCGGCCCCTGAGAGCCCCTTCTGCTCAGCCGAGGTCTCGTTTGGACAGGTGCTGGGGTCCAGATGCCAACCTGTGTCCACTGGGAAGCCCAAGGGGTGCTGATGCTCTCGTGCTCTCTGGGCCAGATGACCGGCAGAGCCAGCGGCCATGGACAGAGCTCACACCGATCACACACGAGCCCCCACGCCTTCCTGCCGAGGAAGGTTCCAGAAGGTTCTAGGCTGGGGGCACAGCCTGTAGGTCCTCCTGCTTGCGGGAGCAACCCGCAGCTGTGCCCAAAGCTCCTTCTCCTGAGGGCGAAACCAGCCTCGGCCCCACGGGCTCGGACCCAGGAAGGCAGGGCCAGGAGCAGAGTGAGACCCCGAGAAGGTCTGGGAGCCCTGGACACGGGGAGCGGGGCAGGCCTGGGCGCGGGGAGTGCGGCCCAGCCTGTCTCTGTGCTCTGAGGCCGCCACCCACCCTCGAGGGTCTCAGAGCCAGACTCAGCAGCAGCGTAGGGGGTGGGGGTGGGGGGCAACCTGCCTTCCAATTAAGCGGCTAATTGAGCCTCCCAGCTAGCTGCGCCCCCAGGGTTACCCAGCAACGTGCCCGGTTGCTCTGCAGGTGCCCAGACATTGTCATTTCCCGAAGGGACGGCAGGGACCGGGAAGGCAAGCCAGGAAGGGGCAGTGCCGGCCCCTCCCCCTCTCCTACAGAGCCCACGGCCCCGCGTCCCCTGGAGCAAGTCCCGAATGCTGCCCCCCAGCCCAGTGCTGGCCACGCCCGGGGGAGAACATCGCGGCCCCTGCTGTCCTGCTCCCAGCTCAGGGCAGGGGACAGTCAGCCTGGAGGACGCAGGCAGGAGGGGCTGGGGCCCCAGGCTGCTGGCCCCGCCTGGCCGCTCACTCTGGAACCCTGGGAGGGATTTTCTTCCACAGTGAATTTCTACACATCGGAGCTGCACAGCCCAGGGGATAGCTCGATTCTTCTGTCCAGGGCTGGAGCTGGTGCTGGGCGTCCCCAGGGGTCCGTCTCCAGGGGACGCTCATGGGAGCCCAGAGAATCCCCTCATCCACCCTCGCGGGGCCTGAGCCCAGGCAGTTCCTCGGACCCCGCCCCAGCCCTGCCTCCTTCCTCCTGCCCCGGAAGCCAACCACTCAGCCCTCGGCTGTGCTGGGCTCCACCCGTCGTTCTTAGCCGCCCTGAAGGTCAGGCCTCGCCGTCCACTGCCCAGTGGCCTGGACTGTGTGAGTCCAGCTCTGCGTCCCTCTGTGGCCCAGCCCCAGCCCCATCCCTGGGGGTTGTGTGTGGCCCCGGGGGGGTCCACAGAGCCGGGGGTGCTTCTCACTGGGGTGGGCTTCAGGCCTGCTGACCCTATGGGTGACCCTGATGGTGCTGAGGTGCAGCCGGGGCCGGTGGCTCCTCTGGGTCTCGATTCCGTGGAGGCACCCAGAGGCCTGCTAGGCAGTCAGGCCGCTCGGCCTTCAAGCCTGGGTCTTGATGCGTCCGGGACGGCCTGGGGCATGGCTGGGCTGGTTGTCGTGCCTCGCCCAGGGAGCTCCGTGCTGCTTCCTTTGTCCTTTGCTACAAAAAGCAAATAACAGTGTTGGGTCTTCTGTGGTGCTTTTCATCCCCAAAGCCGTCTCACACGCAGCTGTAAAAGCGAACGCAGACTTATAAAAGTAACACCGTCAAGATGCCGGGAATTATGAGCAGGCCGTAAGTAAAATTAAATTGTAGTTATAATAGAAATATTATTTTATGCCCAGGAAACCTTACTCACAGATTCACTACAGAAAATACAATTTTTATATATTTAAAATGAGGAATTTTAACACAGTGATCACTTACGCCTGGCTGTCCTCGCCGGGGCTCCTTGGAGGGGGGCAGGTCGAGTTTCCCTCCCCGCCCCGACCAGGGCTCCAGCAGCCGAAGACCTCCAGAACCAGCCACCACCATGCTGAGACCACTCTCCGCACACATGAAGGTACCGGCAGGGGAACAAAGGCACGCGGGTCCCAGGGCTGAGATCTTCAAGCCTGCTCGGTTCGGGGCTGAGCATCCTCCACCCAGATCCTCCAAATTCCAGTAGGCGGGGGTCACACCCACCAACTGGCTCCCTGGTGCCATGTAATCCCATCAACGGCCAAGACCCAGAGACTATAAAACCCAGCTCCTGGAATGCAGCCGCGTGACATCTTATTATGTCATTCCTACTTTGGACAACCTGGCAGGCTACCGAATGTAGCCTGCCCCCACGGCAGAGTCTGGCAAACTCCCCGTGGCGTACCCAATATGCCAAATACCAGTAACAATGATGGGTCTCATTCTCCTAACTCTGAAAGAGCCTTGAATATGGCACTTTTTTAGAAATCTCAGGGCTAGGATGAAGGAGATGTTACTGGGGCCTGCTTGAGGCAATCGACGAATAACAGGATGGTCGTGATCATGATCACTTATGTGAGGGACACACCTCGCCCGGGAAGAATTCGGCTGACTTTATTCCTCCTGAGTGTTCCCGGGTTCCTGGGTGGACGGCAAACCCACTCCTGGCCTGGGGCTCGCAGCTTCCTCTGACCAACCCACCGGGCAGTCGGATGACAACCCCCTCCCCCCCTGCGGCCTGCGCTGGCCCTGAAGGCAGGAGAAGCAGCTGAGAGGCTCAAGGAAGTGGCCAGGGGAGCTGGGTCAGCAAAGAGGGGAGAAGTGGCCACCGGGAGGCTGGGACGTCCAGGTGGGTGGGCGCTCTCCCTTGGTCCTTCCTCACCCGCCCGCACAGGCGTTTCAGGAGCTGGACGCTTGCCCCAAAGGACGCTTGCTCCCAGGGTCACCCCTGCCTGGTGCCCCGTCCCCGCTCTGAGCATGCAGAACACCTGCTGTCAGCGCCACCCTCCCCACCCGCGTCTGCCTCGCGGAACAATGAGGAACTGAGGGCCCCAAGGAGCACTGTGCCAGAGTCTGTGTCTATGAGGGCATCTCCAGAACCCAGACCCCGAGGGAACACTGCGCCCAAGCCCGTGTGTCCGAGGGCCTCTCTGGAACCTAGGATCCCAGGGAGCACTGCGCCGGAGCCTGCGTGTCCGAGGCGTCTGCGGGTGAGGCTTCCAGGCCCACAGGACGCCGTGGCAGGCGTGGCCGCTGTGTTCTGCGCACGTTTCCTGCTGCAGCTGCCCGGAACCCAGCCTGCTGGTCCCTGCCCTGGCCGTGCCCGCCCCCACGCCTGTGTCAGTGCCCTGGGCCCACGGCCATGCCCTGGCTTCGTGGGTCATGGTCGTGGTTCGGCCAGTCTGCGCCCAGCCCTCAGACCTGAGGAGTCAGAGGCTCTGCCGGGAGCCCCGAGCTCTGTCACCGGGCGCCTCCGCCCATCCTCACCTCTCTGGGCTACTCATGGTCCCGCGAAGTCCCCCAGCTGCATACCTGACTCCCCCGGGGACCCCAAAGGACACGAGGCTGCTTCTCTGGGTGAGTCCTCCACGGAATCACAGATGCCGGAGTCTGCACGGAAGGGGACGCGGCAGAAGCCGCTGACGGCAGCGCCGAGGGCTCAGTGACTGGGACCGTGAGGGAGACTGAGGCTCCTGCCCCTGCCCTGGGCACCCCCGCCCCGGCCTCGCGGCTGCCCACACGCTTGGGGGAAGGAAAAGCCCTTCCCAATTTCCTGATCCGCAGACAGTAGCACCAGCCGTGCGGGTCAGAGACCGTCACACTCGCCAAGACCTTCCTGAGGGCCTGCACTGCCCACTGCCGCATCGCACAGAACGAAGGGGTCCCCAGAGAGACGCACAGAACAGGGGGTCCCAAACTTGGCTGCCACCAGTGCCTGCTCCAGAGCGTAGAGTCCTTCCCTCCACGGGTGGGGGGATGACTCCCACCCCTCACCACCTCATGGGGGACATCAGGGACTCTGCCCCGTCACCACCTCATGGGGGCCCCGAGGGACCGTCCGCCCTGCCCCCTCACTGCTACCCGGAGGCGTAATGCCCAGCAACATCATATCTGAAGCTTTGCCCAAAACCCATAGGTTTTGTTCATTAAAAGTTTCCAGAGGGTCAGTCGCTTCTCTGGGACCTAACTTGAACTGATGAAGCAACGAGCCACAGGGTTGCAGAGTCCCCGGGTTGGTATTCGTTGGAGCTGGGAACTGGGGTCAGGATTTGAGCTTTGAGACGATGTCACTGCTGTTTGTTGAATCCGGCTGTTTGTAGAGACACGACGTGAAACAATGTGTCAGAATGATTTTGAGTCTCCTCATCTGGAGGCCTCATCGGTGACAAGCACAAGCAGGTGGGAGGCCTCGTGACCTCACTTGGGTTCAGGGCCCGCTTCTCGTGGACAGGGACCGGTCTGGGATGTGGGGGGCAGGGAGACCCGCAAGCCCCATGGAGTCTGCCTGAGGGAGAAGCTCCCGGGTGTCTCTGATCAGAGGCAGGAGCTCCCAGTCTCTCCCGGCGCCGCCCGGCCTGCGCGTGAGATAACCTGTTTAGACACATCTGCCCGGGTGATTTATCTCCCTCTATGTCTGGGGACGTCTCCGGTGAGCTACTTATCTGTGTGCCCAGGCTGATGCGGAGGCCCTGTGCGAGCTCGGGGCCGTCTCCGGCTGTCTGCCTCCGAGATGGATGCCTGCCACAGCTGTGAGCCCACAACGCCTCCCCACATGCGCAGAGCGCGAAGATTAGTGATTCATTGTCTCCCCGGAAAGCAGACCCACACCTCAGGGCCAAGAGAATATTAGGAGAAGGTTCATTTCCCGATAACACATACGGTTTCCAAGATTTCAACATGCTTTTTAGAAAAAGAGGGTGAAATTAGGCAATTCTGATTAGATATCTAATGTCCTCATGACTTGAATTCCAATGAGAAAAGAATTGGATCGCCCAAAAAAATAGTATTTCCTCCACAAAATAACTGTTGTGCAAACTTATTTTTCAGTTTCTTGTTTTGAATACAAATATCTGTATTAAGTAGATTTTTGTGTCTGGGGGAGAATGATTCCCCCTTTCCCTGCTGTCTCTATGGGCTTGGAGGTTATAAATTCCTACATATGAGAAAAATGTTTCCATATTTTTTATTTCTCCAAAAAAATCTTTCACCATTTATTCTTTTGAGGTTGATTGGCTTTGGACTTTGGGATTCTTGCTATTCAGCAGAACAAAGCCAACACATCATGGTTTGTCCCTGGGCCGAGGTCCACGGAGGCCTGGGGAATGATGTGACCCCGTGTCAGTGATGCTCTGAAGCGGGATGCCAGGGGTAGAGTGTGGGCAAGGAAATGTGGACACACAAGCATGATACACGCATAAATGCACATGCGCACACCACAGTAGACACGAAGACACACGCTTGCACACACAAACACATGAATACCTACCACATAAACACACACTGCATACAGGTAGATACACACAAACACACAGTAGTCACATGCCATGTACACATCGGCACACGCATAAGACAGAGACCCTGAGCCTGGAGACAGACTCACATGGGCTGGTCTGCTCAGGACCAGGCTGGCCACGACAGCCCACGGGTCCCGCTGCAGAGAGCAATGGCATCACGCGTGAACTCTTCTCTCCCGTGCATTTAACGAAAGGCCCGGAATCCCTCAGGCTCCACCGTCCCCACGACACGCCTGTCCCCAGTGGACATTCTCAGCCTTCGGGAGCTCCGGAAAGTGGCCCCTGGTCTCACACGGCCGCCTCCTGGGGTTTCCCATAACAGCTCCAGCTGGGACTAGAGTCTCCAGCTGTTGTCCGTGGAGCAAGGAAGGAGCCGAGGGCGGGGAGAGGCTCAGGGTCCGAGGCTCCTGAGGTCAGGCCGTGGCTGCAGGGTGAGTGGCCAGCCGTGGAGGACACCGCCTGCCGGGCCGGGACAGGAGCGGTCAAGGGGGGCTGAGTGGGCTCTGTCCGGGTGCCAGCCAGGGCTCCCATGGCACCTCTGTCCATGGTGCTGAGTGGGAGTTGCCTTTTGCAGGGCTTTTTGGTCCTGGTGCCAGCTGGGAGCCAGCGTCCCCTCCCGCCTCTGCCCACGGCCCAGCAGGGGCACGCAGGGTACCTCCCTGGAGCTGCCAGGGTGGGGCTCTGGGGGTCCTCAGGTGTCGGAGCAGAGGCTCCTGCGTGCCATCATGGTGCTATGGCTGTGCCTCGGGGCAGTCCCGTCCCCTGCTGCCCTGCCGTGGGCTTGGACGCTGGGCAGCAGAGCTGTCGCCTGCAATGTCTCCGACGGAACATGGTGCCAGGGAGGGCTGCCCTCCCAGTACTTCAAAGGACAAAACACAGTTGCCAGCTGCACGGGAGCGAGAGGCTGGGCACCGCAGAGATCGACTCCAACAGCGCTTCTCTCTGCAAGGGACAAGGGAAGGCAGAGGCGAGCAGCTTGACATCCAGCTGAGATGCAGAACACATCGCGGGAGATGAGAGGTGGGGCTCCATGCCTCCGCGCACAGCGGGGCAAGGGTGCACCCCGAGGAACAGGAGCCGACTCGGACCCGAGCACAGGCCTCTCCAGCTCCAGAGCACACGGTCCCTGGGGTTCCCAAGGCACACACCCCTCTCCGAGACAGAGTCCTGGCTCGGGGCTCCTGAGCCCCCGTGCTCAGCAGAGGACCCTCCTCGAGGATGCAGGTGTGCGCGGAGGGAGAGTAAGAGATGACGGGAATCAGGCAGCAACTTGCTCTCTGATCTCTGCAAGCCCTCCCCTGCCCTGCAGCCGTCGCAGGCGAACAGATTGGCTGCGGGGAGAGTGCAGACGTGACATTCCCCGACAGGCGCGGGCCAGGGTGCTGGCCGGAGCCTCGGGGACGGGAGCAGAGGGCAGGAGCGGAGGCCGGGAGGACGCCGGAGGACCCAAGTCATGTCTACCCAGGGCTTATTCAAACCGCTTCCTGCCAGCTCTCGGGGTGTGCTCTCTCTGCCCCAGGGGTTGCCGGGTTGCCAAGTCCAGACCCTTGGAGTGAGCAGGTGTCACACCACCAGGCACCAGGCACTGGCGACTCGGCACCCAAGTCCATCAGCCCCAGAGTTTCTGCCTCAGTGACCGCAGCAGTTCTGCAGAGCCAGTGACGTTGCTCCCAGCCAGGGCACCAGTCACGGCAAGTGCTGCTGTTCTCAACGGTGGCTGCAAACAGCCCCAAGTGTCACTGCACTCGGGAACCCACGGAGAGGCCGCCAGGGAGACAGGGGGACGGTCTCGCTCTCCGGACACGCTCCCCCTGCTCTCTGCATGGCCTCACGGCAGGACAGCCCACACGCACCCAGGCACACACTCTCCACTGGAGTTTCTGCTTCAGACAAACCTCCGTCTCCAGACAGCTCTCGGGGTCTCCGTGTGTGGAAGCTCAGGGGCTTCTTCAAGACTGGCTTCGCCGCTGTCTGTGTCCAAGCTGCTTATTCAGCCCCGGGAGGCTCAGGGGCAGGAACACGGAGCCCCGAGTGCGAGCGCTTTGCCACGCGACTAAGGGGCATTGGTGCCACCCGCCCTCTTGACCCTAAGTGGAACAGATGACTGGGTCAGGCAGAGTGTCCCCTCAGGCCTGGGGTCACCTGGGCCTGCCCCGCACGGCAGCCCGGGGACAGCTCAACGCAGGGCGCCCCCACCCGCTCCTCAGAGACCCTCTGCCTGAAACCATGACAGAGGTCATGCCAATACTCATTTTTTAAAACTCGAAATTCGCTTACTGACGATGATGCTTTCGGGAAATGCTTTTCAATGAGAACTCGGCGACCTTTGTCCCGACGCGCAGGTATTAGGCGGCGCCTCATTCTCCTGATTTCCAACGCTCTCTGGCAGAGTTAAAGGCAAGCGACTCCTCTCTCGGAAGCCGAAAGCAAATTTAACGGGGTGGGGAGGTCCCGAGGTAAAGTAGCATTTTCTCCTTTATGAAATTCATACACTCTGGGGGAGGTGGGGGGGGGGGCAGCCCTGCTTTGGCTGAAAATCCAGCGGTCTAATAGCTTGGGAAAGTGCTCACAGACTCTGCCGGCTTCATACCTGGCTGTTAAGAGTGATTTTCAGGAAAACTGTTGCTGCTAAATATAGCACTTACGGTGGACTCTCTAGGCCGAAACCCCGCGCGCCTGGCTGGTGTGGGAAGTGGGATCCGCGCAGAGGAGAGCGGGGTCCCGGGCCGGCCCGCCCTGAAGCCGGGGGAGGGGGTCTTCTTCACTTCGTCTGCAAGGTCCAGACTGGCAGAAACTGTGTCATGGGTGGATCTTTGTCCTCCTTCTTGTCTCAGTGGTGACACCGACCCGCTGAGTCTTTGAGCGGAGGCGAGAAGCCAGGGACCCCCCCACCCTCTCTGCGTGACCCTGGGCGAGGCGGCCAGGGGAGGGGATGACCCCCTCCCAGGCCTCCGAGGTGCAGGCGGCTGCAACCCTCCGGCATTAGCGAGACCCACAGAACAGGGTCTATCCACAGAAAATGGAAAAGTCCCGGTGGAGGAAATCAAAGGGACGAGAACGGAGGGCAACGCAGCCATTCACGGCCGCCACTCGCTGTTGTTAAGGTTTCAATCCTTCTCAGATTGATCGGGAGATAAGTCACAGTCCCGTGCAAAATGCCAGCGCGTGATCGTCTGGGTATCGACAGGCTGGTTCTCGGGGTGTGGTGAGAGTTACGAGACCAAGAGCAGCCGGCACAGCACGAAACGGAGGCACCGGAGGCCCGGCCCCGTCTGACAGGAGAGTATGATGACCACGCAGTTCACTCAGGAACAGACGATCAATGAGGCCCAGCGGAGAGGCCAGACAGAAGCCCACGCACAGCCCAGACGCCGCGAGGGGCAAGGCCGGTTAACGGGGCGGGAGGCTTCCGAGAGAGTCAGCACAGCAGACGGCGGGTGGACGCGCACCAGGAACTCTCACGTGCGCAAGAGCAAAGGACACGGCGGTAAACCGTGGGTGACCCTGGGCTCAGCCACGAGTCTGCACAACGGAAAACACAAATCTATAAAAGAACCGAGTTTCTTAAAACGGAAACTTCCAGTTCCTTGAAAAACGAGTAAGAGAGCGAAGGAGCAGGCCAGAGGGCAGACACGTGCGAAGGGCCCATGCTGGGCGGACCCACCTCGACCCAGAGGCCCAGCTCGGAGCCAGGAAGACGGCGCCGCTGAGGGACGCCACCCAGGGGACCTGGGGCAGAGCAGGTCATCAAGAGGTGCTCACACCACTGCGCATTTGAAGTCAGAAACTAGGACAGCGAGAGACCAGCACACACAGCACACACAGAGCACACACCACACAAAACACACAGCACACGCAGCTCACATTGACAAGCCGCCTTTGGGTGCTGGGGGGTGAGCCCACTGGGCCATCCCTTGGTGTGTGAGGGTCAGCGGCTCAGTCACTGTCACCGTGACCCCGTCCCACCACGGAGCAGCACACCAGGGGCTGGAGCCGGGACCTGGGCCTGCAGCCCGGAGCTGAGGGGAGGATTGTGGCCCTCGGTCAGGGACCGAGGCCCGGGGACTGCAGGGGCACAGGAGCCCTCTGCTTCCTCTCCACACGCACTCGGCACATGCAAACACATGCATGGCGCACGTATGTGTACGTGTGCATAGAGACACATGCTCATTGCATGCATATGCTCGTGTGTGGACACGTGTGAGGGCATGAACAGGTGTGCATGTGTGGGCATGTGTGCATGTGCGTATGTTCACACACCTGTACATTGCACATGTGTGTTTGCGTGCGGGCACATGTACGCTCATGTACATGTGCACAGCAGTGTGGGTGCACACGCAGTGTGTGCACATGCCTGTGTCTATACAGGCGTGCACATGTCCACGTGCCCACATTGCGCACTGTGTGCATGCCTGAGGACAGGCGCCGCTTGCGTGTGTGTCTGCTGGGGGCGGGATCAGGGGGTCCCTCTGGACCCTGTGCCCAGAGTTCTCCCTGCTGCTTCCCCGACAGGGTGGGCTTGGTTTCTGGTTTCTCTCCGTCATCCCTCCAGTCAGAGACGGGGAAGGGTCTCGTGCCTCGTGCTGGGGGCTCTGCCCTGTCCCGCCCATCCTTGAGGCCTCCCTGCCGACCCCAGGGACCTCAGGGCCAACTTCCTCCTCGGGCTCTTGACTGTCCCCCCACCAGGAGGCGCAGGGGGCCAGCGTGGGTGGGGAAGACCCGTCTCCCCAGCTCCCTGCGAGGCTGGGTCACGGCAGGAGTGGGACCCCGGCAGGAAGGCAGCGGGGCCAGCTGGGTCCGAGGAAGGGAACAAACCCGACGTCCTGATGGAGCGTCCCGAAGGCGGAGAGACACAGAATTTTATGATGCTGCAGCTACGGCGTAATGGATCAAGCACATCTCCTGCAGGGGGGTCCGGCCCACGCCAGCTGCCCCATCTGTCATGCCCTGGAGAAGCTTCCCGCACTGGCCAGGGCAGAAATGGGGGCCGCGGCATCTGCAGGGGCCCGGACCCTTGGGTCTCCCCTGGGGCGTGACCGGTACACTGTGCCCTCGTTCCCAGCCAGGGCGCCCGGGTGGGGGCCAAGGAGCCGGACCCCGCACCCGTGTTGGCTCTGCCGCGTCAGGGGGCTGTGGTTCCACTCGACTCCACGGAGAGCTGGTGAGAAGAGAGGGTATGGCTGTGCGCCCAGCCGGGCAGGCGTGGACTGTCCCTGGCACGGGGTGAGGGAGCCTTAAGGAGGCCACCATCCACCCACTGCCCATCGGAATCCAACCACCATCATCCGTTATCCACTCGCCCTTTTACCGGTCACCCGTTCAGAAGTTTATCGCCCATTGTCCATCGTCCATCTGCTCACTCTCCACCCGTCTCTCATTCCACCTGGACTCATCTCCCCCTTCCCTTCCCTTCCTCCTCTGTCCATCCATCCGTCTGTCCGTCCATCCATCGTTTGTCTGTCCGTCCATCCGTCCATCCGTCCATCTGTCCATGCCTCTATTCCTCCATCCGCCCGTGACCCATTCCTTCAGTCGCTGTTCCCCACACTCACTCACCCCTTTACACGCCCATAAATCCACACATGCACCCTCACGTGCTGCATGCACACACGTACACACACGCACAGGACACACACACACACACACACACACACACACAGATTGTACTCAGGGCTCCGAGCCCCTTCACAGCCCCAGTGCTGGGAGGCGGGCAGGGCCGAGCGGCTGAGGTCCCCTCTGGGGGCAGGAGGAGGGCCCGCCCGGGCCAGGCTGTGGGAAGTGGGCGGGTCTGGACTCAGCTACCGGGAACCAGGCCGGGTTCTGTGCTCACCCTCGGGCGCCCTCAGGCCAGCAGATGCTTTGGACCCGACATGCCCGTCAGGCTGCAGGATCTCTGGGCAATTCTTCCTCAGGTGGCTTCCGGGCACAGACAGAGGCCGATGCGTCCTGCTGACTCGGAACCTGTGGTCTGGTGTTGGGCCAGTGACCGTCTGGCCCCGCCATCAGCCGCTGAGGTCCTGGAGGCTTGTGCCCGGCCCCTGCCAGCATCTTCCTGCCCTGCCCTGGGCTCCAGGCCTGCAGGGAGGCCTCGCTGCTGGACACAGAGAGAACCAGCTGCCCGAGGCTCCAGGCACTCCTGGTGACCTGCAGGGGCCGTGCCATGGGCTGTGGGAGAAGGAAGCAGGGGCTGCCCCACCCCTGCCCAAGCACCAGAGGTGTGAGGGGCTGGAGCCTGGAGCAGGCTTGAGAGGGGCGAAAAGGGGCTAGGGGGTCTCAGCTCACGGGGATGCCAGGATGTCATTCAGCAAAGCGGCCCCTCACCCCTGCAGGCAGCCCCTCATCCCTGCAGACCAGCCCCTCACCTCTGCCGACAACCCTCAGCCACCCTCCCTTGGGGACCTGCTTCCCACCCCGGGTCAAGCTCCATGAGGTCGATGAGGTCTTGCGGCCGGTGTCCCCCAGCCCTGGTCTGAGCTGCCGCTCCAGGTCCTTTCCAGAGCTGCCAACAGGGGCAGCGGGAAGGAACGACGCCAGGGGGAGCGATTAGGAGAGATTAGAGGCAGAGCACTGTCTGGCGGCTGCCAGGAAGGGAAATGGCTTCTCTGATTGGAGCGCTTCCTGCACAGCAGGGCCTGGGGGGGGGGGGGGCGAGACTCCACTCTGCAGCCCACGATCACGCCCCTAAGGGTCAGGATGGACCTCGAGCACAGTGACCCTCTCATCGCCCAGAGGGGTGACCCTAGGGGACGAAGGCGGCTGCCTGGCCTCGAAGGCGTCAGCAGAGCCCAGAGTGATGGGGCATTGCTTCCAAGCAAGCCCCGACCAGGGCCGACAAGGTCGCGGTCCTCATGTGCCGGCCCTGGGGGCGTGCGGGAAAGGTCATGCAGGGGTGTGGTTGTGGGGTGCCCAGGCCCCGGGTGGCGGGTGCTGCTCCTCTCCTCCGCCCTGCCCCGGGGCCTTTGCCCAGTCACTGGAAACTACAAGGTGAGGCCCGTGATGGGCCGTGTGCCAAGCAGCTGTGGGGTGAACGAGGCAGTGTGGGGTAGTGAGGCAGTTGTAGGGGTGAGTGAGGAGCTGCAGGGGTGAGTGAGGCATCTGTGGACTGAGTGAGGTTGCTCTCAGTTCCCTTAACCAATTGGCCGGCCTGAGGCAAAGAACGTTCTAGAAATGTCCATGCTGCCAGCAATGAAGACGGTTTTTCACGGAAGTGGGATCTTGGCTTTGCACCATCCGTGCCCGGGGCCATGGCTCCGTGGCCCTGCTCGTCTGTGCACCACCAGAGCCCTGCCCCCAGGTCGGGTGGGTGGAAACATCCGGCCACGCCCATGCCTGGCCAGTGGATGCAGGACGCAGGGCACCCCCCCCACCCGCAGCCCAGCTCACCACCCCCCTCCCCCGTCTGTTCCCAAACCAGGAGTAGGGGGCAGGGTGGAGGGGCTCGGGGAGTGGGTCTGACTCCTGCGAGCCCCCTGGCCTCCTGCAGCACAGAAGCTTCTAGAAATGACCGAACAGCCTGGCCCGCTCAGCAGGGGCAGTGGTGGGCGGGGACTGTCCCCTCACTCCTGTGCAGCGTGGCGGGAAGGGGTGGGGTGGGCTCAGTTGCCCTGCCCGCATTGACCCCCCCGAGGTGAGCGGGCAGGGGCGCCTCCCAGGGAGGGCCAGGCAGGACCACCCGAGGCGTCCGGGCCCAGGGGTGGGGCGTCTCCCCCAGGCCAGCGTGTCCCTTGTGCCTTCTCCAAACGCGGTCAGTCCCGGCTCCCACTCTCGGCCAGCGCTGCTGCTCAGACCCCGGACGGGCAGAGGCCTGGAGGGCACCGGCGGGAGAGTCACAGCGGCAGGGACCTGCGCTCGTCAGACAGGGAGGGAGCCAGGCTTGCCTCGCGCCCCAGATCCGGGTCAGGCACCCCGCGGGTGCAGGGCTGTGGGGCAGTGCTGAGTCCTCCAGCACCCGCCGGCCCGGCCCACCACCCACAGCCGCTCGCCTCTCCAGCTGGACCCCAAAGGACACGCATCTCCCAGCGCCATGGCCGGGGCGGGGCTCAGGCTCGGACCCTCGCACCCGGCCGCCGTCACGCCTCCTCTCAGATCGGCCACTCCCCGGCCTGTGGCAAACACACAGCTGCTTTCCAGGGACCAAGGCAGCCGAGTGCCCTCCCCGCCGCATCCTGTCCTGCCCAGCCTGGACAGGGGGCTGCGTTGTCTCTGCCCGACCTCAGGCTGGATTCCCTGGATTTAAACAGAAAGGAACAGGTGAAGTGAGGAGATTGCTGAGTGTTAGATAAACATCTCTTTTCCTTGCGTCTTGTTTCCAGATACGGTCCCTCAGAGATTCAGAAAATGAAAATGCGAGAGAAATATTAAGCGCCCGCCCTTGGCTCGCGCCCGCTTCCCGCTGCCGGGCAGAGACGCCGCTTCCCGCCGCAGAAGGGGCCGGGCCGCCGCGCCCTCCGCGCGGCTGCCGTGATTGTTCCGATTGTCAAGACGCCTCCGCCCGCCTGTTGTCGGACTGTGATTCTCCGAGTGTTTATTACCGCCGCAAGACGCGGGGCCCACGCTCCCCACCCGGCCCCGAGACTCGGTTTATTCGTCTCCTGGTTCTGAGCCGGGTTGTCACGCGGGCAGGCGCGAGGATGGATCGCCGCAATATCGCGGGCTCCTGCCAGCCTGCACCGCTCCCTCGGCTGACAGCAGGAATCTCCTGCAGCAAGTGGAAACTGGGTCACGGCTCAGCCAGCGGGGGCCCCGCCTCAGGCTGCTCTGGCGGAGGCGGTGGGGGGGGGACGCGGAGGACCGGGGCGGCC
The DNA here is from genome assembly GCF_029834395.1 of Sorex fumeus. NCBI lineage: Eukaryota > Metazoa > Chordata > Mammalia > Eulipotyphla > Soricidae > Sorex > Sorex fumeus. The sequence goes on along the minus strand of NW_026606199.1, from coordinate 3,698,512 downwards.
CGGGTCCCGTCAGCACAGGCACGAGCCCCGGCCGTGTCCTCCCAGGAGGGGCCCTGGCGCAGGAGGACGTGTGATGGAGGACAGGACGTGGGACAGGGCACGGCACCGCCACACGTGACACACGGAGAGTGCACGCCCCAGCCCGGCCCCCCGACCACGCTCCCAGGCCTCAGAGGCTCGAGCCCAGGCAGCCCCCAACACACTCGGTGCGATCCCCAGTTGTCTCTGTTCTGGAACTTTCCACGAAGGGGTCTGCTTTAGGTGCTCAGCAGACATCTCTGGGGAGGCCGGTGCTGAGTCTGGCCTGAGCTGTGGGCAGGTGCCTCCCGGCTCGCGCCAACAGGCTTCCCACCCCTCGGCTGCTGAGTGCAGTCTGTGCCCGCCGGCCGTATGTGGGCCAGCTGCCTGGCCCTGTCGCGCGCTCGCCGGACTCACCGTCTGGGTTGCATTTGGCCCTAGAACCCACCGCCGCCAGGTCAGGAGCCAAGACAGAGCAAATCGGACAAGCCCCTCGTGCAGGCGGAGAACACGGACGGCTCCAAGTGTTCACATGCCAAGCTGGTCACTGAGAACAGCGGGGGATGGGTCCGTGCCAGGGTCTGTGAGGTTTGGGGGGTCTGACGGACGTGCCCCGAGAGGGGGAAGCACAAGGCCAGCTGTGGCGATGCAGTGACCCTAGCGGCTAGTGAGGGTCCCCGGGTACACAAGGAGGCCCTGCTCAGGGGCCTGAGAGGAGGAGGAGCCCGGGGGACCCGCCTGGGGACAGTCCGCGCCCTCCTTTGCCCCGATGCTCCCCGCGGAAGCTCCACTTTGCCACAACAGAAGTCGCTCTGAGAACATCAAACATCGAGGCCCAAACCCTCCCTACAGCCACACGCACGCAGGGAGGCAGGAACGAGAGCCGATGTCCGAGGCACCGACTGCCGAGCAGAGCGTTCAGACGCGCCCCCCGAGACGGACGGACGGCCGCGAGCCTCAGCACCCGCGCCGAGAACATCAGGAGTTCCCTCATTAAGGCTGAACAAACAGCACAGGGCTGAGACCCAGAGAGGACCTGCTGGACGCAGGGGGACGGAAGACCGACTCGGCGCCAGAACAGAGGCGGGCGTGATGGGCGGTGAAGGCCAGGGTCAGGCCGGCAGGCGGGGAGTGGCTGGAGCGAGGAACGAGGAACAGATCAAAGCAGCAAGAAGGTGCGAGAGTGACCGGGAGGCGGCGGGAGACGCACGTGGAGAAGGTCCCCCCCAAGGCGAGCAGGGCAACGGCCACCAGCTCAAGGCGACGAGGTGGACAAGCCACCAACACCCACGGACGCCTCCAGGGCAAGGGAGTTGATGGACCCCAGGGCGGTGGGAGAGCGTTGGTGCGGAGTAAGGGGGAGCCGGGGAGGCGGCTCTCTGGCTGCTCCGGATGCCAGGCTGCAGGGACAGCGCTCGGAACCGGGCTCAGATTTCGGGGACGGGGTCCCCAGCCAGGAGCCCCTCACGGACCAGGGGCGGCCACCGGCAGGGGACCGAAGGGGTGTTTACAGTGCGCGAGATGCGGATGGAGGCGGGGAGGGAGCGAGGACCGTGCGCAAGGCGCATCGTCACAGAGCAGAAACCGAGACGGGTTCTGGCTGGACGTCCCTCACGGGCCGGCTGACCCCAGTCCAGGCAGGGCGAGATCCTGCGCGGAGCATCAGGGCAGAGCTGCAGGGAAGCACGAGCCAGGGCGCTGAGCGAGTGTGAGTGTGTGTGTGAGTGTGTGAGTGTGTATGTGAATGCGTAAGCGAGGGCAGGGTTCTGAGTGTGTGTATGTATGTGTGAGTGTGAGTGTGTGTGTAGTGTGTATGTGTGAATGCATAGGTGAGGACCAGGGCTTTGAGTGTGTGTGTGTGTGTCTGTGTGTGTGCGTGTGTGAATACGTAGGTGAGGGCAGGGTTCTGAGTGTGTTTTTGTCTCTGAGTGTGAGTGTGTGTGAGTGTGTATGAGTGTGTATGTGTGAATGCATAGCTGAGGACCAGGGCTTTGAGTGTGTGTTTGTGTGTCTGTTTGTGTCTCTGAGTGTGTGTGAGTGTGTGAATACGTAGGTGAAGGCAGGATTCTGAATGGGTTTGTGTGTCTGAATGTGTTTTTGTCTCTGAGTGTGAGTGTGTGTGAGTGTGTATGAGTGTGTATGTGTGAATGCATAGGTGAGGACCAGGGCTTTGAGTGTGTGTTTGTGTGTCTGTGTGTGTGTGCGTGTGTGAATACGTAGGTGAAGGCAGGATTCTGAATGTGTTTCTGTGTCTGAGTCTGTTATTGTCTCTGAGTGTGAGTGTGTGTGAGTGTGTATGTGTGAATGCATAGGTGAGGACCAGGGCTTTGAGTGTGTGTTTGTGTGTCTGTTTGTGTGTCTGTGTGTGTGTGAGTGTGTGAATACGTAGGTGAAGGCAGGATTCTGAATGGGTTTGTGTGTCTGAGTGTGTGTGTGTGTGTAAATGCATGGGTGAGGGCAGGATTCTGAGTGTGTTTTTGTCTCTGAGTGTGTGTGTGTGTGTGTGAACGTGCAGGTGAGGGGCAGAGAGAAAGCGGCATCTGTGTGTGATTCACTCCCACGGCTCACACCCTCGCGCCAGGAGGGTCACTGCAGTGAGGCCTGGCCCCCCGCGGCCGCCTAAATAAAAGCCAACTGAACTGACGAAGTGAAAGGAAACGATTTCTGATTTGTTTCCGAAAAACAAGACTCACCTGCACCCGCGACTCACCCACGCCGGTACCCAAAGCTCCGAGAAAGACGGAAAATGAGCGGCTCCGGGAGGGGGCGGCAGGCCGGCCGCGGGCGATCCCCAGGACACGTTTCTCGCCGCTGATGCCACGGAGAGCAGCCGAGGACATGCTCAAACACCGGCAGGAAGCTGGAATCAGGCCAGCGGAGCGTCGGGAAGGAGCGGAGGCACCGCACCAAGCAGGGAATCTGCCAACCAACGACGCTCACCTGCGCACACACGGACCGTCATGGGCCCGCAGACCGTGGGGGCGGGCGCGCTTAGGCCGCAGAGCACGTGGGTCCCGTGTGGGTCCAGCCCCCCGAGCTCGCCCAGGGCCCGCAGACCGCCCCCCGCACCTGCCTAGCCACGCTGAGGGAGTGGCCCCAGCCCGCCCCCACGCTGAGGAGAACCCCAAAAAGAAGGAAAACGAGATGCTACGCCCAGCAGACAATCGCAAACGACCTTTTCTTCCTACACCATCGCCAAAGCCAGCAGCTAAATCAAAGACCGAGATCTGATTCTGCCGAAGAAAAGCAAAGCGTCCATCAAACGGCTCCGCACCTTTAATCTACAGAATCCCGAGCACTGAACACCCGCCTCCGCGGAGTCTCGGGCCCTGCGCTGCGAGCGCTCACACAGTTAACGAACGCCGACAGCCAAGAGGCAGCCCAGAGAGAGCACCGAAAGGCGAGCACGGGCAGGAAAAGCGGAAGCTAGAGCCATAGGGTGGGGAAAGGGGAGCTCCGATGAACGATCAAAACCAGGGTTTACTCCAGAATGCCTCGAGTAGCTAAGCTGATGTTTAGAAAGGGAGATAACGAAGATCACACCGCTGCGTTACACACACAGTGCCAGACATGTTGGGCACATTAGCGTCGCCTTATGCGTGTCATACTTTATGCGTTCCAGGTTTATATACTTATAAACGTCTCCCGGGGGAAGAGACGCCGCGTGTCACCGCCACCCGGAATCCAGGATTCTGGACCCCCGTGGGAGGCTCCTTGAAGAATTCGAAGCAAATACGTTTTCAAACTTAGATGCAGTGGATGACTCCCTGCGGAAATGCAGTTCCTCAAAACTGACCCTATTAGAATCAGAGCGTTTACGCAGAATATTTTTGTCGGAGTTAGGAAGCCAGGGAGAAGTTCTCACAGTCATGGCGCTGCCGCCCCTCCTGGCCGAGACAGCCTGGCTGTCTCTGCCAGTCCCAGAGGGTCTCCGTGGGGGAAGGGAGAGCGCTTAGTCTTTCTGCAACAAATGAAGCGTTCAGACTCACTCTGATAAGGACGTGATGAAACCCGCGATCCCACGTGGGAGGAATTCTGAGTGGGCGGCTGGGGCAGCGTCCAGGAGAGCCCAGGCCTGAGTGGACCCCGCAGCCCTGCCCAGGGTCTCAGCTCAGGCACCCCTCGGTGGCCCGAAGCCCTCGCTCTGTGCACTCACCCTCGGGATGTCCCTTTCCACCGTACAAAAGCCTAAATGGGAAAGTTCTTCACTGCTACATGGCCCGTAATTGCAAAATAATGATCATATCCTCCACCAAGACTTTGCAAACTCGGTGCCACCTGCCAGCTGTCAGCTGTTGTAAACAAAGATTTATTGGAACGCAGCCTGCCGTGAGAGCAGGCATTCTCTCTCGGCCTCTGTAACTGCAGCGGGAGGGCTGAACTAGCCACCGAGCCCCAGAGCCGCCGCTCTGCCCCACTAGTGAGAGCTGCCTGGTCCGGGGAGGGGGGTCTCGGGGCGGTGCTCCGTGCGGCGTGCCAGACCTACACCGATGGGTGTCCTGATCGGCAGGACTAGGGTGGGAGAGGTGGCATGTTCCTGGAAGGGGGAGAAAACAGAAAACAGGAGCTCCTGTCTCGGTGCCCCTGAAGCTCAGCTCAGCTTAACGGAACAGCCCAACACAGTGTCGCTTTGCCAGAACCACCTGAGGATGAGAAAACGTGAGACGAATGGGCTGCATCTCCAAGGCCACCGGAACCTCGATTCGTGTGAGGTGCCAGGCTGGGGAGGGCAGGACTGGGAACAACAGGCAGCCCCCCGGGGTGACCCCCGCAGCCCTGGAGACCTCATGCCCTGACAGGAGGGATCCCAGCCAAGGACAGGGCAGAGCCCCTGGGCACGGTCAGGGCCGTCCCCCCAAAAAAACCACAAATTAATTTAGATAAAGAGCAAGGGAAAGAGAAGGAAAAACCCCTCCCAAGTGTCCCTGAAGCCTATTCCTGGTGCGTGTTCTGGGCACCGAGGGCTTCCGGGGTGGGCTGAGCTCTGTCCTTGGTGCCTTGCATCTGCCGAGAGTGCTCTGGGGGCACTTAGGGTGTGGCGCAGGCTTGGTGACTAGAAGCGTCTGTGCTGGTCTAACGGGAGCCCCCACACCCCTGCCCTCTGACTGTACACTGTGACATTGCGTGAGGGTGACCAGGACTCCGAGAGGGCACCTGCTCCCCTCTTGGTGAGGACAGTCCCTCTCGCCTTGCAAAGGAGATGTGGGGGTGTGGCTCTGGGGGGGCCACAGCACAGACGGCTGCTCGGGACGAGACTGGGGACTTCACAGAACCCAGATCCATCCTGCAGGCACGAAGGACGGCGTCTCCCGCGATACTGCGCCTGACGAGTGTGGCTCTGCTTTCTTCCTGGGCAATTTTGTCCCCAGGACTGAAAATGCAGGAAGGCTCCCCAGGAAGGTCGGAACCAGCCCCGAAGCATCACTCGAGTCAAGCCAGCGCCCGGCTTGCAGGTTCCTGCGGGCAGCCGGGCGCCGCGCCAAGTCGGTGACCCCAGGACCCCTGTCTCACGTGGACACGCAGCGGGCACCTTGGCTGGTGTAGATTTGGGGAGGGCAGCCCTCAGTCCTGCGACCCTGCAGAGCCCGGGAGGCACGACCTCGCTCGGGAGTGTCTCCAGCCTTGGGGCGAGGACAGCCTGGGGACCAGGGGACCGGCGCTGCCCCAGCACCAGCCCTCTCCTCCCCGTTCACCCTGGCAACCCCGGTAGCACCTCTCTCGGCGGTTCCCTCTGAGACGGGGAGGACATTTCCCCTCAGAGGGTGAACGAGGCGACCTCGGGTGCCCAAGGCGGCCGTTTCCCTGCAGAGAGAACATGCTTGCATCTGTGCCACTTGGGAAGCCAAAATTTATTTTGAACCCAATTTATTTGGGAGTAATTTATTTTCCAAAACAAGAATTTTTTTGGAGTGGTTATTAAAATGCGTTTGATGCCTTGTATTAAACTGTTTGGGTCGATCTCGGGTGATTCCCGCAAGGGGGTGGGATTTGTCTCGTGTCTTTCAAGCTTCACCGCCAGCTCTTGGGTGCTTCACGGCACACGGGTTAGTTTGCATCACAGAAAACACCGTGGCTGTTTCCTGCTGCCTCAGGCCCTGCTGCAGGGACACAGTGTTTGGAAGCAGATCTCTGCGTCACAGCAGAACACGCCTGTCACCGTCAGAACACGCCTGTCTGCCTGAACGGTCTCCACGACACGTCAGAACACATTCCCTATCCCCCCTGTCCGAAGCTGGTCAGGGCCCTGAGCCCCTCCAGGGCCTGGAAGTCAGGTGGGGGTGAGCGCCTGGGTCCAGCCCTGGTCACTCACTTGGTACAAGCTCTCGTGGCCCCAGACTTGTCAAGGAAGAGAGTTGCAGGTCTGGGGACGGAGGGGCCCAAGTGTGAGCGTGGGGCGGCTGGAACCCCAGACCCTCTCTCCCCTGGACACCTTCTCCCGTGGACACTCTCTCTCCCCTGGATACCCTCTCTCCCCTGGACATTCTCTCACACCCTGCTGGGAGACGGAGACGCCCCTCCATGGCTGAGCGGAGCCCCCGCAGCCCAGTAGCCTGAGCAAGCGGCCAGCACTGGGACCGAGCACAGTCCAGCCTCGTTAGCGTGTGCTCCGAGGACCCGTGTGACGGGATGTCCCTGTAGGAGCGCGGTGGCTCATCAGGCCTGTGGGCACGGAAGTTTCCTGGCACCTGTTTGGACACACCATCAGGAAAGCCACGGCCACCGTCACCTGTGACAGGGCTTCCTGCCACTGCCCAGCCCGCAGGAGGGACAGCACAGACCCTTCTCGAGCGTCCCCTCCCACCTGTACACAGACCCTCATCCTGTCTGCCGCCCCCAGAGCTCACTCCCAAGTGCCCAACGGGGGTCTGTGCGGGAGACACCGCCACCCCCCCACCCCCGGCACCCTGCTGACCAGGGACCACGCTCCAAAGAAACAGGATGTCAGGAGGGTTAGTGACAAACACATGTGTGTGTAGACACACACTCTCACAGATATACAGACACACAGACACATTCATATACAAACACACACAGAGACACAGACACACAACACACGAACACACACAGACACACAGACACACACGGACACACACAGACACACAGACACACACAGACACACACAGACACACAGACACACAGAGACACAGACACACACAGACAAACAGACAAACACACACAGACACACACACAGACACACACAGACACAGACACACAAACACAGATACACACAGACACATGCAGACACTCTCAGTGGGGGCGGGCACAGAGCAGGGTTCCCATGTCTGTGTCCATGTCATGTCTGTGCCCCTGTGTGTGTCCATGTTGGTGCCTGTGTCCATGTCCTCCGTGGCCGTGGCCATGCTGAGAGACTTTCCTGCAGGAAGCACGTCAGGGCACCTGGACAGGGTAGCAACTGTCCCAGTGTGTCTGCAGATGGGCTGGCCACGATGACCACAAGTGCTGGGTCCACACCGGCTGGCAGCCCGCGGGGTGCAGACACCAGGGACAGCACGGTGGGGAGCGCCCTGCCCCCACACGCCCCGGGCAGGCACCCACCTCAGGCCCTGTTGCTAGGAGGGCCTGAGTCCCTCTCCGTGCTCCTGTCAGGAGCGGGCTGGGGGCCGCCTGTCAGTGTGTGTGTGTGGGGGGGGGGGCATCTCTGCTCCGGCGCGCCGTGGGCTGAGTGTCGGCTCAGCCGCGACTCCAGGCCGGGGCTGCAGGTGCCCCTCCAGAGAGGAGCAAGCCGCCCGCCCGCCCGCCCGCCTGCCCGCTCCGTGGAGAATCGGCAAAGCACCCTGAGATGGAGCCGGAGCGTCATGAAATTACCCATTTTCTTGCTGGGCGGATTCAGGCCTTTCGGAGGGCGGCCACAGAGCCGGGAAGGCAGCTTCACGGGGTGAAATTCTAATTTTCCGTCTAGAGAAGCACTTTAGTTTGGGGGCCCAGGAAGCCGTGGCAGAGGCGGGGCCGGCTTGGGGGGTGCAGACTCGGGGTGACGGCAGGGCAGGGGCCAGGCTGCCGAGAAGCTGCAGTCCTGGGAGCTGACGGGGGCGGAGGAGCAGCCCCGGGACGGGAGGACGGGCCTAGCCGCCACCTCTGCGAGGCCTCCTGCCCCAGTGTGGCCCCTCCGACCTGGTAAGGCCCCACCAACCTGGTGTGGCCCTGCTGACCCGGTGTGGCCCTGATGACCCGGTGTGGCCCTCAGCCCTGCTGAGACACAGCCTGGAATACCATCCGCCATGCACGCAGTGTGTACACGCTACAGGCATGGCCACATGCGGACACGGGTGTGGACACGGAATTCAGGAACACAACCAGGCATTCGGTAGATTATTTAAGGATGGCGTGCACACCGGGCCACAAACACGGAAGGCACGCGTGGGCTTACACAGACTGCACGTGTGCACGGACTTGCCTGTGTGCGTTCACACATACCTGACTGCACATGTGACCCAGTGCGTGTGTACACATGCACTCGTTGTGTGTGTGTGTGTGTGTGTGTGTGTGTGTGTGTGTGTGTATCCTGTGGCTGTACTGTGCTCGCCTGATCCGCACCACACCCCACCGGGGGACTCAACCCCACTGGGCTTTACATGCTCTGGGGGAGGCCTGCCCCTCCATGGCACCCCCCACCTCTCCCTGAGCCCCGCCCACCCCCCACAGGGTCTGTCCTCGGATCTGCTCCGAGAAGGCTCCCGCGCCTCAGCCCAGGCCACCAGCCCTGCAGCGGGGAGGGGCCGCGGGAGGGGGGGGGCACCACAGCCAGGCGGGACCCCCACAGCCAGGCGGGGGTGCAGGGGAAACCAGGCCGTGGAGGCAGCAGGTCCCGGCTCCTCCTGGCCCGCGGGCGTCTCTTTGTTCCTCCGCTCCCGCCTCGGGGGCTGCGCCACTCCCGGCCTCTCTCTTTGTTCCCGCGCAGAGATGCAGCTGGTGACAGCGTCTCCGTCTCCTGAAGCGGAGGGAATCTCTCCTCGTGCAAAGTTAATCGAGGACACCCGAGCTCGCGATCTGCATCCTCGAGCAGAGCGGGTCCCGCCCCGCCCCGACTGTCTCAGCACTGACACGGCAGAGCGGGAAGGCCCAGGAGGGGGTGTGCGAGTGCCAGCGTGCGCTGCGTGTGCAATGTGCGTGCGCAGGCACAAGCGTGTGTCTATAGGAGCGAGCGTGCGATTTGCATACTTGTGCGAAGGTCCTTTGGTGCAAACGGAGGTGCACGTGCAGGGTCGCCCATGTCACGCACTCGTGCATCTGGGCTGTGTGCACACATATGCCTGTCTGTGTACTCGCATGTCTGACCATACATGTGTGCACTGACACGTGTGGACACATGTGTCTTCGTGCATGCGTGGGGAGTCTGTGACTTGCTCACTGGCCGTGCACGCGCATGTCTGTGTAGAGGTATGTGTGAGTCTCTGTGTGCATGTGAGCTGTGGGCACACCTGTCTGTGGAGGTGCAAGTCTCTGTCTGCATGAGGTGTGTGTGTGCCCGTGTGCATGTACATGTGTGTGGAAATGTGTGCGGCTCACGGGTGTGCTGTGATGCACAACCGTGCGTGTGCACGCGAGGGTGCTGTTCCAGTCAGGAGAGTGTTAAACAGGTGCTGCTGTTATGCGCAACCTGGCCTCAGAGTCACCTAGAGCGGCTGTGTGTGTACACATGTGGCCCAGTGCGTGTGTACATGTGCGTGTATGTGTCTCTGTTTAAGTGTATCTCTGTGTGTGGGTGCATGTGACTGTGTCAAGTGTGCATGCCTGGACAGACTCAGGTGTGTCTCTCTCATGTGTGTGTAGTGTGCACATGTGATTGTGTGTGTGTGTGTGTACCCGTGGGTCAGTGCACATAGGGGAAGCCCTGATGGCGCCTAGAGGAGAGAGGTCAAGTGAGCTGGTGAGATGGCGACCCAGTGACCCAGGGGCCTCAGGGCAGACTCTACCTCACCTGAGAGAAGGTGCGGGCCGGTCACGGTCTCTCTCAGCCTCAGCCTCCCATGCACGTGAGAGCAGGAAGCAGCGCCTTCAGAGGAGGGTCTCAGCAGCTGGTCAGCCGTGCAGGTGGTGGGTGCGCAGCCCCCTTCAGAGGGCTCTGGGCTCTGGGCGAGCAGGCAGGCTGAGTGCCGTGCGCTCACTCACTGACACAGCCACTCTCCGTTGTCTCCCAGACAGAAGCTATATTTAGACTGGGTCTATCTGGAAGGGCTGTGAGCATGGGCACTGCTGCAGGGCGGGAAACCCTTCTGACGCCTGACGATTGGCTGAAGCCGCCTCTTTGGGGGCTGACACTGGTTCTCCAGTGTTTGTGGTGGCTGCAGTTCCCACCAGGATGGCGTGTGGCTGTGATGGTGCATCCCAGGCTCTGTGGGGTGTGGGGAGTCTCCGAGGCCTGTGGGGAATCTCTGAGGTGTGGGAAGTCTCTGAGGTGTGGGGATGTCTCTGAGGTGTGGGAAGTCTCTGAGGCCTGTGGGGAGTCTCTGAGGCCTGTGAGGAGTCTCTGAGGTGTAGGAAGTCTCTGAGATGTGGGAGCGTCTCTGAGGCGTGGGGAGTCTCTGAGGCATGTGGGGAGTCTGAGTCCAGTCTCTGTCTTCCTGGCTTAGACAAGACCTGCCCTGAGGTGCTGGTGTCTCCCTTTCTGCTATCTGACTGACTTATTTGTTTTTGTTTAGTTTTGGGGACATGCCTGCTGGTGCTCAGGGACCTGGGTCTGCTGTGCCCGGCGGCACCTTCCCTCTGTCCCATCTCTTCTGTATCCCTAGGACTGCCGCGCTGCCTCCTTCTCTGTGCCCTGGGGGTGGGCACTGGCTGGTAACGGGTGACGGCTCCTGGGTAGGGCGGGAGCAGCCGTGCGGGACGGAGCGAGCAAAGCTGGCCTGCCCGCCGAGAGCAGTCCCTGGAGCCCAGCGCGGCCAGGATGCGGGCGAACACACGGTCACGCACGAAGGCGTCTCACGGTCGGGGCTGCCATCGCCCCACGGCTGACCGACTTAGCACGGAACTAGGCCAGCGTCCCCCTGGGCGGACCCTGCAGGAGCTCACTGGGTCGCCCGAGCCGAGCTCGCGTCCCGCATCCAGCTCTTGCCGACCCACACCTGGCGCCTCCTCGCAGCCCCGGCCGCCCACCTGCCCAGCGCCCAGGCCTCGCGGGCTCTGTCCTGGGCACTTCCTTTTTCCTTTTCTGGAGATTTCTATGGAGGAGCCCTGATTCACCGAGTGACCGGTGTTGCATTTCAGGCGTACAGCAATCCAACAGCAATCCCTCACGGGGCATTCCTGAGCCCTCGGACCCCTGGGCCGTCGGGGGTTTGGGTCCTGGTGGTTATGCCCCTGCCCTGCCATGGCATGGGCAAGGCTGGAGGAGAATGGGTGGGAACATGCAGGCGGGTGGTTCGGAGTTTAGGCCCTGTCCCTGGACGGGAAGGACAAAGACCCCCAGGCCAGAGCACCCCGGGGGCCCCCAGGACAGAGAAGGACGGAAAGCCACGAGCCTCCTGACCCGTTAGGGGCAGGTCTGCATTCAGAGCTCACACACTCAGAAACACACTTACATACTTATGTTCTCAGACACTCACAGCCACGCTCACATGTCCACAGACACACACAACCATAGATACACTCTCACACAGACAGACTCACACACCCATGGCACACTCCTATACACCCCCACACTGATAGACACACACAGACACACCCAAAGACACACACTCACATGCTCACACACACAGACACAGATGCTCACATGCTCACAGATACACACACTCACGTGCTCACGCACACACAGACACACATGCTCATACTACACTTACACAGACACATACGCTCACATAGTCACACACACAGACACACACGCTCACATGCTCACAGACATTCACGCTGACACACACTCACACACACATGTTCACATGCTCACAGACACACACGCTCACATGCTCACACAGACACACATGCTCACACCACACTCACACAGACACGCGCTCACATGCTCACACACAGACACACACACTCACATGCTCTCACACACACAGACACACACGCTCACATGCTCACACACAGACACACACACTCACATGCTCTCACACACACAGACACACACACCTACACTTTCTCACACAAATGGGCCAGGGGGCCTCGCTCCTCCTATCCTGCCCCGTCTCTCCCTCCCTCTCTCCCCTTTCATTCTGTTTCATGAAGCGTCTCGCCCGTGTAGCGTTCTGGGTGAGTGATCTCCGCGTCTCTGGGTGATTCCCAGTCTAGAGTCGCGAGGCCGAAGACGCATTTTAGATTTTGAGCACACGTCCCTCAGGTGTTCGGGAGACGTTTGTGACTGTTGTTTGTAGTCCAGGAGCAAGGCGCACGGATCTGCCTCACAGGGCCAGGACAGACAGACGGCGCTGGTGACGGTGTCTCTGCAGGGCCGGCTGTCTGACGGACATTTCTCCGACTGCCGGGGAGCTGTGTGTCCCCAACCTTGTCGATGACCCCCCAGAAGAGCTTGCTGGGCTGGAGTAATAGCACAGAGGGGAGGGCGGTTTGCCTTGCATGTGGCCGACCCAGGTTCGATTCCCAGCATCCCATAGGGTCCCCTGAGCACCGCAAGGGCCAATTCCTGAGTGCAGAGCCAGGAGGAACCCCTTTGCATCGCCAGGTGTGACCCAAAAAGCACACACACGCACAAAAGTACTGTCATAAAGAAGAGCCCGCCACCGCGAGGCTGGGAGGAGCAACCCCGAGGGCGGCCAGACAGGTCTCTGGGCCCCGCACGGTCAGCTTCACAGGGTCCCGCAGGGTCAGGGAGGCATGAGCTCAGGGCTCAGGGCGGGCAAAGCCCAGGATGAACATTTTCCCAGGCCCGGGAAGGACGCAGAGAGCCTGGCGCAACACACTGAGCTTCCAGAAGAACCCGCGCTAATGCCGCATGCCACAGCAGGCGGTTTCTAGTCAGACGCCCTGGCTGGCCTCAGCTGGCCGCTGCCCTCTCCCCGGGAGCCCCATCCAGCACGCCGCCTCTGTCAGGCTTGCTGTGCTGCATGGAATAAAATACCCCATGGCCAGAGCCCGGCCACCAACACCAGCACCACATATGGTCCCCCGAGCCCCCAGGGGTGATTTCCGAGCACAGACCCAGGAGCCTGCCCGAGCATAGCTAGGTGTGGCCCCCAAAACAAGCCAAAACATGTGACCCTGTAGCCACTGGGCCGTGGCACCAGGCTTGGTGTGTGGATGAAGCCACCTGGATGCTTCCAGCCCCTCTTCACTGCAGAGATGATGCCTGGGAACCGGCCCAGAGCCTCAAGAACCTGAGTCTCACACCCTCCCCGTGCTCCCTCTGCTCCTCCCCGAGACCCTCTAGCAAGGAGCACTGTCGCACTGGCCGGGTGGGGTGAGCTGACCAGGACTGACTCCTGGGGGCCCGGCAACACCCGTGTCCACTCTGCTGCAGCTGCCAAGTGGAAGCCGTGGCCGCTGTCCAGGGAGGGTCCGCGCCCCCTTGGCTGGCTTCTGAGGACAGACACCTTCCCCGAAGTCAAGGACGGTCACTTTGTGACGGGCAGTCAAGGAGGGTCCATGTCCGTGAGCTGGGCCGTGCGTTCCGCCTGGTGGAGTCCAGACTCCCCCTAAATACAGCCGGCAGGGCCCGCAGCCCACCGCCGCTCCTGCTCCCTCCTGGGTCCCGGTTGTCTGCAGGCCACTGGTCCCTCGGCCCGGCCCCTGAAGTCCTCCTGGACTTTCCTGACGCCAGCTGTGGAACCGCTATGGTCAGGAGGGCAGGCCTGGGCTTGCTCCGTTCTGAAGCCGTCTTCTCACCTGCTGCGTGCCCATGGACGTGGCCAGGGTCAGTGCCCCTGAGACGAGTCTTGCGCTCACCCGAGATGAGACCTGTGCCTCCCTGCGGAACTCTCCCTCTCCACCACCTCTGCGAGACGCTGTGTCCCACACGCACAGACTCGGAGACCCCCCAGAGTCCGGGTGGTCACCCCGTGGGCCTTACTGGGCGTCGGAGAGACCAGACTCAGCGCAGGCTTCCACTGGTCTGAAGGATTCCTGTTTGGCCCCTCAGGGTGCTGAGTTTGGGGGGCCCTGAGCCCCTCCTCTGCCTGGTGGACAAGTGGGACAGCCCCCGAGGGCCCTCAAGTCTGAGGGAGGGGCAGGGCAGAGAGGGGGTCGCTGAGGGCTGGGGGTGCGAGGCGAGGGGAGGGGCTTCCCCCCAGATTTTCTTTGGTTTTGATATTTTCTTCCCCTAAACAAGAACTGATAAACTGATGTATCATTTGCAGGCAAATTAATGTGAAAATATCTATGGTTTAGTTTCTTGCTGCCTAAAACTTTTCAAATTAATGGAAACTGGTGGCCGCAAGTTATTTCATTTATTTCCGTGGAAGACACGGGCTCCAGGAGGGGGGGAGGGTTCTTTCCTACATCGGACCAACACTGATGCTATTTTTTTTAAATTTAGAGATAAATATTTTAAAACAGTGAATTAATGTGAAAACTCAGGTTGTTGAGGCAAATGTGGCACTGAAGTCTTAAGCGCTGTTGATTTCAGGCAAACGTCGGCAGCATTGAACCGAGATGCATATTTGATCACTGCCCAGTCGGAATCGATGGAATATGCCCTTGAAATTAACTATCGATCATTTTTAATTTGTGGGATGTAGCCTAATTTATTTTCCGGAGGACTTGGACCAGATTTCGTAACTCAAGCAATTTCTTGCGGCACGCACCTGTTCTCGTCGGCTCTGGCTCGGATGGCGCCGAGCACCGTGGGGAAGCCCGTCCTCCGGGTGTGCAGGGTCCAGGGGTGGAGAGGAAGTGTCCGCTGCGGCCTGGGGGTGGGGGCAGATGCGGAGGGCCCAGTGCTCCTGGGTGTGGGCAGGGCCTCAGGCACCTCACGCTGGCCGCGGGGCCGGGGGTGCCTCCAGGGCCCCGTCGTGTCCACTGTGGGCAGCACTGCCGCCCGCCGAGACCCGCTGGCCGCCCAGCCCTGCCCTGTGGCCCGCAGCCCTCCCCTCCGCACCCCTCCTTAACCAACGGTCGCTGAGCGAGTGACGCTTGTTCCCAGAAGACGGGCAGGACGGGGAAATGCTAATTATCCCAAACGCTCCCGTCTGGAACGTGGATTTTAATTATTTACTGCGGGAAGGCGCCCGCCTGCGACAGTGCAGAGAACCCGGCACTGAGCATGGAGCCTGCGAGAAACTGCCCGGCTGACCCCTCCCTGCTCCCGGGCTGCGGAGTGCCTATCTGTCTGCCTACCTGTCTGCCTGCCTGTCTGTCTGTCTGTCTGTCTGTCTGTCTGTCTGTGGGTTGGCTCCTCTGTGCCCGCGCTGTGGTGGGCACAGCTGTGCCAAGTGTCCCATGTCCAACCCCAGCTCTGTGGGGGGCCCCACCCAGACCCCCACATCTGAGGGAGAGCCAGCACAGGTCCACTCTGGAGGGGCCTCGGCAGGAAGGAGGGCTTCCTGGAGGAGCGGAGACCCTGCTGCAGAGGGGGTGACCCAGGCCAGTGGAAGGGGGTGACCTTGGGCCAGAGGCCTGTGCGGGCAGTGTGGGCAGAGCTGGGCACGCAGGGAACCACTGTCCCCTGCCCAGCAGCCGCGGGACTCCTGCACCCAGGCTGAGGTGGGGGTGGATGTGTGGCGTCCCTGCCCTCGGGGCTAGTGACTGCCCTGCGTGGGCCCCACAGGGGTGGGAGTGGGTCAAGGCCCGGTGTGGGGGCCACCTGGGGGTGGGGCCCTCGTGCCCCCACACTGCCCCCTCCTTCCTTGGGTGCCCTGCTTCGTGGGATTGGCTGAGTCTGCCCCCACCTTCATCCTCGGGGGCTTCCCGGGTCCCTGTCCGGTTGTCCCTGCCCCCCGGTGTGGCCAGAACAAAGATCAGGTGGGGTGTCTGCCGTGTCCTGCAGTGACCGGGGCGGGGCTGGGCCCCTTCTCAGCCCGTGTGTGCTGACGTGCCCCCACAGCAGCCCCGGGGGCGTGAGGGACCAGGAGTACCCGGCAGGCTTCAGCCCCCCCCCCAGGGGTGCTCTCCTGCCCCAGCCCACAGCTCACCCGCAGGCGCTGGGCGTCCTTCCTCTTCCCACCTGGCGTCTCTGAGCTGAACCTTGGCCTGCTCCAGCCTGGCCTCGCAGCTCAGCCCATGCCAACCCGAGCCCAGGCGCGGCCCCTGCGGACATCCGAGATGTCTCAGGCCTGACCAGTTGCTGAGCCATGGGGCCATGCCCAGCCAGGGGGGTCTGGCCGCAGAGGCAGGGCCCCGCCGTCCCCCCAGGACCCTCCTCCGCCGCCGGGGACAAAGCGCGGCTCGGTGGCGTTCCTCCTGATTTCCGACTCTGTCTTGTGAGCAAACACAGGAGGTACTTAGGGGTTATTTATTATAAATGAAGTAAGTGAGAATGCTCGGGGAAGAGAGAAATATGACGGCCAGCGCGAGGCTGCCGCAGTGCCCGGCCTCTCTCCTCTCCTCTCCTCTTTCCTTTTCCTCCGGCTGCTGGAACTGACAAGGAGGTAATTAGATTCGGCGTCTTTGGGTGAAAGCGTCATCCATCCTGGCGTCTTCGGTGCTGTCCCTTGCCGGCGGGTTCCAGGACTCTGCTGCCGGGGCTGGCCAGTGTCCCCCGACCCCTCCCGCCCCTCTGTCTTCCTTGCTAGAACCGGAACCTTCTTCCCTTCCAGGATCCCGTGGTCCCACCTGCCTGGCCCCCACCCTGCCTCAGGGACCTGACACCCACGGGTGCCGCAGGCCCGAGGCAGGGAGATAAGCCCTTCCGCAGAAGAATTTGGAAGAGGCCTGGGATCTCCCTGCCCTGTGCCTGCAGCCTCTTCTCTCCCCGGGGGCCTGGGGTGGGCCCGGACCTGCCGGCCACAGTCTCACACGCCTGCCCTGCCTGGCCCGTCCTGTCCCCAGCCTCCTGCCCGCAGTGGCCACCTGGAGCTGCTGGGGAAATGGAGCCAGTTCGCTGACTGTCGTTTAGCTGGGTGCCAGTTAACTTTGTGCCATTTAGCCGGGTGCCAGTTAGCTGGGTGCCGGTTAGCTGGGTGCTGGTTAGCCGGGTGCCGGTTGGCTAGTTCTGGCTGTTCCATGACTAATCACCAGGAAGCTGACTGTGAAGACTGCGGTGCGACAGACGTGGTGGCAGGACAGGGCAGCTGGGGCAGGGGGCTCGGGTGGGCATGTGGGGGCACCAGGAAGCCTGGGCAGCGCCCCCCAAGGGCCTGCACCTGCATTCCAGGGCTCTGGCTGGAGACTCAGGGGGGCCCTTGGGGGACCGGCCAGGCCATCTGTCACACAGCGGGTGGACAGGCAGGCCACTGCCCCCAGGAGTCCTGGGACAGGAAGAAGCAGGAGTCTGGGTCTGTCTTAGTTGTGCGGGCAGGTGGTCGGCTGCCCCGGGGGGCACGGTTCCAGCCCTGCACCTGGGCCCACTGGGCCCCTCACGCCCCAGCCGAGTTTCTGGCTCCCCCACGGCTGGGCCCTACCCGGGGGGAGGGTTAAAGGCAGAGCTGGCTGGGACGCGAAGCCCCCAGGACATCACACTGGTGGGCAGTGAACCCACCCACTCCCCCAACAGCCCAGTGTGGACCCCGGAGCTGGGCAGTCCCCCCATTCCTTCAGCCTGGGTTGGGCTGGGCCACCTCTCACAGTGTCTGACAGACCACCCCAGGACCCCACGGGACCCTTGCTCAGGACCCCCCAGGAACCCCTATGGGGACCCCCAGGAACTCCAATGGGGAACCCTGTCCAGGAACCCCCAGGGACCCCTCGGGGACCCTCACCCAGGACCCCTCCAGGATTCCCCGGGGACCCTCCCCCAGCTCCGCTGCACCCACATGGCCACCTGAGAGCCAGCTGGAGGTGTGAGGAGCTGCCACGCCCTTCCAGGGACCAGCGGGGATCAGCAGTGGCTGAGAGTTTCCAATGGACCCAGACGTGGAGAGCCTCACGCCTCCTCTCCCGGCAGCTTCGAGGGCTGTTCCTCTGGGCCCAGGAGGGGGTCTCGGCCGGGCCGGGGTCTGCAGCATGGCTGCCCCCACCCAGAGCTCACACCCGCTGAGACAGGATGGGGAGCCAGGAGCCAGGACCCTGAGAGCCGCCAGGGGCCCCGCCAGGCCGCCCGCCCGTCCCCGAGCTGTCACCTATGCCCGAGCACCACAGACCCACCACGGCCCTTCCTGCCCGGGCCCAGGCTGGCCAAAAGACCCTGTCTGCCCAGGCTGACAAGACAGCTCTGCCGTGGGGAGCGTTGGTCTCGGGGCAGGGCCAGGGTGCTTGCTTCTCCTGCAGGACAAGCCAGGGCAGTCCCAGAGGCTGCACCCGGGCCACAGCCAGGACCGCAGCCGGGCTACTGGGGGTCCCTTCTCTTCCCAGCGGGCCGGACACAGGCGAACACCAGGACCCACCCGGCACCAGTCACCACAGAGACCGGCCCACACCCGTGTTCTCCACAGCTGCCGCTGAGGGGCCGGAAGTCTTCGCTGAGATGCAGGGAGGGGCCACGCTGAGCCTGTGGGCTCTCCCTGGGGCCGTCCCTGTGTCCCGGCCCCCTTGGCCAGACCCCGTCTGGGGGGTGGGGCGGTGACGGAGAGGGGGCGGGGTTGGGGCAGAGACCCCGGACACGGACCGGGCTCCTTCACATCTGACTTGGCCCAATTGGGCCAGAACCTGCCTTTCAGGGGTGATCGTGTCGGGCCGTGACCCCCGTCCCCTGCTGTGGGAGACCCCACCTGCCTGTCACTCAGCCCCGGCCCAGGTGGCCTGGCTCTGTCCAGCCACACGTGGGCCAACAGCTGTGGGTGGGAGGCCATGCCGGTTTCACGGCCCGGCGGTGCGGACGGCTGCCTGCTGCACCGCTCTGCGTCCCCGGGCCCACGGTGGCCCTCGTGGAGAGCAGGTGGGACCCTCTCCGCATTTTCGGCGTAAATTCTGCTCAGTTCTCTCTTTTTTCAGAAAACCAATGAACTGTGCACTGTAAATAAGAAGAAATGAAATCCATTTTTTTTTCATGATGATAATGCTTAAACCTATTTCCCCAGATGAAATTCTTATGGTAATACACAAGCCCCGTTATAAATACATTCCTCATATTTTATGCAACTGGTTCGGAAGTTATAATATTTACAATGCACAAATACAAATTCTATCATTACACTCATGAGTAAGCTCAGTTACCCAGAAACGGCACTGACACGGCACGGGGGCCAGAGACAAAGGTGGGCGTCGAGGCCCTGGGGCGGCGGGGGCCTGGTCCCTGCCCGCCCTGCCCTGTGGGATCCAAGGCCCCGTGTGTCCCCAGCCAGCTCCTGCCCAGTCCTGGGAGTCAGGGAGCAAAGGCCGTGAGAGGCACCGCGTGTCTGAGACGGCCGAGGGACGTCCCCCCAAGGCCGCAGCCCCAGAGCCCACACGTGGCTGGTCAGGGGCGCCCAGGGCAGAGACACCCCCCGACCCCAGGAACCCCAGTAATCGGGCCAAGACCATTCCCCAAACAGGCTCTGTGCCTCAGTCCCTGCAAGACTGAGTTCCAGAACATTCCATGTGGGTAGTAAGTAGGAGAGGCTGCCCAGGGAGAGGGAGGACACAGGGACAGGGTCGAGACCGCCGAACGTGGTGATGCAGCCCACCCTGCCCTGTGCCCTTGGCTTGGCTGGCCCTATTCTTCTCCTCCCACCTGGACACAGGGTCCTGTTAGAGGTCCCGGGAGGTCCTCCCCACCCCTCCAAGCCTGGTCGCTGGTCACTAGTCTCTGCCCTGGGCACAGGTCCCAGCTGTTGCACCCAGGTCACCGTCCCCGAGAAGCCAGTGGCCACCGGGTGCTTCAAGGTACAGATGATGGCCGTCACCTAGCAGTGCCAAAGCTGGCGTTCCCGGGACACCTGCGGTCACCTATACACACAGCCCACACCTGCACACACACCTCACACACTCCTGCAACCCCCCTGCATACACACCGAGTGATGACCACATCTGCATGGCACACAGCACATCTAAACAGCACATGTGCACACATTGTACATATGATCGCACACGTGACACAGTTCACATGCACACGCAGGGCGCTCATGGTGCACACACGCACAGCGCAGGAACGTACTTGAGGGCCATACACCCAGCCCCGCGTGGCAGGCACACACGTAGCCCACAGACGGCCCCCGAGGCTCCTGCCCCTTCACTCAGGGACTGGGGAGGCCTAGGGCCATCCCTGTCCCCGGGTCTGCCACGCGGCGGCGCCTGATTTACAGCCCGTCCTGCTGATGGAAAGCGGCCCTGGCCCCGGCACCATTAACTCTCTGCGTGGCGGCTCGGCCCTGACCCTGCGCCATGCATCAAGGCCCGGAAGCTTCTCCCTCCCCACCGCCCAGCCGGGCCCTGAGTGTATGCCGCAAGGGTGGGCTGTGGGCCGAGCCCCTCCAGGTGCTGGGGGTGGGGTGGGGTGGGAGCCGGGCTTGGACACAGAGGAGAGGGTGGGAGGGTGGCCACTGTTGCACAGACCAAGGCCAGGCGAGTGTGTGTGTGTATGTGTGTGTATGTGGGGGGTGCTGGGGCCTGATGCGGGGGCAGGAGGGGCCATCCACAGTGGAGGCGCCGGCCTGCAGGAGGCATCAGCGCAGGGTGCGGTGCATGGGGGAGGGGCTGGCCCAGGGCCTGGCCGGGTGCGGAGTGATGTCCGGTCCCCTCCCAGCTGCAGCACGGCTGGCCAGAGCCCTGTCCAACGCACGGGCCCAGCCCCACCCCAGGCCTGTGTCTGGGCAGGAAGAGACCCCCAGGGGCGTCTGAGAGGCGGAGCCCACCCCACGCCCCAGCACACCTGAACAGCAGGGCCACCCCCCCCCCCGCCCACCTGCAAACCGGTGGCCAGCACGGGGGGTGGGGGGGGCTGAGCCACGCAGAGCAGACGGAGGAGCCGAGACTGCCCTGCGCTGGGCCAGGCGTGTGCTTGTCCCAGGACCCCTGCAAGCCCCGGACTCCAGATGGCCATGCTGGCTCCTAAGCCCTGAGGCTGCCTCCGCTGACCTAGGGACGGGGGGACAGGGCGGGGCTGATGGGCCTGCTCTGGACGAGCCTCCTGGGGTCCGGTGGGGAAAACGAGGCAGCAGACGGGGCGGGAGGAGACGCCAAGCCGGGGACAAGGGGAGGATTCACTCCAGAACAGCAGCCCACGGACCCACAGACTGCCTGGGCACTGCACGGGGGACTGCCTGGGGAACTGCTTGGGTACTTCCCGAGTACTGCCTGGGTGCTGCCGGGAACTGCCTGAGTACTGCCTGGGTACTGCCCGGGGACTACCTGGGGACTGCCCAGGGTACTGCCCAGGGAACTGCTTGGGTACTTCCCGAGTACTGCCTGGGTGCTGCCCGGGAACTGCCCGAATACTGCCTGGGGACTGCCCAGAGTACTGCCCAGGGAACTGCTTAGGTACTTCCCAAGTACTGCCTGGGTGCTGCCTGGGGACTGCCCAGGGTACTGCCCTGGGGACTGCCCAGGGTACTGCCCAGGGAACTGCTTGGGTACTTCCCAAGTACTGCCTGGGTGCTGCCCAGGAACTGCCCGAATACTGCCTGGGGACTGCCCGGGGTACTGCCTGGGTATTGCCTGGATACTGTCAGGGATAGTGTCTGGGGTACTGCTTGGAGTACTGTCAGGGGTACTATCAGGGACACTGCCCGAGGGTGCTGCCTGCGGGTACTGCCAGGGGTATTGTCAGGGGTACTGCTCAGGGTGGGGGTGCTGCCCAGGGCCTGCAGAAGGTGCTTGTCTCGGCTGTGGGGTGTCGCGCTCCTGCCCAGAGTGGGCTTTGGCTGAAGGCTCCAGGGTCCAGCATTTTCTAAGAAGGTCTCTGGTCTCGCACTTCCTGCCGCGCCCCCTTGGAGCCCCCCTCCTGCTCGGGGGGGACATTCCTGCCCCCACTGGCCGCGGCTCCTGTCCCACACTCGGGTGGCAGGTGGGCTCCGGCGTCTGCGTCTGGGCCCTCCTGCGCCGCCCGCTGCCCTCTGCAGTCCGCCCCCTGGCCTTGGCGCGGCGATCCCTCTGTCCTCACGCCGACGTGCCCCTTAGAACCACACGGAGGCAGCCGACACCCGTGGCTGGTCCTGGGTCAGAAGCCCCTGCGAGTCCCACCCACGCAGACGTGCCGGCACTCGGCCCACATCCGCCCTCCCCACGGGAGGGAAACGGCTCCCCCAGCTGCAGGCA
Organism: Sorex fumeus; assembly: GCF_029834395.1. NCBI lineage: Eukaryota > Metazoa > Chordata > Mammalia > Eulipotyphla > Soricidae > Sorex > Sorex fumeus. The sequence continues at coordinate 3,676,318 of NW_026606199.1, read as the reverse complement.
GGGCCGGGCGGGACCCTAGTTCTTGCTCATTCACTCGAGGGGCTTTTGCTTTTCTGCTTCTCACGGGACCCCTTGGGGTTTTCTGAGGGGGCTGCTCGCTGCCGGAGTGAGCAGGAATCAGAGCCGGCTCCAGGGGTGCCCCGGGGAGGGAGGCTGGCCCCACTGCCGCACTCACCACACGCCTGCTGGGGCCAGGACCCCGTCCTGGGCGGGAAGGTGCCCCCAGTTCCGCCCTGGGGATCCCCGATGGGCGTGCGTGTTCTCAGCACTGCTCCAAGGTGGGTTTTGTGTCGGCTGCTGTGGGGGTCCGGAGACCGCCCTGCGTCCCAGGGAGAACCCCGTGGCCCTGGGTTAGAGCAACGCCTCCACACGGCTCAGCCTCGCGGGCTGGCGTCCTGCTGAGAACGGGCGCGTCGGTACCCGTGAGCTGTGAGCGTGGCGTGTCCTTGCATGCAGTTCCCTCACCCGGCTTTGCTCTCCATGCGGCACAAGCTTCCTCGCGTGAGGGGGACCTGTTTGCTCTGACACTTCTTCCAGAGATGGCTCAGAACCTGTGTTACTTCTCTGCCGAACCTTGGCAGGGTCTGTGCTGGAACACCTGGATTTCTTTGGGCGTAATTTTCGATGCGGATCCAGTATCCAGACCAGAGCTGCTCAAATTGCCTCTTCTTGTCGGATGCGCCGCAGGAGCTCTGTGCTTTCCGAGGAACCGGCTTGTCTCCTCTGTGCCGCCAGATTTATGGGGAAGGCTCCGGTCATGACGCGTCGCCGTGTGCGGGACCCGCGCCGGGCGCCCCCACCTCATCGCTCCTCCAGTCATTTGTCACCCCCTTTCTTCGCATCAGTCTTGCTAGAGGTTTGTCAATTTTATTAGACTTTCCCGAAAACCAGATTCCGTAGGCTCAATTTTATTATTTTTCAGAGCCCCGGATTCTGTTTGCACACGGATGTTTTTTTATTGTTTTTGTTTTCTATTCCTGTGATTTCTGGTCTTGTCTGTTATTTCTCTGCCTGCTTTGCGTTTATTTTTCCTGCTGTGCTCTAGTTCCTCAAGGCGGGGCCTTAGATTGCAAGCTTGGCCCTTGTTCCCCCGTCGCCTGGCTGTGCACGGCCTCATCCCGGGTTCCACAGGCTGCATGGCGGCTCCCATTCAGCGCGGCGACGCCCTGCACTCCTGAGTTCCTTTCCCTGGCTCGTTTAAGAGTGCACTGCTCTGCGCTCTCTCTCTCTCTCTCTCTCTCTCTCTCTCTCTCTCTCTCTCTCTATATATATATATATATATATATATATATATATATATCACTGTCAGAGAGATCAGCGCAGAGTCTCCTGCCCCTGCGCCTGGCTGTCCTCGCAGGGGCCCCTAGGAGGGGAGCGGGTTGAGTTTCCCTCCCCGCCCCGACCAGGGCTCCAGCAGCCGAAGACCTCCAGAACCAGCCACCACCATGCTGAGACCACTCTCCACATGCATGAAGGTACCGGCAGAGGAACAAAGGCATGCGGGTCCCGGGGCTGAGATCTCCAAGCCTACTCGAATTGGAGTCGAGCATCTTCCACCCAGATCCTCCAAATTCCAGTAGGCAGGGGTCACACCCACCAACTGGCCCCCTGGTGCCGTGTAATCCCATCAATGGCCAAGACCCAGAGACTATAAAACCCAGCTCCTGGAAGCTTATTATCTCATTATCTTATTATCTCATTCTTACTTTGGACAACCTGGCAGGCTGCCGAATGTAACCTGCCCACACTGCAGAGTCTGGCAAACTCCCTGTGCCATATCCAATATGCCAAATACCGGTAACAATGATGGGTCTCATTCTCCTAACCCTGAAAGAGCCTTGAATATGGCACTTTTAAAAAAGTCTCAGGGCTAGGATGAAGCAGACGTTACTGGGGCCTGCTCGAGGCAATTGACGAACAACAGGAGGGTCATGATCATCGTGATCACTGTCACTGTCTCACTGTCCTCCCGTTGTTCATCAGTTTGCTCGAGCGGGTCCAGTAACATCGTGAGACTTGTTACTGTGTTTGGCATATTGAATACATCACGGGGAGCTTGCCAGACTTTGCTGTGTGGGCGAGATACTCTCGGTAGCTTGCCGGGCTCTCCAAGAGGGGCGGAGGAATCAAACTTGGGTTGGCCATGTTGTTATATATATATATATATATATATATATATATATATACACATACATATATATATATCACTGTCACTGTCCTCCCGTTGTTCATCGATTTGCTCGAGCGGGCCCAGTAACGTCTCCATTTTGAGAATTGTTGTTACTGTGTCTGGCATATCGAATATGTCACGGGGAGCTTGCCAGGCTTTGCTGTGTGGGCGAGATACTTGCCAGGCTCTCCGAGAGGGGCGGAGGAATCGAACCTGGCTCGGCTGGGCTGGCTACGCACAAGGCAAATCGTACCGCTATGCTATCGCTCATATATATATATATATATATATATATATATATATATAGGAGCGATATATATTATCACGGTCACGGTCCTCCTGTTGTTTCATCAATTTGCTCGAGCAGGCCCAGTAACATTGTGAGACTTGTTACTGTGTTTGGCATATTGAATACGTCACGGGGAGCTTGCCAGGCTTTGCCGTGTGGGCGAGATACTCTCAGTAGCTTGCCAGGCTCTCCGAGAGGGGCGGAGGAATATATATATATTTATGGGGGGTTGAGCCACACCCAGTGGTGCCCAGGGCCCGTTGCGTGGGCTCCATCCTCTCTTCACTTTGCTCCGTGCGGTGACAATCCCAGCTCACCTGATTCTCTTCAGTTTGCCGCGTGTTCAGTGGCCCCGGGCGTGGTCAGTCCTGGTATGTGCTCGAGCCCCGGGGATGGGGGGCGGGTGTCCACGACCTGGTGCCTCTGTGCTCTCTGTCCTCTGTGCTGGCGGCCTCGGCGTGGGGGGCAGGGTGAGGTGGGGCCGTGCTGGGCGAGAACGCAGGCTTCTTCCGTTCCCCTTTCAATTCAGCAACATTTTGCTTCAGAGACTTTGAAGTTCCATTAGTTGCCAGGTCACGTTTCCTGAAAGCTTCTGGCCACTCTGGGTATTTTCCACTCTTGGATCAAGCCCAGAACCTCACACAGACAAGACGCACGCTTTACCACACAAGACCCCGAGTAACCCCTCACCACGCACTGCCTCCCTCGGTCTGAGCGGCCCAGTGGCAACCCCTCGCCACCCACTGCCTCTCTCAGTCCTCTGCATTCTCCTTGGGCTGCAGCCTACTTTAATTTATTTGCTGCAAACACAGCTAATACCTTCAGTGACGATGTTCACGATAGATCTTCTATCTCGCTTTTATTCTCAGCCTTCACAGACCCTTATAAAGCAAGTGAGATTTGTGCAGGAAATATTTCACTGGTTTTTATTTCTTAATTCTTCTTTCCTCCCTTCCTTTCTCTGTTTCATCCCCTCTGATAGCCTCTGTCTTCTATCTGGGATATTTGAACCCTTTACGATCCATAGAAGTATTGGCATGTTAGGAATTATGTCTGCACCATTATTTTTTTGTCTCTTGTTTGTTCAGCTTCATTGTTACCTTTTATGTCCGTGGTTTTACATTAAAAACTGATTTTGATTTATCTGTGGTGGTTTTGGCCTAAACTTTTAATAAGGGTCGTGATGACTAGGTGCTTCCGCGTGTGACGTGTTTCTTTCCATACTTCCCTTGTGATATGAATTCTTCGCAGCAGTCAGACATCTCAACGGCTCATGTAGTTCTGTCTCCTCTTTGCGTCATTTTCTGCTGAGGGGTCACGGCCCACCCCCGGCCACCCCCGTCCTCCGTCCCTGCCCGCAGCCTCCTCTCCCGCTAAATCAGCAGCCAAATCGTTCCCTTCTGCCCCTGCAGACCGCACCAGGCAGGGCCATGGCCATTAGGACACTCAGTGGCCAAGCTAAGTCTCTTTGGTGCTTCTTCTGTTTGTCCTCTGTCCTTCTGTCCTGACGTCCCGTGTCCTTCTGCCTCGGAAGCTCCCGGCGCCTTTCCTCAGGTGTGGAGCAGCTGGACACACGCTGACCCGGGTCCGGCCCAAGCCCACCTGGTTTCTGCCTCCCCGCCACGCGTCTCGGAGGCCAGAATCTGAATCATTCATTCATCAGCCCCAACCCCCGCCCCCGCCCCCGCCCCGTCGCCTTCCGGAGCTCAAGGCTGTGGGTTATTGGAGCCGTTTTTCTCCTTCGAGAGACGCTTCTCTCTGCTCGCCTGGGCCCGGGCTGTCTCGCGGTGCGTCTCCCGGTGTTTTACTGCGCCGTGCCTGGGTGTGTCTCTTCGCCCTGTCTCGCCCAGAATCCGTTCACTTTCGGCATGTTTCCAGTGTTTTTTTTTTTTCATGTGTTGTTACTGGTATATATTTAATTAACACCCAAGCAAGCTGCAGAACTACAGTTTCATTTTTAATCATGCTTGAAATAAAATGAAGATCTATGCCCGGGGTCCCACACACCTGGGTTCCTCTGCTGGTTCCTTCATGCGTGAGGCTCGTCCGAACATGTGGAGGGTGGTCTTAAGCATGGCTGTGGCTGGAACCGGAGGCCTTCAGCTGCCGGGGCTCTGCTCGGGGTGGGGAGGGAAACTCAACCCGCCCTCCTCCAAGGGGCCCCAGTTCCGCTGTTGTTTTCTGGAAGGTGCTTTCTTCAGCCGTGCCCTGGCTTTCTCCTGGAGCCAGATTGTCTCTGGGTCAGGGGGAGACGGAGCCTGGGCTCTGCTCCCCTCAGCTCAGGGCTGCCCTTGTCTGCAAGCTTCCTGCGTGAGAAACAGAAATCGTGTCCCCTCCCTCAGCCCCGAAGCCCCCACCTCTGACCCCACTTCCAGCCGCATTTGCTACAGTCTCTGCCGGCCACCTCCTGGGTAGGGCTCGTGGAGACCCCCGCAAAGAACCGGGCTCCTTTGCACACCAAGAATGTCAGCACGTTGCAGACTCTTGTTGCCAGCTTTGCTTGGCGCCACGTCCTAGAGCTGTAGTTTGGCACTGGGCTGGCAGCAAAAAAGTAAGTATCAAATAAACGCCACCTTCCACGCATCTCCCGCTGCTTGAAAATCTGTTTTTCCTAAAACTCTCTGAGGGATCAAATAAAAATTCATACTCACTCGCTCTTCAGCCTAAGGCCTTCCGGCAAGTTCTGTTTGCCTGCCCGAGTCCTGCGGGTCCCGACCCGCCTCGCGTGGCCCCCTCCCGTGGCCCCGGGCCTCCTCCATGCAGGTCCCTGCGCTGCGCCCAGCCCTGTGCGCTGGCTTGAGGGTGACTCCCCCGAGCCTCCCTCGGCACCCTGGCCCCCTAGCCGCGGCCCTCCACGTGGGAGGCACAGCTGAGGAGCGAGGACGGCGTGGTGGGCGCCGCTCCATGTGTGTGGCTGGCCCTGCGCTGCCCCTCTGCAGGGCCTTGGGCAGTTCAGGGGCTCGGCTGGTGCTGGTCCGCCCCTGCTGCCCCCGACCTCCAGGCGCTGCGCCTGCAAGAGGCTGAGAACAGCCGCTTTCTGCCTCTTCCCCGACCCCGGAGGCTGCCCTGGCCCGGGGCCTCCCCGCCCGCCTGGGCCCTCTCTGCTCATCCCTGAGGCTCGGGGTCCCACCGTGGGTCGGCGACATCATTGTTTTGCGCTTTCCCCTTCGCTGAAAATGCAGAGAGAGCGGGAATGCGGCCTCCGTTTCTTTGGTGTTTTCCGTGCACGCCACGAGCCTCCAATCCCACGAGCACTGGAGCGTGTGTCGCGGGCGGGGAGGATGTGAAGGAGCACAAGTGTCCCGGGCAGCTCCTCCCTGGGCAGGCGGGTCCAGGCACTGCAGCCCCTGGGTCGTGGTCGCTGCGTCGGTGTCCCAGGACAGGCGGCCCAACTCACTCCAGCCTCGGGCCTCCAGAGTTCCAGGCCCCTGTGAGCTCCAGGAGCGGCTTCTCGGACCCCGGAGCTCAGACAGTGTCATCGGGACCGGATTCCTTTTTCTCTCTGAGCTCACGGGCCCTGACCGGAACCAGCCCTGCCCATTCGACTGGACGGCATCTGGCTCTCGGCTCGGGCCCCCGGACCCACGGACGCTCGGCTCGGAGCCTCCACGCCGTCCGTGGGCCCCACGCCCGGCTGACTGGCCTCGTGGAGGAGGCTGGGGAGCACCGTCAGAGCGTCTACCCCGGCCTCATTAGTGTGGCGTCGTGCTGCTAATTAAATCAGCCGCCCAGATGGCAGGCCAATTACACGAGCCTCCCATTGAAAGGAACCCGGTGTCATTTAGTCGGCGCGATGATGTTTTTATGAATAAAATAATTAGAAAAAAGTTATGTAAATGGAATATAATATTCCATTAGCAAAAATTACACCCTTGTCTTTTTCCCCCTCGAAGTGTGGATTTGCGAGTTATGATGCCAACTCATCAGAGAAGCCGCAGCAAACCGGGCCGGTGTTGGGATGCGGCGAATCATCATCGTGTGGGAACCGGGGACTCCATCGCCCACCTGTCGGGGCGAGCACGAGGCTCCGGGCTCCACCGGGGAGAATTCGGCGCCAGCCTCAGCCAGACCCCGGCTCACCGCGGCCTCGTAGAGCTCGGGGTGCCCAGCCTGCGCCCCACTCTGCCCCTCGCCGGGGAGGAGGGAAGGAAGGAGGAGGCAGGGCTGAGTGGGAGCTGCCGCAGGGCAGCCGTGCTGCGTGTGCTGCCCTCTCGGGGACCCTCAGGCCCTGCCGGCACTGCGAGGGTCCAGGCAGAGAGCCGGCCAGTGGGCGGCCGGCCACCAGGCAGCCAGGTCAGAGATGGACGTTGGCTTCTGAGGGGGCTGATACCAGGGCAGTGAGCGGGGGGCCCTGGGTGAGGCTGCCAGGCTGGCTGTGTCTGCCGCGGGCAGAGTCTGGAGGGGGGGCAGCCTCGAGCCACAGGCACTGCCGCAGTGGGGGCGGGGGGCACGCGGTCTCCCCTAATGCGCTGGCTGTTGTTCCCAGGCTGTTGCAGCCATGCGAGGGTGCCCAGGCCTCTCTGGGCTCCAGCCAGCCGGTCGCCTCCGTTCCCCCCACCCTGAGTGGGCTCGGCCGCGTCCCCTGCCCCCTGGCTGTCCCTGTGACCCCTCACCCCCGGCCGTCCCTGCGGTTCCGGTGCCCAGCCTGGAGCGTCTCGCTCGCGCCCGCCCTGTGGCTCTGTGGCTCTCGCCCGCTCGTACCTGGCAGGCCGGCGGTGCCCGGCGCTCCCCACGGGCCCTGCGCTCCCCGCACTCGGCGATGTTTACCGTCACTCCCGCCCGCCCGCTCTCCTGTTGTCACTTTCCGTCTGCCACGCGATTTGGATAAATTGCAGCCCAGGTTAAAGTCAATTCTCGGCCGACTTCTCAGCAGCTGCCTGTGTGATGAATGTGCCTGCAGGAACTGCACTCCTCCGCGGGCCCGGCCTCGCGCCTCGCCCTGCCCCCGCCCTCGCCGGGGTCTCGAAGGCAGGAGCCGCCCCCACATCCTCCTTCCCCCCAGCCCCGAGTCACCGAGTCACCGTCTGTCCCCAGCACCTCACCCGCTGCTGGGGGGAGCGCACCCGGCGGTGCTTGGGGTTCCGCTGGCTCTGCACTCAGGGACCATGTGGGGGGGTGCCGGGGATCAAATCCAGGTCGGCCACATGCTGGGCAAACGCCACCCACTGGGCTACCTCTCTGGCCCTTGCGCTGCTGTTGAGCTCATCCAGGAAGGTCTGAACGCTTGTCAGGTGCCCATGCCCCACACGTCAACAAGGCGAAAGGAAATGGGCGTGGCAACAGGACACGATGTTCCGGGTCAGGGCTGACGGAAGCAGCCCACTGGGTGCAGGAGCCTCGAACCTGGGGCCACATGACTCTGCACATACCCCTCCACACCCCAGCCCTTGGCCCGGGTGGGTCAGACCTCCTGCCGCGCCCTCTCTCTACCCTCGTGGCCATGGCAGGGACGTCTGAGGAGAGCCAGAGCTGCCCTGTGCTGAGCCGGATGCTCCCGGCACCTGGAGCAGGCGGCACCCGGGGCCCCTCACAGCAGACCCCGTGCCTGAGCCTGAGCCCAGACGTGCCCATGGAGCTCCGGGCTCCGGCCCCTCTGCCGCCTCCCTGTGCCACCACCGGCCACACCCCCTCACTCCCCTGTTCCCACCCTGCCACACACCCGTCTCCTGGCGGCTACAGAGGCTCTCGGGGCCCTGCTTGGCTTCCCCAGCCCGGGGCAGCCCCCGTCCCTGGCACCCTGGACAGGGCCATCGCCAAGAACGGCCAGAGGTCGTGCTGCACATGTGCAGTGGTGCAGCCTTGTTCCGAGGACTCCGGACGCCGTCTCCTGGGCCCCCGTGTGAGGGCATCGGCCCCTCCCGCAAGCCCACGGGGCGGCTGGGCCGAGTGCTCGGAGCGTGGAAGACGCCAGCTATGCCCACGAGCCCAGGCTGTGTGAGCCGCGCCGAAACTCACGGCCTGTCACCACCTTTCCTTGGGGTGGAAAACGGTGCCACCATGTCAGGGCGTCTCCGGACTCCACGTCTCCTGGGCCTGGACACCGAAGACGGGAGGGAGGAGCGTGTCCAGTGGTCACTCCCACGTCCTCCAGACCGTGTGGAGCACAGCTGCTGGACGTTAGCCCGGCCCCGCCCGAGCTCACGCGTGTTCCTGTGTGGCCATGGCTGACGTGCAGGAGCCATGTGTGAAGCCACGCTGTCGGCTGCCCTTTCTGCGGCTGGCTGGTGGCGGGGACCGGCCTGTTCCCGTCATGGCCTGTCAGAGCAATAGCCGTGTGAGCTCTGAGCCACGTCCCGGGGCGGGTGCCCACCCCCGAACATGCCTGTGACAGCGTGACAGTCACACGCGTCATGTCATACAGACGACCACAGAAGCAACGCAGCCGGCAGACGAGGCCGCCCGCTGTCGGGTGGCGGGGCTGGGTCCGAGGGGCAGGGATGCCGGGGAGACCCTCGGCCCATACTCCAAACTACCCCGGCCTGCTGCCTGGGGTCCGGCCGCTCCAGGAACGCCCCTCCCGCCCAGAGCCCCCGGCCCCCGCCCGGATGGCTCTGGGTGGCCACACGGCTGCCCGGAACAGCGCCCGCCCGCTACACCCCGAGGCCATTAGGGGCCCCGAGACGAATGTGCTCGCCCAGGTGCTGAGTGCAGCGGCAGCGGCGGCTAATGGGGGTGAGACGGCCCAGATGGACGGGCTGCCCGCCCGCCCCCACCCGCGGGGACGCATTAGGTTAAGTGCAGCCGAGATGACAGCCGCCCCTGGACAGACGCCGCCGCACAGCCCCTGGGAGCGATTTCTCTCCTTCCAGTCGGGAGTCGGATCAGCCAGGCACGCGGGCCGAGCTCCGCAGCGGGGTCTGCGCGGGAGGTCGCGGGGCTTCCGAGATCCGGCTCCGAGGGAGATGGCCGCCGTCTCAGCTCCTCATCTTTCCTGGCACGTCCCTGGAAGGGACAGGGTTTCCTCTTCAGGCGCAGGCGTCAGACGTGATGGGGAAGAACTCGAAGCTCGGCTCCTAATTGCTTAATTAATTACCTCTGTGAGGAGCAACGGGTAGATAAATTGCAGATAAATCACAGGGCCCCTCGTGCGTCCTGAGCGCCAGCCTCGCCCTCCCCTGCCCTTCAGGGCGTCCTGGTGTGGACACGGCGGCTGGGCTGGGCCGGGCTGGGCTGGGCCGGGCTGGGCTGGGCTGGGTGAAGCTCGGGCCTCCCCCCACTCATCCCATCACGCCTCCTCCCTTGCCCACCAGCAGCTGCTGTTCTGTCCTTTAGAACTCCAGGGCCCGGCGGGAGCAGGCCCCACCCCTCCCTGCAGTGCTGAGTGCTGGGTTATTCCCTTTCCCCTCACGGCCCGCACTCTGCCCGGGCCCAACCCTCTCCAGGTTGCTGCTTCTCCTGCAGAAGCTGAAACAGTCCCCAGCCCCCAGACCCATGCCTGGAAGGGGTCCCTGGGCCCCCTTGGCTGAGCCCACTGCTTCCCGGCCCCTGACCCACCGTCCCCCCATCCCTCTCCGGCTCAGAGACCTGGCCATGGAGGACGGACACGCAAGGCTTCGGGGAGTCCCGCTGGCCAGCGGTGTCAGAACCCCACAGAGCAGCCCCAGGAGCAGTGACGTCCTGCCCCCCTCCCACAGCCCCGCCCGGCCCCTGCACCCCAGCAAGTGACGGCGAGGACCCCCTTGGTGTGGATAAGCACACTTGCTCTGTGGACGACAGGCAGAGGCATCCCGACAGCCGCTGACACCAACAGCCTTGCCCCAAGTCGAGGGTGCCCGGCACACAGTGGGCAACTCATCAGCCAGGTACCCCGGGAAAAGCCGAGGCCTCCAGCGGCCGCCCACCCTCTCGGGCCATCCCCTGCAGGGCTGCAGCAGGGACACGCTCTGCTCCTGTCTGCTCAGGCTCCTGGGGCAGCGGCACCCTCTGCTCGAGGCTCGGCACGTGCTAGAAGGTGCTAGAACATCTCACGCAGAGAGCCCTGTGCCCAAGGGAACCTTCCCCACGGGTAGCTCGGACCCCCACCTGCCCCGCAGCTGCTCCCTGGCCTGTGGCCCATCAGAGCTGTGGCCTCTGCACTGCGTCTCTGTCCAGGGGCCTCCCCTGGACATTCCCCTCAAACCCCCCTGATGGCGGGCACCGGGCCTCTGTGACTGGCCAGGCCGGGCATCATGCCGAGTGAGGGCGGGCAGGTCCCGCTGCCTCCGCACCTTCCTCTCCGCGGGGAGCCGATGGGGCCACGGGCACGTCTTGGTCTGCTCCTTCGTCCGAGATCCTGGGCTGCGCGTGGGAGTGACCCCCCCACCCCCGCCCCGGACCAAGAGGCGCCTCCATCAGCCTTGCCGGTGCCAGGAATCCTCCGTCTTCCTCTTAATGTGCCCTTAACAGATACTTAACACCCCCTTGACACACGCCGAGAGAGGCGGCTGCTAATGGCCTGTCCAGCTCTGGGGGAGGCCGAGAGGCAGCGAGCGGGCAGCCAGGAACACCTGTCGGGGGTGCGCCTTTTGGGGTGCGGGGGCTCTAGCACCCCAAGCCTCTGCTCCCCGCCTGCCAACTGCAGGTGTGGGGGGGCTCTGAGCATCTCCCCCTCACAGCCAGAAGCTTCCTGGGGGTGCTCCTGCAGCCCCCAGTGAACAGTCGGTTCCAGAGAGCAGAGCTGGGCGGACCCTGCAGGCTGCGAGCACCAGAGGGGGAGTGAGGCTGCGCTGTCAGCTGCTGCTGCTGAGTGACTGGAAGCTTCACGGCGATTCTTCTCTGGCCTTTCACCCGGCCCCTCTGGGTGCGGTCTGGGGTGTAGGATTGGGAGGACTCGCACCCCTCCCCCCCCCCCCCCAGCGCTGAGACGTCTGCTTTGTGCAAGGCCAAGGCAGGGGTGAGGCTGTGGGACTCAGCTCTGTCCATGCCGGCACAGATGGCGGTGGCGGCCTCAGCCCTCCAGGGACGCATGAGTAGAGGCACGAAGCCGGAGCCGGGAGGGGACCTGCCTGGCCTGTGGCACCGTGGGCTCAGCCCTGGTGACCCCTAAGTGCAGAGCCAGGAGAGAGAGTCCTGAGCACGGCCAGGTGTGGCCCAAAATACAAAACCAACCAACCCAGTCACCCAGCCGGACCCGAGCAGCTCCCAGCTCTGTGCTCATGGCTCAGTCCTGGTGGGCTCTGGGACGTCCGTGGCACCCTGGGTCAGACCCGGCCTGGGCTTCCCTGCTGGTCTCTGGCTCCGGCTCCGGGGGAGGTTCTGAATGGCTCTGACGGGCCCAGGCCAGATCAGACACAAGGTTCGGCTCCGGCTCTGCCTCTGCAGGGCGCAGGCCGGCCTGGGGAGATCCGGGCAGGGGCTTGGGGGGCAGACGAGTGACAGGGAGAGCGGCGGGGGGCCGGTGAGGGTAGCGGGAGTCGGGCTGGGCGCAGGCCCGGCACAGAGACTCACCGGTCGTGCCCGGCTGTAAGCGGGGATATTGCTTCTGTCCATCACGGCGGGAACCTGCCCGACAGAATTGCTCGTCTGTCAGACAAATGCAGTTGGAGTCTCTGCCCGCTGCTCCCGTCATCCGGGCGCGGGGAGGGGTGGCGGGCGCGAGTGATTTGTGCCGACTGTCGGGTTTAATGAGGAGCGGCGAGAGCCGGCGTCTGCGGCCGCATGCACTGAAGCTCCCGCTCTCATGGCCGCCCGGAGAAGCCACTTGTCCTGAGTTACGGGGAGAGGTGGGGGGTGGCGGGGGACACGCGTGTGTGCGGGAGGGGGGCGGGCCTTACTGCCTTGAATGAAATTTTATTAGCGCCCAGAACGCCCCTGCGCACGCCACGGCCCGCACCGGGAGGCTCCGGTCCGGCTCTGGGAAGCGGCTTGTCGTGGCTTTGAGTGCCGACTCGGCCGCGCTCACAGGGACGGCAGCTCCCCGGGCCCAGGGGGCAGCCGCTAATCGAATCTGTTTGCCGCGCATCTGTCACCGTGCGGGGCTAATTGCCTGGGCCTGGCGGGGAGGGGCGGGGAGGGCGGGAGAGACGCTGTGACAAGGCCCGCGTCCAAGTGGAGAAGTAGAGGTGGAAAACTAGATCCAGGGTGCAGACAGGGGTGGCCAAGCCCCTGCTCAGCTAGCCAGTCCGGGGCTGGAGGGGGGACAGGGTCACTCAGCCTTACTCCTGGGAGCTCCGGCACCTTCCATACCTGACCGAGGCAGGTCCAGGCCCAGTCAGCCCAGCGGGGACCAAGGCTAGGTTGGCAGGAGCTCAGGCTGGCCCAGCGGGGACCCAGTAAACCCAGTGGGGACCGAAGCCAGCCTAGTGGGGACTGAGACCGACCCAGCAGGGGCTTGCGGAGGTGAGGAGAGAGCAGGAGACACTACCAGCCTGGACACTGCAATTCCAGCCACTCCAAACAGGGAACTAGACTCAAAGCCGCTTGTCCACAAGCCACTGACAGGCCATCAGCCGGCCCCTGCAGAGAGGGTCACTTATACTCTGCCCCGATTCCAGCACCCAGGGATGAAAGGCCGGTCTGAGGTGAGTCTCCCCCACCACCACCACTGGACTGGGTCTGCCTTATACACCCTCGGGGCCACAACAGCTGCATGAAGCCATGACCTTCCTTCTGGAAGTTTCCTCGGGAAACAGCTCCCCGGGCCCTTGTATCACCAGCCTGCGCAGTAGAAAGCAGGACAGAGGAGTGGGCGGGTGGAGAGGAGATGGACAGGATGGAGGGATGGCGGGTGGGCGGGCGGGTGGATGGGTGCATGGGTGGTGGGTGGATGATGGACAGTGGACTGAACGTGGGTGGTGAAGAGATGGTGGGTGGGTGGCGGGTTGTGGAGGACGAATGACGGATGGTTGATGGTAAATGGATGATGGTGGACGGAGGGGGGATGGGGGGTGGGCGGTGATGGGGAATGGATGTTGTTGGACGTCGGGTGGGTGGATCTGTGAGCGTGTGGACAGACACATGTAGGTAGGGGACGAGTGAGATGAGTCAGGGAAACATGCGTCCCAGTGCTCAGCCAGTGGACGAAGGTGCCTAGCCCGGCCAGCGCAGTGCCCAGTGGCCAGAGCCGACGTCAGTGTTGCTGTCCCCTGTCTCTCCGGGGAAGGAAGCTGATGGGTCCATCGTTGGTTTGTTTTGGCTTCCTTAGCCCTTGCTCCGCTCTGCACTGTCTGGGCACTGCCCACAGCACCCACAGAGCCGGGTCCCTCTCACTGGGACCCTTCGAGGCACACCCCAGGGACTGCAGGGACCTCAGGCTGAGTGGGGTCCCGGCGTCTGCTCTGCACTAAGTCTCCCCCGAGGCTCCTGGCGCGTGACAGGCAGAGCCACAGCCGAGAGCTTTCCTCACAGAAAGAACATTTTCGTTTTCATTGGTGTGTCCACTGCCAGTGATTTTGTTTCCATTCCAGGTGGTCACACCAAGGAAGCCTCCAAAGCACACTGGGGACAACGGCCAGCAGAGACCCTGGTCCGTGGCAGGGAGGGACGCCCACAGCCTTCCAGGGGAGGCCGGGGTCTGACGGGCTTCTGGAGCTGGGGGCAGGCCGGGGGCTACTTCTGTCCTGTCCCTACGAAGGTGGGCCAGAGACCCTGCATTAAGCTCAGCCCCAGAAGCTGGGCCCTCACACCGTGATCAGCCACGGCACAGGGGCCCTCACGCTGCACTCAGCCACAACAATGAGAGACCCTGAATCTGCCTGTGTGGCTGTGGCACTGGGTCATGGCTGAGCCGGGCAGGGGCTGCCATGTGCTGTCCCACGAGAGCTCCGTGGTCTGGGCCTGCACCCACCAGTGGAGGTCAGGGGCACAAGCAAGTGGGCTGGAGAGTGGGAGGGGCCATGTCCTGGCTCTGGACAATAGACCCCGAGACTGTGGGGACGGCCACCAGCTGAGACCCGGCAGAGGACAGGGTGGCCACGCATGTGGTCTCGCTGCCCAGGCCAGGGAGAGTGTGCAGCGAGAGGGCAGAGACCCCAATCCGCCTGCACAGCACCGCAGGGTCCTGCTGTCAGTGGCAGACCCTGGGCCGTGGGCGTGTGGAAAGCCCACGTCCCGAAGACCCACCATCAGTGCATGGCCACGCTCCTTCCGGGAAAGGCCAGAGCCGCAGCCACTCAGGCCTGGGACTGACAGACACGAGACAGGCCTCTTCCATGGAGGTGACACGCACACAGCCACGGTCGAGATGGTCACGTGACAAGGTCCTGGGAGGGGCCGCAGGGACCCCGGGCCACGCTTGCCGGCTAATGCCACCCTGGGGCTCTGCCCTGGGGCCCCTGCGAGAGACTGTCCCTGTGGGTGAATCACCATCCGGACCCCAGCTCAGCACCGGCCCGGCCTCTCACACCCATCACCAGGCCTCTACCACCTGAGGTCTGAGGGGTGACCGCAGGGCTGTCACGTCCCTACGAAGCAGGACCCAGGTAGTGGCACGCAGCCGACCAGGTTGATCCTGGCCCCCCGTGTGGTCCCTGGCGCCCCTCGAGGAGTGATTCCTGAGCACAGAGTTAGGAGTAAGCCCCGAGCCCTGCCGGGTGTGGCGCCAGCCCCTCCCCCAGGTAAAAATGAAATAAAATTCGAGACAGAGAGGCAGGTGGGGGCGGTGCCGCCTCACAGGGGCTGCTCCCAGGCCTGGCTCAGCACCGCACGATCCCTGAGCTCCACAGTCCTGAGCAGCAGGAAGAGGCTGGTGACCCCTCCCGAGTAAAGTCGAGCCCAGGAACATGCAGGGGGGCCACCATCACACAGGCCACTCGTTCCTGCTCTGCCGGCTGTGGCCTCACAGGGGGATGCGCTTCCAGGGCCTGGGTCCCCCCCAGCTGAGCCCAGCTCCCCTAGCCTGGCTCCCCAGCCTGGAGACAGACTTTGCCCTGGAGCAAAGGGCTACAGCCGCGTGGGGGACGTGCAAGGGACTCAGAGACGGACCTGCAGACCCTGGAGACTCGGGGTCAGCCGGCGGCCAACACACCGCAGACAGGATCCTAGAGTCATGCAGTGGACGGCCCCTCGCCCAAGCGGGATGGGCAGCTCTGCGCCTTCTTACCGTGAGTTAGGGGGAAGCGCAGGACATGGCCAGCGCCGCAGGCTTCACCCCGTGTGGACAGTGATCGGCCTGCACGGTGTCCACAGAGCCCCACTGAGCACTGGCCCCGCGCGAGCTCCAGAACACGACGCGCCCACCCACAGCGGCTCATAGATGGATCTTACCAAGGCACCCAGCCTCGGAACACAAGATGTGGGCCAGGAAAGCGCCGTGACCGTCAGCTGTGAGCTTGGGACGTGTGGACGCTGTCGACAGAGGCAGAGACGACCCCGAGACCCCACGCAGGTCACCTGGGTCTGCAGAGTGAGGCCGCAGCAGATGGCAGCACACGCCACGGTGGGCTGGCGCTCCAGAGCCCCACAGACGTCACGGGCGCTCCCTGTCCAAAGGCCAGCAGGGCTCTGCCAGCCCGGGGCCTGGCCGCTCCCTGTCCATGCCCCCCAGGGTGCTCTTTCTCCCTGACCAGCTCCCCGGGGCAGCTGTGGGTGTCCTGCCGGCCTGCCTGGCCACGTCCCTGCTGGACACGCTGCATCTTGCAGCTTCTCTCCGGGTGGCTGGAGAGACGCATCGGCCAGTGGGCAGCGCCGTCTCGCCTCCGTCAGAGCGTCCCCTCGCTAACGAGCACTTCTGACCCGGCACGAGCCTCAGTCTGTCACGGCTGAGTCTGTCTGTCCCCTCACAAAGATCCACGGGGAGACGACGCCTGGGACGGGGGGCTGTGGGGAAAAGGGGCCGCAGGATGAGAGGAGTAAAGTCTGAGAACAGGCTCCAGGGAGCCACTCAAGAGCCGGAGGCTGGCGGGCGAGTCCCAGGGGTGCCCCGAGACGGGTAGTCAAGGACGTCACTCAGCCCAGGTCACACCGATGAGACGCAGAGAGGATGCGAGGGGCAGGGCTGAGGCTGTGTGAGCAACGGGCACACACGCAGAACACACCAGTGAGCACCACACCCAGAACCCGGCTAACGGCTATCACACGCAGAACCTGGACAAAGGGCATCACGTGCAAAACACGCCAACACACAGGGGCACCACACGCAGGGCCAGCCCCCTCTCACGTCATCAGACCAGACAGACGTTGTGTGAAAGGCTGTGGCGGCCGGTAACGGTCCAGCCCCTTGGGAGGTTTCGCCCTTCCCGGCCCGTGTCCTCCTGGCCAGGCACAGGCTGACCGCCCTGACTGGTGCCCTCTCCCCTCTTGTCTGAGTTGCTCCTTAATTGCTCTCTTTCGTATATTTTCTAAGTATTTTTTGTCGAAATGCCACGAAGTTAGGTTTCTCGCTGTTAAACACTATGGAGGCCTCCTGGGTCGGTGTTTTACCCACTTGACAGGAACCTACGCTCGTCACACCATTTTAATAGAAAAAAACGTAAACTCTTGGGGCCGGACAGATGGTGCAGGGGATACGGCGTCTGCCTGGCACACAGCCCAGCTGGGCCCCGCACGTGGCCCCTGGCACAGGCCAAGGGTGCCCCGAGCTCCGCCAGGTGTGGCCCCAGCAAGCAAAAGGCCGAAGTCCAGTGCAAGTGGGCAGAGAGCTCTCAGGAGCCCGTCCACCTCCGCCCGGGGACTCACCAGCCAGCTCTGCTTACTTATTCTCTCTGGCGCTTGTAATCATTTTCTACTTTTCCAGTTTTCTGATCCGAGTGCTTGTGCATTTTTTAACGCGAATGAACATAACAGAGCCTTTCTGTCAGAGATGCAGTTTCTCCCGGATCAGCCTCCCCCCGCGGCCTCGTCCCGAGCAGACGGAGATGCAAGTGGCGCTCACCTCCAGCGTGAGGGTCCGAGGGGCATCAGCACTGCCGCGGGACGGGGAGGTGGACGAGGGCAGAGCCGGGTCTGCCCTGACACACGCCCGGGCCGGGCCACGCGTGCAAAGTGCAGCACGACATCAGCCTGACTCCTGGGTCCCTGTCACGCAGCCCATGTCCCTCGCCCACGAGACATTGACCCCCGCAACCGCCGGAGGGGCTGAGCCCCACGACCTCCACGGCCGTCCCTGGGCAAGACTGGGCTCAGCTGGGCTCCGGGGCAGCACCTGCCTGGACATGGCCTGGCCCTCCTCCCCAGGGTCTCCTCATGCTCCCCAAGGGCCCTCCCCCTGCTCTCCGGCTCCTGCACCCACAGCAGAGGCCTGGCCGTGCCCAGCCAGGACCCAAAGGCCTGTAGACTCTCGTGGCCCTTCCACCTTCAGGCCCCCTTTCCCGAGCCCCTTTCCTGCCCCCCACCGAGGCTCCTGGTACAGGCACTGTCCCCCCCACCCCCCCAAGGCCAAGCCCAGCTGGAGCGCCCGGGTCAGTCAGCCAGGGGCCCCTCCCAGACTCAGGCCTTGGCCCCTCCATTCCCCAGTCTCCCTGCTCTGACCTTCCCCATGGCCCTGTGCTCTCTGGGCAGCTAAGTCCTCGGCCACCCAGCCAGGCACAGCAGGACCAGGCAAGGGCAGGCCGGGCACAGAGCCGTCGGGAGGGCCTCGCCTGACACTCTGCACTGAGTGGACCCTACCTGGGCCCCTGCACTCTGTCCACATGGGCAGTGGCTAGGGCCTGGCCGCCTCCCCAGTCTGCAAAAGGGGCAGCTGCACCTTCACGTCTGTAAGCCCAGAACTTTCCGCAGCCTCCGTCCCCTGTGGGAACTGAGAGCCGCAGCTCAGCCCACCCTGAGAGTGACCCCCATCTCCGAGTGACCGCCCATCCCTGATGACTGCTCCTCCCATAGAGTAACTGCCCCACCTTCAGAGTGACCGGCCATTCCTGCGGTGACCATCCCTGGAGTGAATGTCCATCCCTGGAGTGACCACACACGTGGAGTGGCCTCCCATCCCTGGAGTGACCTCCTGTCTCTGGAGTGACCTCCTGTCTCTGGAGTGACCTCCCATCTCTGGAGTGACCTCCCATCTCTGGAGTGACCTCCTGTCCCTGGAGTGACCTCCTGTCTCTGGAGTGACCTCCTGTCTCTGGAGTGACCTCCCATCTCTGGAGTGACCTCCCGTCCCTGGAGTGACCTCCCATCCCTGGACTGACCGTCCATCCCTGGAGTGAACGAGTATCCCTGGAGTGACCTCTCGTCCCTGGAGTGACCTCCTATCACTGGAGTGACTGTCCATCCCTGGAGTGACCACCCCCACAGCGGCCCCCACCATTCCCCCCAGTGACCCCCACCCTGGTCCTCACCAGTCCCTCCCGACACCCCCCACAGAGGCCCCCACAGGTGCCTCCCAAGCCCCCCACAGCGGCCGAGGGCTCGTCCCCCCCATGTCAGCCAGGTGTCACCACAACTCGGCAGTCCCAGCCGGTCAGGGGACAGATCCCCCCGGTCTTTTCCCCACACTCCGCAGGTCCCGGGGCCCACGGCGCTGTCCGAGGAAGCCCCAGGGCGTCCAGGGCACAGGGACAAGAGACACCAGGGAGTGTCCCTGGGAGCAAGGGGCAAGGACGCGGCAGGGCAGGGCCAGGGCTCAGCCACCCGAGCTGCTGCTGGAGGTGACCGGTCAGTGACCCACCCTCAGGGGAGGCCACATTGTCTCCTGAGGACGCACATCGGGACAGCACAGAGCTGGGGAGGGCGCCGTGGGACCGAGGGTCCCTGATGGGGGCCCCACTGCTCCCAGACGGCCTGTCGGGAGCGGAGGCGAGTGAGCAAGCAGGTGTGCAGCCCGCAGCATCCACAAGGATGTCACGTGAGCGCAGTCCAGGTGCGCGTGGGGAGGGCTGGGGGATGCGGGGAGGAGGGGGCTGTGGTGAGTTCCGCGTGGTGACTCTTCCTCCTCCGCCTCCGAGCCCGGGAAGGAGGCCCCCGCTCTGTACCTGCAGGCCCGCTGACTTGCTCATTGGCCCCTTCCGTTCAGTCGTGGCCACTCCTCTGGTTGGGAGAAGCTCCACATTGGCTCGGCTCTCCCCCAGATAACGGATGAACTTGTCCTGGCCGCGACCCCGCCAATCGCTGGAGAGAAGCGCTCGGGCAGGTGCGGCCGGGCCGAGCCGGGTTCAGCGCCAGCCTCTGCGGCAATCACCCCAGCCCATGAATATTTAACGCGTCCGCTGTGTTTTCTTAAACCAAAAGTTGACCCCGATTCAAAGTAATCATCTAAGGGATCGGTATTCGCACTGCCCCGGGAAACGGGAAATTTGCATCCGGCTGACGGGCCCAAATTAAACATTTACCCGCCGTGTTCACTGAACGTCGTCAGGCTGCGTGGCTCTCCGCGCCCAGCTCCCAGCCAGAAAGCGTTTCCTCTCTGAGGCAAAATCACCCTCGAAAATTGCACTTGTTCCGGGAATGGGCACGCTTCCCTCTAAGAGTCTAAATCGTCTTTTCCGTGGGAAACGTTTGCTGGGAACCGTACTTGACCTCCCGCGGCGAGCGGACCACCGCAGCCAGCGCGAGGGGCCTCTCCTGCCCAGCCTCCGACGTGCCTTTCGCATAATTCAATTCTTAAATAACAACCTGTGGCCACTGATTGCTCCTCTCGTGGGCACGGCGCGGAGGGAGGCGGCAGGGCTGAGGCGCAGAGGGTGCCGTGGCGAGGGCGTGGCGACCTGCGGCTTCCGTTCTGGCCACGACGGGTTTGCTCGGGCCCTTCCCTGTGGCCCAGCCTGTCCTGAGCAGCGGGGTCAGGGGGTCAGGGGGCATTGTGGGGAGAAGCACACAGGGGACACAGGCCCTTGCCGACCCTCTGGGCTGCTCCAGAGGCAGACGTGGCCTCCGCTCTCCTCAGCTGCCCCACAGGGCCCGCGGAGAGCCAGACTCGCCCCCTCTGTGTGACCCCCGAGCCCAGCTGCCGGGTTTCTGACCCTCTCCCACAGAGTGGTAGCTCCAGGCCGCTGCTTTACACCGCAGGGAGGCCACCACGCTTCCCGCCGTCACAAACACCCCCTACGGTGTCTGCGAAAGTCACTGGCCCTGGCTGGGGTGGACACTGGGCCCTGGCACGAGCCCGAACCCGAGGGAGCGTCAGCACCTCCACACCCTAAAGGGAAGAAATCTGTCCCTTTGAAGTTATCTGGGGGAAAGTCCAGCACCTCCACCCCGCGGCAGATGAACAGCGTGAGGGTGGGCAGCTCTGCCCGGCCAGCCTCTCTCCGCACTTCGCTCCCTGCCAGGACAGCAGGACAGCAGGACACAGGACACAAGACACAGGACTTGGGACACAGGACACAGGACTCAGGACATAGGACACAGACCCGGTACCCATGAGTGATATCCACCCATGGCTCAGGCGCCCCTGTCTCCGACAGCAGCAGGGAGACCCCCAGTGTCTGCCTGACCAGCTGGTTCTCCCCCAAGTCTCTGCTCACTAGGGAACAGCAGGGCTGGGGCTGGCTCTCAGGACCGGGGCGAG
The DNA here is from genome assembly GCF_029834395.1 of Sorex fumeus. NCBI lineage: Eukaryota > Metazoa > Chordata > Mammalia > Eulipotyphla > Soricidae > Sorex > Sorex fumeus. Next base: position 3,655,501 of record NW_026606199.1, on the reverse strand, counting down.
GGCGTCCTCGTCCCGTCAGCATCCTCGTCCCCACCCCATCCCGCCACCAACAGACTCAGCTCTGAGAGCCAAGCTGCAGCCAAGCTCCCACTCTGAGAGGAACGGAGGTCATCCCCCTGCCCCCGGCTCTCCCTGTCCTCGGCTCCCACCCCCTGCGACACCAGTACTGTGAGCTCGTCCCGCACGCTCCAGAGACAGCTGCCACCCCTGTGGGCACTGTCCCTGCGGAAAGCCCACGGCACACCCCACAGGGCCCATCACTGTCGAGAACTGGGAGCATCCACGTACACGGGAAGACGCTACACCTCCCACAGGCGTGTGCTGGGGCAGCCACCCCCGCCCTCAGCCCAGAGGGCACCTCTGGCCATGTGTGTGTGTGTGTGTGTGTGTGTGTGTGTGTGTGTGTGTGCGCGCGCGCGTGTGACCATGTAAGGTGCCAGGGGTTCAAATTAGGGTGGGTCGGATGCAGGAGCAGCACCGGGCAGCGTGTGCTGTCTCTCTGGCCCGAGACATGACTCTTCAGCAAGAAAGAGACGGTGAATTCACCGGGGGTCTCATTGAGAAGGTAGGAGAAGAAGAGCATGAACAATTGAGAAAAGGTCAACAAAAGAGGAATTGATGTGACCGAAGGAAAATGAAGAAATCTGTCCCTTTCAACAGCAGGACTGAGGGTCCAGAGCACAGCCGGCGAGGGGCTGGCCTTGCGCATGGCCACGCTGGGCTGGACCCCGGCCCCTCACAAGCCCGGCCACGGTCACTGCTGACCAGAGGCAGCTCAGAAAGAAAATGAGACCAAACAAAATGTAAATAAGTAGCAGGAATCACACCTTTGGTTTGCGGGTTCTTGCTTTAGCAAACGCTGCTAGGACAACAACACATGCTTCCGGAAAATGGGCCAAGGAGAAACAAAACCAAGAAACTGTCGGAAACAAGCCCCCCACGCGCGAGGCTGCCAGAGACCCTCAGCCAGCACCTGGCCCATGCGACTGCTCAGCTGCAGTCTCTCACGGGAACGCTGAACCCCGAGCAGTGGCCAGGCGCTCCCGGGAGCCGGGGCTGGGGCTGCCCTGCCAGTGGGGCGTCTCCAGGGCCTGTGGCCTCAGGGCCTGGGGGAGTGAATGGAGAAAGGGAATGAGAGGCGTCACTGGGAGACACCAGGAAGCAAGCCGAGAACCCACCCGCGTCCACTCAATGCCTCTTTTGCAAACCACAACACCCAATAGGAGAGAGAGAACAAAAGGGAATGCCCTGCCACAGAGGCAGGGTGGGATGGGGGGATGGGGGGAGTGGGGAGGGATACTGGGATCCGTGGTGGTGGGAAATGGGCACCGGTGGAGGGATGGGTACTCGATCCTTGTATAACTGAAACCCAAGCACCAAAATCTGTAAGTCTACAACTGTACCTCATGGTGTTTCACTAATAAAATCACGATCACGACCATCCTGTTGTTCGTCGATTGCCTCGAGCAGGCCCCAGTAATGTCTCCTTCATCCTAGCCCTGAGATTTTTCAAAAAGTGCCATATTCAAGGTTCTTTCAGGGTTAGGAGAATGAGACCCATCATTGTTACTGGTATTTGGCATATTGGGTACGCCACGGGGAGTTTGCCAGACTCTGCCGTGTGGGCAGGTTACATTCGGTAGCCTGCCAGGTTGTCTAAAGTAAGAATGAGATAATAAGATGTTGGGAGCTGGGTTTTATAGTCTCTGGGTCTTGGCCATTGATGGGATTACATGGCACCAGGGGGCCAGTTGGTGGGTGTGACCCCTGCCTACTGGAATTTGGAGGATCTGGGTGGAGGATGCTCAGCCCCGATCCGAGCAGGCTTGAAGATCTCAGCCCCGGGACCCGCATGCCTTTGTTCCTCTGCTGGTACCTTCATGTGTGTGGAGAGTGGTCTCAGCATGGTGGTGGCTGGTTCTGGAGGTCTTCAGCTGCTGGAGCCCTGGTCGGGGCGGGGAGGGAAACTCAACCCACTAATAAAAATTAAAATAATTAAAATATTTTCATTCAAAATTAAAATAATTTTAAATTATCAAATCAAATCACTAATAAAAATTTAAAATAAATAAATAAATAAATGAGAACCTGTGTCCACTCCGAGTCTGCCAGGTGGGTCGGCCCGGAGCCCTTTCCTGACAGACAGTGAAAGGGCCAGGAGGGAGCCGGGTTGGGAGCCCCGGGGGTTGTGGAAGGCTTTTGATTTCTCTGGGTGCGTGTCCTGCTGCGGACAGCCGGGCCAGTGGCCTGGGAGGGTCAGGGCTGCAGACCGGGGCCGGGGCACGCTCGGTCTGATCTGGGCTTTAGACCTCAGAGGATGAAGCATCTGCGTGCACGGCTTAGAAATGACATGGAAAGATGAAATCTTTCAAGAGCTAACCTCGCACGATGTGCCAGACGTGGGCGTTTTCATGAGCAGGCTATTCTGAACCTCCAGAAGAGATCATTCTTGCCCAATTTAAATTATTTCAGCACAGAGAAATTTGGAAAACTGCCCGGTTCATTGTATATAATCCTGACACTCGCCAAAACATAAGAAGCACAAAAATAAAACCATGGAATAATCTTAGCTCTCAAAGTTACTTGGAAATTCGGAATTAATTTTAGCAAGCATAATCTAAGTCTTCTATCAATATGTCTAAGATAACAGAAAACGACTCACATGTTTAATTCTAAATGAAATCAATAAATTTATTACTATGAACCTCCATAATAAGTTCAGAGGAAAGTAAATCACGCCATACTGTAATAAATGTCTAAACTCTAAATTCAGTATTTGATCCTGGCTTTTTAAAATTATTAATAAAATTAATGGAGAAAAGCATTCCTAGAAATAATTTCAAATGAGATACAGAGGAGCTTTATCTGAAATTATGGTAAAGGCCCTCCCGTTGATCGTCGATTTGCTCGAGCGGGCCCAGTAACGTCTCCATTGGAGACTTTGTTGTTACTGTGTCTGGCATATCGAATACTCTCGGTAGCTTGCCGGGCTCTCCGAGAGGGGCGGAGGAATCGAACTCGGGTCGGCCATGTTGGCCGCTTGTAAGGCGAACGCCCTACCCACTGTGCTATTGCTCCAGCCCCTGAAATTATGAAGTTTAAAAATTCTGAAATTATGAAGTTTAAAAATTTCCACTGAGGCTGAAGTTGGTGACGACGCCACTATTTCTGAAGTCAACACAAACTTTGAAAATAAGGATAATGTGAAGAATGACTATTATCACACGGTGTAGATGACCTGACTAGCTGAGCAGATCAAATCAAATACACTAGACTAAATTGTTTAAATGCTTGTAATTTTAGCAGGCTCCAAGTGAGTTACTTTTTCCACTAACAATCAGGTCTAATGTGAGAATATAAAGAATCCACTTGCAAAAGCATTAAGAAAAGACATTTTCAGAGGCAAAACCCACCTGAGATATGCGAATCCTGTATCAAGAATTCGGTGATTGAACTTATGGGACACAGCAAAAGCTGTGTTAAGAGGAAAGTTTATAGCTCTCCAAGCATTCCTCAAGAAGGACGGGCGAGCCCACATAAGTAACTTAACCTCACAGCGTAAGATCTTGGAGAATGACCAACAAAAGGAGCCCAACCCAGGCAGGAGGAAGGAAATAATAAAACTTAGAGCAGAAATTCACGAGATGGAAGCCCCCAAAACAGTTCAAAAGATCAATAAAATGAAAAGCTGTTTCTTTCAGAAAATAAACGAGACCGATAAACCTCTAGCAAGATTCACAAAGAAAGGGAGAGAGAAAACCCTAATAAACCGAATCAGAAATGAAAAGAGGGTCATCAGAACAGAAACTACAGCAATCCAAAGGATCCCCAGAGATTACTCTGAGAATATTTATGCCACAAAATAAGAAAACCTCAAGGAAGTGGATAAATTCCTGGATTCCTATAGCCTCCCGAGGCTGAACCAAGAAGATCTGGAGTACCTGAACAGATCTATCACCATTGAGGAAATTGAAACGGTAATGAAAGCCTCCCCCAAAACAAAAGTCCTGGCCCAGATGGATTCAGTAGTGAAATCTTCCAAATATTTAAAGAGGACTTACTCCCAATCCTTTTCAAGCTTTTCCAGGATATTCAAGAATCAGAAACACTTCCAAACAGTTTCTATGAAGCAAATATCACCCTGATACCAAAATTAGAGAGAGATACCGCAAAGAAAGAGAATTACAGCCAATATCCCTGATGAACACAGATGAGAAGATCCTCAACAAAATTGTAGCAAAAGAATCCAATGACTTATCAAAAAGATCATACACCACGACCAAGTGGGATTCATCCTGGGGATGCAAGGATGGTTTAGCATTTGCTAGTCAATCAACATAATCCATCATATCAATAAAGTAAAAGATACAAACCATATGATCATATCAATAGATGCCGAGAAAGCATTTGAGAAGATCCAGCACCCGTTTATGATGAAAACTCTAAGCATAATGGGAATTGAAAGAACTTTCCTCAATATAGTCAAAGCCATCTACCACAAGCCCACAGTAAGCATCATTCTCTTTTTTGGGGGGGGTGGTGTCACACCCGGAGATGCACAGGGGTTACTCCTGGCTCTGCACTCAGGAGTTATTCCTGGCGGTGCTCATGGGACCATATGGGATGCTGGGAATCGAACCTGGGTCGGCCGCGTGCAAGGCAAACACCCTACCCGCTGTGCTATCTCTCCAGCCCCAAGCATCATTCTTAATGGAGAGAAACTAAAAGCCTTCCCTCTAAGATCAGGGACAAGACAAGGTTGCCCACTCTTGCCACTCCTATTCAGTATAGTACTGGAAGTTCTGGCCATAACAGTTAGGCAAAAGCAAAAAAAAAAGATATCAAGGGCATCCAGATAGGAAAGGAAGAGGTCAAGCTATCACTATTTGTGGATGATATGACACTATATTTAGAAAATCCTAAACACTCTACAAAAAAACTTCTAGAAATAATAGATTTGTATAGTAACGTGGCAGGCTACAAAATCAACACCCCAAAGTCCATGGCTTTCCATATACAAATAATGAAAGAGAATAAAGAGACATTTAAAAGATCCCGTTCACAATAGTGCTTCAGAAAAGCAAATGCCAAAGAGACCACTAGGCGAAGGATGCTTGGAGGGCTTGCTCGGGATGGGAGATGTGCTGAAAGTAGACTATGGACTGAACATGCCTGTATTGCAGACCATAACACCCAAAAGGAGGGAGAGAGAGAGTAAGAGGGAATGTGCCGGCCACAGAGGCAGGGGGGATGGGATGGGGATGGCGGGAGGGACACTGGATCCTTGGTGGTGGAGAATGGGCACAGGTGGAGGGATGGGTACTCGACCATTGTATGAATGACTGAAACATAATCATAAAAGTGTCTAAGTCTGTAATTCTATCTCACGGTGTTTCAATAAAGTTTTTTTAAATAAATAAAAGCAAGTGCCTCGGAATCAGCTTAAGCAAAGAGGTGAAGCACCTTTACAAAGAAAATTACAAAACACTACTTCAAGAAATAAGATAGAACACTAGGAATTGGAGACACATCCCCTGCTCATGGACAGGGAAGATTAACACTATCAAAATGGCAGTACTCCCCAAAGAACTATATAGATTTAACATGGTTCCTATTTAAAGATACCCATAACATTTTTCAAAGAAATAGACAAAACACTCCTGAAATTCGTATGAAACAACGAACCCCATGAGTGGCTAAAGCAATCCTTGGGGGAAAAGAAGATGGGTGGCATCACCTTCCCCAACTTCAAACTGTGCTGCAAAGCAGTAGTAACTAAAACAGCATGGTATTGGGGTAGAAACAGAACCGCAGACCAACGGAATAGAGTTGAATATTCTGTCACAGACTCTCAAATGTATGATCACTTGATCTTTGATAGAGGAGCAAGAAATGTGAAGTGGAAAAAGGAAAGCCTCGACTGGATAGCTACCTGCAAACATGATGAACTCTGACCTCTGTCTAACGCCAGCCACAAAAGTCAGATCAAAGTGGATTAAAGACCTCAATATCAGACATGAATCCATAAGGTACATGGAGGAAAATGTACGCAGAAACTTCTATGACATTGAAGCTAAAAGCGTCTTTAAGGATGAAACAGCACTGACCATGCAAGTGGAAGCAAACACAAACCAATGGGACTCCATCAAACTAAGAAGCTTCTGCACTTCAAAAGAAACAGTGACCAAAAACACAGAGAGAGCCCACAGAATGGGAAAGAATATTGACCCAATACCCATCGGATAAGGGGTTAATAGCCAGATATACAAGACACTAGTAGTATTGTACAAGAAAAAAAAACCCCAACCCTATCAAAAAATGGGGAGAAGAAATGAACAGAAGTTTCTTCAAGAAAGAAATACAAATGGCCAAAAGGCACGTGATAAAAGGCTCCACATAGCTAATCATCAGGGAGATGCAGATCAAAACAACAATGAGGTATCATCTCACACCACAGAGACTGGCACACATCAAAATAACAAGAACAATCAGTGCTGGCATGGATGTGAGGAGAAAGGGATTCTCTTTCATTGTTGATGAGAATGCTGACTGGTCCAGCCTTTTTTGGAAAACAATATGGACATTCCTTAAAAAAACTAAAAATTGAGCTTCCATATGCCCCCGCAACACCACTTCTGGGAATATATCCCAAGAGTGCCTAAAAGCACAGTAGAAATGACATCTGCACCTGTTTGTTCATTGTAGCACTGTTCACAATGGCCAGAATCTGGAAACACCCCAAGTGCCCGAGAACAGACGATTGGTTAAAGAAACTTTGGTACATCTACACAATGGAATACTATGCAGCTGTTGGGAAGGTGAAGTCATGAAATTCGCTTATAAGTGGAATGTCATGGAGAGTAGAATGCTGAATGAAATGAGTCAGAGAGAGAGGGACAGACATAGAATCACTGCACTCAGTTGTGGAATATAAAATAACACAATATGAGACTAACACCCAAGGACAGTAGAGACAAGGGCCAGGAATATTGTCCCAGAGTTGGAAGCCCATCTCATGAGCTGGGGGAGAAGGCAGCTGGGATGGAGAAGGGAGCACTGAGTCAGTGATGGTGGGAGGGATCGCTCGGGATGGGAGACGCGTGCTGAGGGTAGAAAAAGGACCAAACGGCTGGTCTCATGCCGCTCACTGTGGTCAGCATGGAAACTCAAGGCCTCTCAGTATCTGTATGCAAACCATAATGGCCCCAAGTAGAGAGTCTGGGGGAAGCTGTCTGCCATAGAGACAGGGGGAGGGGTGGGATGGGGGGATACTGGGGACATCGGTGGTGGGGAAGGTGCCCTGGTGGAGGGATGGGTGTTCAATCATTGTATGACTGAAACTCAAACATGAAAGCTTCGTAACTGTATCTCATGGTGATTCAATAAAAATAAAAAAATAGAAAAATTAAGAATCTGGTGATTGGGGAAGTGTGAAGAAGCCCTTCAGAGGAAGCCGGGCCTCCAGAAGAGGCGTGGCCGCACCTGGAGGGGCGTGGTCTAACACAAGGGGCGTGGCCGCACCTGGAGGGGCGTGGTCTAACGCGAGGGGCGTGGCCGAACGGTGGGGCGTGGCCTAGCCCTTGGGGGCGTGGCCGTACCTGGAGGGTCGTGGTTACACATGAGGTCACGGTTTCCCCGGTAAATGCTACAGATTTGCTGCAATTTCACTGGAAGTCACAGGTAGCAGGCTGTACATGGCAAAGCATATTTTCAAAATGATTTTGAAAAAGCCTGTTTCAAATAGTAGAAGAAATATTATGACCAGTAAAAGAGTGTCACGCTGTAACATATTTTAAATAAATCGTCAGGCATATTTCTAGAGTCGCACAAATGTGTTCCAGACGTGAGAGAGGAAATTGAAGCAAGCAGCCTGGGAGCCCGCAGAATGGGACCTGGTGTCAAGGTGGCGTCTGTGACAGACGCCACGCAGGGTCTGTGGTGCCAGGCTCACCCCTTCCTTCCACCACCGCCAAACGCATCTTCGTGGATCGATTCTTTCGGGGTCGAGCGACTTGTCACCGTGCTAGAAGAAAATGCAGGTGCCCTTAGAACAAAGAGAAGGACACTCGAATGTGGCTCCCAGTGAAAGGAGAGCACCTGAGTGGGAGAACGCACACGGCAGCCAGGCTGGGCCCGGCCACGCGGGCAGCAGAGCCGGGAGGACCAGCCGGGCACGTGACCACGTGCCAGCCGCCGCGCTGCTGCAGAAGCCACGACAAATCCATTTAGAAAGGTGACTGAGAGAGAGAGAAAGGCAGCAGACTCTGAACAGCTCACAGATGTAAGGAAAGTGCTCATGTGACAAAGAGCGATCAAAAGCACGGAAACCATAACGACGTTGCGAAACCCCCCGTTACAGAGCAAATTGATTTCACATTTTTAATCTACTAATGAAAACATTAATATGAAGCCAATAATGCCAGCTGAGAGTGAAGAATCAATGGTCACGATGCATTTCCTGCAAGTCCTCGCCCATTTCTATCGGCAGAAAGAGAAACGGCCGCCGTTGGCGGGGGCATGGCCGGGACTCCTGCCACCGACAGACGTGATGAGTCCCGGCGGCTGGAAGCATCTTCGTGACAGTAGGTGACACCGACACACTCACGCCCACGGAGCCCACGGACTGAGTCACGACAGGGAGGAGGGGTCGGGCGCTCGTTTCCAGGGGGCAACTGGCTGTGGGGTCGGCAGTGCCGGAACCAGCTCTGCTCCCCTGGGTGCTGGGGACAGTCGTCAGCTGGGCCCCGAGTCTTCCGTGGTTGGTCATTGTGGGCGACGGTCAGGGTGAGGGCTGGCTCCCGAGGGGCTGCGGGGTCCCACACCCGTCTGCACCTGGAGGGCGGCTGTCAGGGCGGTGGGTGTGTCACAGCGCCTGAGGCCGGCCAGGGACATCGGGAGAGGTGCACGCGGCTGGTGGCGAGGCCCCTCACACCTGGACCTTCACATCTCGCTGATGCAGGAGGGCGGGTGGCGATGGCGTCGGGCCCGAGGGTGCAGCCCAAGCGGGGGCAGGGGAGAGGCCTGGCTTTGCAGGAGCCCGGGGGCCACCCCAGAGGAGAAGCAGGATAAGGACACGTGTGCAGGGGAGAGGCCGGGAGAGCAATGCCAAGCAGGCCACCCACAGGCCACGGCTGACACCTGGGGGAGCCACCAGTGGGGGTCTTGGGGGTTACGGCAGACACGTGGCAAAGCCACAATGTGTCCCTGAGGACAGTAAGCACCCAGAAGCCCGGATGTAGAGGCACGGAGCACCGCGGCAGAGCACCACCTCCCCCAGCTACTGACTGAGCGCATCCCTGTGAACCAGCGCCAGCGCCTGGGCTGGGCGGTTCAGTGGGCAGAGCCTTGATTGGGGCAATGTCTAGGAACGGGGATTCCACAGAGCCACTGACCCCTAAGCTGACCAACCTGAGCCCAGCTTAGATGGACTGTCGCAATGTCTGAGCCTGGTCACTCTGCAGAGGCAGACAGCCGGGAAAGGGGCTCCACCCCTTTAGTGGACTCCGGGAGCATTTCATGTCCTCCAGCCGGGAAAGGCAGCTGAGACGCGGGCACCCAGCCAGCAGCACCGCCACATGCAGCCCTGTTCCCGGCTGCCCCGCCCTCCGTGGCATGTGCTGGTCTCATGCCGCTCACTGTGGTCAGCATGGAAACTCAAGGCTCCGGCCAGGCCGTGAGGGGGGTCAGGAGGGCTGTACGCCTGCTCGGTCACACAGACGAGTCACCGGGGAGAGAGGGCGTCCCTGCGGCCTCGGGGCTGGGGGCAGCAGAGATCTCAAGGAGCTTGTGCAGAGAATTGGAGTTTGGAAGGAAGCTCGTCTCAGGGCGAGAGAGAACCGTGCTGAGAAGGGAAGCATCAGGGAGACTTGAACGCTGAAGATGCAGTGACTGCAAGACACGACGTTCACTCCGAGGTCCAGGCGAAGGAACTGGCAAGGGAGAGACTGACGGGCCGAGAGAAATGAATTCAGTGAGGGGGGATCCGTGGGAGCACCAGGGGCCGTGTCCAGAGAGGGGAGCTGCCAGGGACAGCTGAAAGGCGGTTGGGGGAAGGAAGTCACAGAACATGGATACGCGGTGGACATGGAGAGCATCATACATGGGGGGTGCTCTGAGGACAAGAAGGGACCACAGTGACAATGACAGTTGGAAATGATCACTGGACAGGAACCGAGCGCTGAGAGGAGGGGAAGGGACAAAGAGGGAGACCTTTCAGTGACAGTATGACAGACCACAGTGACTAAAAGAGGGGGAGGGAGAGAGAGAGAAGAAAGCTGCCTCCACAGACGAGGCTGGGGTTGGAGGCGGACGGGAAACTGGGGCGTCGGTGCTGGGAAAGTGCACTCGCCGGCAGGCCGGTGTAGAACATTGGATGCCGGAAACCCAATCGTGAACAGCTTCGTAACTGTGTATCTCACCGCGATCCAATTAATAAAAAAGGGGCCGGGGCAGGTGGGAACATGAGGGGCGCCAAGACTAGGCAGGCTGACGCAGCAGGGCCCCGCGGCCCACAGCTGGCTCCTGGCTGCCGTGCAAAGGCCGTGGCGGGATCGTCAGGTGATGCAGAGAGAGGAGACACTCCTCACAGCGGCAGGGACAGGGCGAGCACTGCCTCACACACGGAGAGAGGACTGACTCTCTCTCTCTCTCTCTCTCTCTCTCACACACACACACACACACAGAGGATGGGCTCACTCACACACACAGAGGAAGGACTTGTTCACACACACACACAGAGGACAGACTCGCTCTCTCTCTCACACACACACACAGAGGAAGGACTCGCTCACACACACACACACAGAGGACAGACTCGTTCACACACACAGAGAGAGGACAGACTCGTTCACACACATACACACATACACAGAGGAAGGACTCGCTCACACACACACAAAGGAAGGACTCACTCACAAACACACACATACATACACACACACACACACACACATACACACACACACAGGAAGGACTCGCTCACAGGGAGACACAGGGCCATCAGGAGGAGCCTCTAGGCAGCAGCAGGCTGAGGCTCGGATGTGTGGTTCGAGGCGGGTCTGCACCCCCAGGCCCTCCCGGCACCCAGACAGAGGGAAGCCTGGTGGTTGGATCCTGCAGCTTTTCGCTGCCAGAACCGCCCCTCCTGGCGTCTTTCTCAGCTCTAAGCCCCGAGCTGCTCGGACGCTGCCGTGTCCACACTCCGAGCTCCCTCGTGCCTACCGTCAGCCACCAAAGGCGTCACAACTGAGGCTGCTCTCCACACAGCACACAAGGAACAAGAAACCACCAAACTGCTAAGGTCACAGCAGCAAAGCACCGCGGCAGCCTGCCAGGTCGGTGGGTGAAGCCGCCTGACAGAAAGCCACAGGCCAGAGGAACGTGTCAGCCGCGGCCGTAGTGGCAGGGACACGAAGACCCTCTCAGACGGCCCGGCCCGAGGGCGCCCCCTAGGCCCACGGGAAGCAAGGCTGGGTGCCCCAGTGGAGAGTCCCAAAGAAGGGCAACGAAATGTTGTTAGGGTCGAGACGCTCGCCGCCCGTGAAGGAGACTCCAAGAGACGTTCTCACGCAACACGCACAGGGTGTATTGTCCAGGCATGCTGGGGTCACTCCACAGCCCGCAGACAGGACAGAGGCAGAGAGCCCGAGCCAAAGGACAGTGGGATTTTATAACCAAGAAGAAACAAAGGAATCTGACAGTACAGCAACCTGCAGCTTCACCAAGAGCAGCACGACACTTGCACGAGATCAACTTCTTCGGAACGTCTGAGCGTCTGAGCACGTGTCCCCATACCTGGCCCAACCACAAGGTCGTAGCAGGGGGTAGGTGGGAGCTACATTGTAACAAGATCATAGCAGGGGGTAGGTGGGAGCTACATTGTAACAAGGTCATAGCAGAGGGTAGGTGGGAGCTACATTGTAACAAGGTCATAGCAGGGGGTAGGTGGGAGCTACATTGTAACAAGGTCATAGCAGAGGGTAGGTGGGAGCTACATTGTAACAAGGTCATAGCAGGGGTAGGTGGGAGCTACATTGTAACAAGGTCATAGCAGGGGGTAGGTGGGAGCTACATTGTAACTCTTTCGAACCAGCTTTTGCAACTCTAGCTTTCACAGCTTTTACAGTTTCTGGTTAACTCTTTCCTGCCACTTAACTCTTTCCTGACTATTAGCCAGGGCAGCCCTTACAATGCGATTTCCTGGCTGAGTAGAAGCGCTGGACACACTTTGCATTCTTGTCACTTTCCCCGAAAGACTCAGGAGCACTTATGCAACAAAGGCCAGAGCGGCCGGGCTTCCAGGGTCAGTCAGAAGGGACACGTCACAAAGCTGCCACTCAGCTGGACGCTGCTCTGGGCACCCTGAGTTGGTTCCGATCTGCTCAAAATGGACACAAATGAGCTAAGGGTACCGGCCACACACCCCGGAACCGGCCCGGAGTTCACGCAGGGACAGAGCTGGGAGGAAAACAATGGAAAAAGTGAAATGCAAATTTTTTCATTTCTAAGAAATATGCAATAGGCCAAAAAGAAAGAGCTGGAAGTGATACATAAATGAGACGAGAATAATCACCGCAAGGCCAGAGCAGGGCAGAGCTGCGTCCGCGGGGGCTCGGAGTGGCGCGTGGGTGAAGGGTGGGGCTGCCGGCCAGGCCTGAGGTGCCCCTGGGAGCCGCAGCCCGGTGCCCCCACAGGAGCCCATGGGTGGGTCTGCTGCCTCTACACACAGGAAAAGTCAGAAGTCACACAGCAAAGACACAAGCGGAAATGGGAAAGGGTCGAAGAGGGTGTGGCTCAGGCGGGGGCAGGACCCCCGGGTCTGTGCTCACGGACCGAGGGCCCTGAGGGTCGTGGCGTGGATCAGCCTCACTGACGTCGGGAGCAGAGGCAGCAGCTCTGTGGGGACAGGGGCCCCGGGGTGAGCACCTGCAGCCCTCCTTCCAATCGAGAGCAAACCTGGGGAGTGAGGGGGCCTGAGGTCTGGACATGCCCACCGACTCCCTGCACCTGAGTCGGGCACAGGCCAGGCTCAGGGACGGGGGCAGTCCCGGGGGTGCGGCTGGGGACAGAGAGTGGGAGGAGAAACACGCACGGCAGGGCAGCCACACCAGGATGGCTGAGCGGGCTCTGTCCGTCCATCTGTCCATCCCTATGTGCCGTGGCCAAAGCCAGGTCAGCGGGTGCATCCTCTCCCTCTCTGTCCCCTCAGGGCAGCCGCGTCTCCAGGACTCCCACGTGGCCTCCACCCAGCGGCTACTGTCTGTCCACCACTGTCGGCCTGATGGGGAGCTGGGCGTTCCCTCCTGCTCTGGACAGGTTTGCGGCAGGGGCGGCCACTCCAGCAGCCACACCTCTCCTCCGGCTCGGCTCGCCGTGCTCCTGCGTCTCTGCCCGCTGGGCTTCTGGCTGTCGCCGTCACCCCTGCACTCTGCCCTGTCCAGCTGCTGGCCAGCGTGGGCCTGGGGCCGGCTGCTTTCCCCAGGGACCCCCGTGCGTTTCTAAGGCGCTTGTGCCGCCATCCTGGGGGGACCCGCAGCCGCGCTCTGCCCCTGCCAGGCGCCTGTGACTGTCCCGGGAGGGTCTCTTCAGGCTGGCCCCCTCCCCGTGCTGAGACCCTCGTTAGCTGTGTCTGTACCTCATGGCTCCCGGTCTCTCTGCGGTGACGACGACGCCAGCTGCTGCTCTGATCCGGGGAGCGGCTGGTCTGACGTGCTGCGCTGGGGCGTCAGGGCTCCCGCCGGCTCCCTGATTTATCTGCCTCCTTCTCTCTGCAGCCCCGTGGACAGCGGGCCAGGCCCAGCAGGGAACTCTCCCTCTCTCCCCACCTCTTCCTCTCTCTCTCTCTCTCTCTCTCTCTCTCTCCCTCTCCCTCCCATCTCCACATCCCCCCCAACCTCAGCTCTGCGGCTCAGCTCTGCGACTCCCAGAGGGACCCTCGTGGTCAGGGCCGGACTCACTCCAGCCCCCAGCCAGCACGCGTGGGCCCAGAAACGCCCCTTGAACGGAGGCGCCCAGGAGTTTCTCGGCTCAAACTTTGAAACTCTTGCCAGACTCTCTTCAAAAACTTGGATTTGTCCTTTCAGCTCAACTTCAGTATAGATTTAGTTAATTTTGCAGGGCACAATAAAAAGAGGAATCGACAAAGGGAAACAATCGCTGTGAGGTAAACAGCAGCTGGTCAGAGGAGAGGGACAGGCCGGGCGCAGAGGCGAGGGGGGCCGGGCGCAGAGGTGAGGGTGAGCTCGTGTACGCAGCAGCCGGGGTCCTTGTGCAGGGGCGAGGGTGGTCCGGCCACTGTGGATCCCCACGAGCTTCCCCTCCGATGGGCAGAAACCCACCTGCTCCTCTCCCGGGTCGGTGGCAGTCGGTGCTCGGGGAGGCTCCTATCGCATCTCTGTTCCGTGCTCTGTCTCCAGGTAAGAGGCCAGAGGATTAGATCGTAGTGATGGCAGCCGTGAGAGACAAGCATGGCCCGCACAGGCCACCTCTCCCGGCTGGGCACAGAGACGGAGCCGATCCTGGCAGCCTAGTGCTCATGTGGCCCTGATGGGGCCACCTGGAACCTAGCCCAGGATCAGTGGCTAGATGGGGCGGCTCAGGGCTCAGTGCTCACGCTCTGCTCGCTCCCTTAGTTCCAACAGTCTCCACGGGCAATTCCCGAGGGTCGGGGGAACGCGACCCCGTGTAGTAACCCCCGACCGGCCCTGCACAGACTGGGAAGAGCTGTGGAAGCCCAGGGCCAGTCGTGGGGCCATGCAAAGGGGCGGCAGGGAGGGGGAACCCACGCCTCCCACATCCCCCATGCCTCGACTGCCTGCTGAGCACAGACTGTGGAAGCAGCCCCTCGCCTGCTGGCACAGAGGCGCCTGAGCTCGATGCAGCACTGTGGGGGGTGGCACTCCCGGCGGCCCGGGTCGTTGGCACCAGCTGTGAACGGGGCCAGCCTGCACGTGGGTGCCTGCAGGGGCAGCAACCCCAGGCCACGTGCAGAGTTCAAGGGTGGGAGCCACCAAGGCCACTGGAGACAGAAGCCACCACTGGAGCTGCCGGTAATGGGGTGAGGGGAGGGGCGGCTGGAGGACACGGGCACTGAAGAGGCTGGACCACAGAGGGGAGTGACCACGGGCAGGAGACGGAGAAGAAAGACAGGGAAGGAGAAAGAGAGAGAGAGAGAGAGAGAGAGAGAGAGAGAGAGAGAGAGAGGAGAGAGGGAGGAAGAAAAAGAGAAGGAAGGAGAGAGGGAGGAAGAGAGGGAGGGAAAGAGAGGGAGAGGGAGGGAGGTGAGGGAGGGAGAAGGGAGCGGAGGAGGGCGGGACTCTGGGGACCTCAGGGAGCAGATCTGCAGGGGGAGGGCGGTGGTCGACCTGTCCTGTGGCAGTGGCTGGGCGTCCTTTGAGGGAGGAACCAGCGTGAACCGTCTCGTTGCTAACAGGCTGAGGGCAGGTCCGTGGTAGGGTGAGCCCCCAGGAGAGCCCGGCGTGCCACAAACTCTTCCCAGCGGGTCCTCTGGTGACCTTGCTGGGCACTGGGGACAGGCGGATGTGGGGATGGACAGAGGGATGGATAGGTGGAGGGATGGGTGGGTGAGTGGGTGAGTGTGTGGATGGGTGAATGGATGGTGGGTGGGTGGGTGGGTGGGGGCGTCGGTGGGTAGGGAAACGGCGGGAAGCCTTCCCGGGACACCCTAATAGTTGGTCCATCTCCCACCCACCATCCGTCCCTCACCCAGCGCCTTTCCTCCGTCCATCACCACTTACCAACCATCCACCTGTCCATCATCATCCAATCAGCCACCCCCATCCATCCACCCACCGTTCACCCGACTCACCCATCACCCCTTCATCCGTCATCTACCCGCCCATCCACCCTTCGCTTTCCCACGCGTCCGTGCGTCCTCTATGCTCATCATCCTGCGTCCACCCACACACCCGTCCACCTCTTGGTCCATCCTGCCCTCCCTCCATCCACCCATCCACATCTCCACCCGCCGTCTGCCCTCCCCCACCCATCGTCCATCTGTCCATCCATTATATCGTCCGTCCATCCATCACCTGCCCCCATTCCTCTGTCCACCCAGTGCTGGCCCAAAGCCCGACTCCGAGTGACGCGTCACTGGGATCCACTTCCCGAAGCAGCTGGACGGGCCCTTCCTGAGTGGCCCCAACTCAGCAGGACTCTCGGCTGCAGCGTCCAAAGGGGCCACTGCGCTGTGGAGCGACGTTGGCCCTGGTTCCGTCCCTGCTGAGAGCTGCCCAGGTGGCACCCTCAGGGCCAGCACCCCAGAGCCCCTCCCAAGGGTGTTTCCCAAGAAGCAGTGGGGATGTTGGGCCCAGACAGAGTCCCTCCCCTCCCCCCGCCAGAGGCTGCGGCCAAGGTGAGCGTGGGGGTTCTCCAGGGCCACTGAGAAGCCGCCTCTCTCCAAGGGGCTCTGCGGCCGGGGAGGGCCGGCGTGTGCACTCCAGTATCAGGGAAGTCCAGTTTGGGGCGAGCCCAGAGTCACGAGAGGAAGAAGTCGGGGGCAGCCGGTGGCCCCAGGTGCTACCATGCCTACTCTCAGCCCCCCTGCCGGCGAGGCCGCCCACCCCGTAGAGACCACGGGCTGTCTGGGGAAGAACTGGCCCCAGGACAATGGCGGTTGGGAGAGCGATGGGTGCGGGGTGGACGCTCAAAGACATTCAAGGAGCAAGTAGAAACCAGGAGCCCAGGAGCCAGAAGGCCTGGCCAGTGTCCACACTCCAGACGAGGGGGAAGGCTGGAGCCTCCACTGGTTTGCAATGGCGAGCCCGGCCCCAGGGCCCCCCGGGAAGGGCCGAGATGGACCCGCCATTGGCGCTCGGTCTCGTGCCGGCTGCGGGGAGAAGCTCCCGTGGAAGGCTGGGGACAGGCGGTGGCTCCATCCGTCTGGAATGCCTCACTGCGCCTTTGAGAGTCTTTACGGGAGAAATATTGTCTCTAGGCTGCTGCCGGCTCAAGCGTGGCTTCCATCCCGAGAGGGCACCCGGGGCGGCCTCGGCATTGATTTCTGGCATCTGTCGTGTCTCGGCTGAGAGCGTGTCCCCGCGAGCAGTGCCGACCCCAGAACCCGGGTCTCAGGGATGCAGCGACCACGGCAGCTCCCGGCCGGCAGGAACTGCTACCCGCCCCCACCCCCCGTCGCCGTGCCGGCCTCATCCTGCCGAGCCCCCGTCCTGCCTGTCCTGCCGAGCCCGTGGCCGCGCTGACCCTGATTAGCGGGGGGACCGGCCCCTCCGTGCCCGCCCATGCGGCAGCTTGCTCAGGCCACCCCCCCCTCCTTTGTGGAGGAAATTGCAGCAATTCCGCGGGATCATAAAGGTGACGGCGGCGAGAACACGCTGCGCCCCCCCCGTGACCCGCTCTGCCGATGGGGATTCAGATCACGGCAGAGCTGCCGCAGCCCAGGAGGTCGCCCGCGTGACATCCCCGGGAGCAAGGGGGGCTGCAGAGAAGGGCCCGTGCGGGTCAGAGCCACACGTCTCTGCGGGGGGATGCGGAAGGGCTGGACACAGGAAGGACCAGGGCTGCCCCTGCCACAGGCCAGACCATGGACAACCGAGCTGGGGCCAGGAGGGTCCTAAGGAGCCTGTGGGAGATGGACAGAGGGGAGACAGGGTGTGGGGAGGGGGGATGGGGGGATCCAGGGAGGGGCCAGGGGAGACGGGTGTGGAGAGGGACAGTGGCACCCAGAGCTTCTCCATGGTGCTCCCAAGCACAGGGCAGGGGCTGCCTCACCCCGGTCTCCCTGACCTCTCTCCCTCCCAGGCGGTCACTGGGCAGCCCCTGTCCACACCTCTCCACCCTCTCATGACCTTCGTCCCACCCACCCCCCTCCATCTGCCTGACTCATCTCCCCGCGCTCCACGGCCCCCAGCACGCCAAGTTAGGTTAGAACACAAATGTGACCTTGTCAATAACTGGGCGATGGCGCCCACCTGCCCCCGACAGTTCAGAACCCCGGGAGGGCCTGCTGCTCTCTGGCCCGTGCCCTGATCAGCCACGGCCACTCATGCCATTGTATCGTGCACACTGCTGGGGTCCCTGGTATCGGGCGGCACCTTCACTCCTTCACACAGTTTCCGTCAGCGTCCCCAGGGTCAGTATTGGCCACTAGGGTCCGTGTTGTTAGTGTGCAGTGATACATCAGCGCTGAGGGCGTCGTTGGGGTTTGGTGTCGTCACACCGTCCGTCCGTCTGCATCCCTGCTGGGTCAGTGTCGGCATCACTGATACGAACAGTGTCACGAGCATGGCTAGTATGTTTGTGCCGTTCTGTCCGTATCACCAACATTGTTAGCACCCTGCCGGTGACACTGTCGTCGGCCCCTTGGTTGCGTGAGCACTGCCAGCACCTCTGGCTCCGTAAGTGCCGCTGACATTGTCAGTCTCATCAGTATCTTGGCGACTTTCATCCCAGTGCCATGGCCGGCATCACTGTACCGTGAGCATGTCAGCGTCCCCCACGGCCTCGGCTTGCGGGAGCATCACAGCACGGCATTATTGGGACTGCTGATACCTGAGTATCATGAGCCCTGTCAGACTACTGGTCTCCGGGTCATTAGCATTGTGGGGACTGCTGGACCCTGGTTATCTTCAGCACCGTTCGTATTGTTGGTCTAAGCGGAGAAGGACAGTTGTGCCAACGGGCACTGCATCACTGACCAACAATGGTTCTGCGACATGCAGGAAGGGGCTTTGCAAGTTACTTCACACAAGATCTGCGTCCCGGAGTATCACATAAGGAAGCTTTGTGAACCAGAGTGTGGGCCCTCATGGACAAAGCTCCCAGGGAAGAAAGGAAGAAACCCGGGGTCTAGGTTCAGCCAAGTTCTACTCTTACCCCTGGTACCTGCCGTAAGAGGGGAGACAGCCACTACCGTCCTGATTCTTCAGAGGCCTTTGACGAGCAGAGGCACTGAGCGAGAGCCTTGCAAGTCCCGTATCTGGGAGGGGACTTACTTTCAGAACCGTGCGGCCTTCTCGGATGCGTTGAAAATGACAACCCAGTTTGTAAAAGGCGTAAACGCAAACTAACAAACTGCCCTCAGTGACCTGAGTCTCTGGAGAAAACGTGATCTGAATCTGCCAGGATGACCAGGACAGGCGGAAGTGGCTCCACGGACACCGAGGGCTCCCCAGGGTGTGCAGTGACACCCTCCCCACACACACACCCAAGGCTCCCCAGGGCATGCAGTGACCCCTGACACTCAGGGCTCCTAAGGGTGTGCAGTGAACCTCCACCCTTGACACCCAGGACTCCCCAGGGCATGCAGTGACACCACACACACACACACACACACACACACACACACACACACACACACTCACCCAGGGCCAGGGCTCCCCAGGGCGTGCAGTGACCCCTGACACCCAGGGCTCCCCAGGGTATGCAGTGACCCCTGACACCCAGGGATCCCCGGAGCATGCAGTGACACCCCCTACACCCTCAGGACTCCCCAGGGCATGCAGTGACCCCCTGACACAGGGAGTGCCCTGCAGGTTTCGTGTGCCCTTCCCCTCCTGTCCTTGGGCTGCATTGGGGAGCAGCAGAGCCCACCCCTAAAGGCCCCCAGCCGCTCCCAGCTGGGGGTGGGGTGCTTTTCCCCCTGAGGAGAGGGGGGCACGCAGGCCCTCAGGAGCATAAAGATCACGAGTGAGGAGGATCCAGGCTCTCGGGACGGTGGTTCCTGTGAAGGCAGCAGACACAGAGGAACATGTCGGGGTATGCTGTCTCCGAGCCCCGGGAGCACAGCCCGTGTCGGGAGCCGAGGGAGGGAGCACGGGCAGGGTCGGGAGGACTGGGAAGGGCTCGAAGAAGTGGGGGCTGGGTAGGGGTGGGCAGGCCCACTCTCCCGCCTGCTGGTGATTGCACAGGTGTGTGCTTAAGTCAGAACTTGCCAAACAGGGTGATTTAGACGCGCACAATTGATTATGTGCCAGTTCAGAAGAGAGGAAATCAGAGATGGCAAATTAGCATCACGAGGTCACAAGACGGGATCAATGGGCAAGTATCAATTCTATGTCTATACGAGCGAACTCTCTGGACCGAAGTTAGAAGACGCTACCACGCACATCAGCATCTTTTACGGGGGAGGGGGGGAACCCGCAGGAATAAATTGAACAAAAGGTGGGAGTTCTGAACGTCACCGTTTATGAAGCAGAGCTGCAGCACCGCCGGGAGGGGGTCCTGCCCACGGGGGCCGGGGATGGACGGCGGGGGCGAAGGTCCCGTGGGGATGCAAGAGCCCAAAACGCGGAAAATAGTTTCGAGAAAGAAGAGTCCATTTGGACGATTTTCACTTGCTGATGGCAAAGCCTCCTGTCGGGCTCCTGTCACCAGAGAGCGGCGTGGGCGGGGGAGCGAGTCTGCAGGTCAGCGGAACAGGCCTGCGAGTTCAGGGAGGACTTCTGGCGTGGACGATGAGTCCATTTCCGACAGGTGCGGCAGACAGTTCGTTGCCAGGAGATGGGGCGAGACGCCGACACAGTGGCCTTGAGGGACAGCAGAGGGGCAGAGCTGCTCCCGCGTCGAAGAGCAGAGCCGGTCGGGGGGCCGGAGCTCTCTCAGGCCCCACGAGCAGCCCTGAGCCCAGAGGAGTGTGTGCGAGAGCGGGCGGGATGAGCTCGCCACAGCCGGAAACTGCGCCTGGAAACGTCCCCCCTGACACAGGTTGGCGCTGGCATGGCGGGAGGGGGCATGGAAGGTGGAGAGGAGACGGGCTGGCAGCTGCTCGGGGCCAGGGGGCTCAGGGGGGTTGCCGGCGGGGTTGCAGGCAGGGCCGTGCCCTCGACAACGCGCGCTGGCTGGTTCCTCACTCCTCTCCCCAGGGTGTGCCTTGCTTTCCACAACGACGGTGGACACGCGTGAGCCCCTGACCAGTGTCACCGCGCCCACGCGCCCAGGAAGCCCAGACTGCCACGTGCTGGGTGTTAGCGGGATTCTGGCCGTGGTGGAGTCCTGGAATCCCAGGCAGGACAGGGTGAGTGAAGCACCTCTCAGACAGACTGAAAACCCCACCAGGGACTGGAGAGGGGACAGGGCGGGGCACTGGCCTTGCGCGTGGCAGACCCAGGCTTGATGCCCAGCACCACATATGGGCCCCAAGTCTGCTGGGAGTGATCTGAGCACTGCACGGTGTGACCCCGAGTCCAAAGGCAGCCCAGCAGGGGCTGGGGAGGTCAGAGACATGGAAGGAGGGGGTGTCCTGCATGTGGCCAGCCAGGCCCGCTTCAATCCTGGGTCCAGGCGGCCCCCTGAGCCCGTCCAGGAGTGACCCAGAGCCAGGAGTGAGCCCCGAGCCCCGCCGGGGTGACCCCAAACCAGCAACCAAACAACCCAACAGTCTCCTGGGCGACAGAGAAAAGGCCAAGCCCCAGCAGGCGTTTTCCTGGCAGGACAGGGAGACAGATGCTGGCCGGTGGGGGTGGGGCAGCGGCTCGTCCACCCCTCGCTGCCCCCAGGGTCCCACAGATGGAGCAGGGGTGGCAAGTGGGGCTGCAGGGACACGCTGAGACCACCAGGACCCCAGCCACAGCCCAGGAGGGACAGTTCACAATTCCCACACACAGCACACGCAGTCGCACACACTACGCACACGCACGCACACGCACACACACGTGTGCACACACTACGCACATGCATACATGCACACACACACTACACACACACGCACATGCAAATATACTGCACATACATGCATATACACTGCACACACCCTACATGATGCATACACATATGCACGTTCACATCTAACGGACATACTACATGCAATGCAGACATACACAAGTACTACACACATGCACATATAAGAGACACACCGCACACAATATACATGCATGTGTATGTTGTGTGTGCGTATGTGTCATACATGTGTCTGGGGCGCAGCGCTGCAGGAGACCTCGGGAGTGTGCCCAGAGAGCGGGCAGGCCTGGGCAGTGTCGATCACCGGGAGCACTGGCCGCAGGGAGCAGAGGGGGGCCCGGCCACTCCCCACACTGGCCCGGGGGACAGTCCTCCCACACATGCTCTTGGCCCCAGCGCCCCGGGCTGCCACCGGCCACCTCCCGCCTCCCCAGGGCCACGGCGGCAGTGACCGTGGCGGGAGCAGCAGAGGCCGGGCGGCACCAGAGCCCTCCCCACTCCCGATGTGGCCACTGAGTCACCAGCAGCACTGGACCCGGCTCCTCTGGATTCTGCTCAGCTCTCAGAGGACGCCCCCTGCCCAGGGCAGCCGCACTGCAGGGCCAAGAGCCCGCGTGACACAGAGCCCTGGCGGGGACACTGACCACCGAGGACATGGCGCTCGGCACAAGGGGCCTCATGCTGCCAGGCCGGCTCTGCCGTGGCCACGGCTGCCACACGCATGAGGAGGTCGGTGCAGCTCAGGGCAGTGACCCACCTCACAACTGCCCAGAACTGACCATGGTCAGCCCCACGGTGGGACCACGAGCTCCAGGTGGCCAGGAAGCTGCAAGGGCGCTGGCCGCCGGGTCCCAAGGGGGCTCCAAGTGCTGCTGTGCCCCACGGGCCTGCTCCCCTCCCCGCCCCCTGCAGCCCCTGCAGCCTGGGGCTTGGCTGGTCAGGCAGTCGTGAGACCCTGAGGTCTGACACAGACACACCGTCCCTCCTGGGGCACCATGCAGATGGGCGCCTCCAGCCCTGGCCATCCCAGCGGCCAACAAGCCCCCACACCACCGGGCAAGGCTGGAGTCCCTCTCTGACCTCGGCCGCGCCCTGCAGGCAAACCTCCCTCCCACCTTGGCCGAAATTGCACAGGTGGGAGGCACTGGCCAAAAGTACTGGCTGTGCCCGGGAGCTGGACAGGTCCGAGCGGGTCTGTCCTCCTCGCGCTGGGCTCCCCGAGAGCCGGGGGCGATGCCTCACACCACACAGGAGCCGCCGCAATCACACGCCCTTATTACACAAATTGCCATGATTTACTTTTATTTGATCACTTTCTTGATGGAGCTGTTACTCTCGGGATGTTTGCGAGTGCATCTGACTTGTAATCAGTTAAAAATATTCCTGCCTTAAATAACCCCGGCGCTGGGGGTTCCGGGAGAAACCAGTCAGGGCAGGGCTTGGAGCATGCGGCAGGCGGGTCCTCATGATGGCCGTGGTCTTTGCGCTGACCCTGCTGGCCGGTCAGCACCAGCTGCCCCTCACGAGCTGCGAGATGAAGGGAAGGAAGCGGGCGGGCAGCGGTGGCCAGCCAGGACGCTGCCCGCGGGACAGCCTGACCCGGCAGCCAAGCTGCCCCCCACCCCCGGCCTCCAGCTGACAAGCAGTTCCATGGCCTGGAGCCCAGGGGACAGGAGGGGGCCGGGGAGGGCCAGGGCCGGGCCGGGGGCCGCTGGCTCTGAGGACGGCTCACGGCTCGGGCTCTGCGTGGCACAGAGGGCAGAGAAGTGGCAACCCCCCACTCCTAGGGAGGGTTCTGCTGCCCCCAAACTTGTGACCCCCCCGAGCTGGCTCCAGGCAAAGCACCGGCGCAGGTGACAGGCGGGTCACTGTCCACTCTCCTGCCCGGGCCAGGCGGAAGGGAGGGGAAGAGGGGGGAGAACACAGGGCGTCCCCTTGCTCAGCGCTGGGTGGGGCCCCCTGGCCGCCCCTGGATGGCAGCACACGCAAAGGGCACACACAACACACGTGTAGCATCCAGTACACACATGACACACCACACAGCCTATGCACGCCATACAGCACACGCACACGCACACATGCATAGGCTAGCCTGGCCATGCCCAGGCACACACGGGGATCGAAGGCCCTGGGGGTTCGGTGCCCCCGAGCCCGGGACAAGGGCAGAGTGAGCAGCAGCAACCCCATGAGCACGACCTCGCCAGGGGTCAAGGGCAGCACCCAGGTGCGGGGGCCCCCGCGGAGCTGAGTGACAGTGTCCCTTCCCGAGAGGGCCTGGTCCACACGCGCCTGGCTGGCAGTGGGCCACCAGGCACCAGCAGCCAGGACCACCCTGCCCACCCCTGCCCTGCCCAGCCGCGGCATGTCTGCCCTCACTGGAGATGCCTCATTTTGCCGTGGGTGCCTGTGTGAAGCCCGGACCCTGGACCCTGTCACCCCAACGCTGTGATGGGGGCTGTGCCCGGGGCAGTGTTGGCTCGTGGGGGCAACACCCTGGACACAGTCACCGTCCCCTACCCAAGGCCACAGGTTGAGGCTGCAAACCTTGGGGTCCAAGCAGGCGAGTGGGCCGGGCTGTCCGAGAGGTACCGGGAGGCCGTGACACAGGAAGACGCATCTCAGGGGGGGCTCTGGACCCCCCACTGTGCTCCTCCCGGGGCCTGGGCTGCCGGTCCACCTCCCGGACTCAGTGACCCCCGCCTGACCTCGGGGGATGACAGCTGGACCCTCTGTCCAAAGCAGACCATGGCCGGACACACTGACCTGCTGACCCATCCTCCATGTCCACTGCAGACCTTGGCCGCCAGCCCTGACACACTGGCTGGGGCCCTGTGCAGGCTGTGGGTGCTCGCGGGACCCGGCACCCTCGACTTGAAGACGCGGGCAGGGGCCTCCGGCACGGGATCTGACCCACCCGCCCCCACTGGGGGTGACAGATCCTCTGCTGACCACTGCCCCTGCCCTGCCCCCGGCACCTTCCAGGCGTCCTCAGCACAGGGGTCCCTGGCTAGCCCACCCTCCCTAAGGGACCCCCAGAGTCCCGCTGAACCCCACAAGCGCCCCCTGGCCCCAGCCAGCGGGCCCCAGCCGGCACACAGAGACGCGGTCACGGCCGATAATTGAAATTTCAAAATATTAAGAACTTCAGAGTTTGGGGGATTTGATTTTATAATAGAAGCAAATAAAGGCTTGCCATATTGGCAAATAAAAGCTGACAGTTGAGACGTTAGATTTGCATGCCAAATATTTCATTTTGTGGATTAATTGCCCGCAAACTGCTCACAGCCCAAGCGTCTCCAGGAGCACAGGGCGGGGAGGGCCAGGGATGGGCCAGCAGGGCTGCGGCTGCGGGGCTGGGGGGATGGGGCCCCACAGGAGACGACACCCCTACGGCCCCATGCAGGCAGGACACGGGGCAGGAGCTCTCAAGGGGACACGTTGTGTGCTGTGCTTGCACGTGGACACTGTGTGCTATGCTCTCACAGGGACACTGTGTTTGCTGTGCTCTCACGTGGACAATGTGTGTGTGCTGAGTTCTCACGTGGACATTGTGTGCTGTGCTCTCACGTGGACACTATGTGTGCTGTGCTCTCATGAGGACACTGTGTGTGCTGTGCTCTCACATGGACACTGTGTGTGTACTGAGCTCTCAGTGGACACCACGTGCTGTGTCTCATGTAGACACTGTGTGCTGTGCTCTCATGTGGACACTGTGTGTGCTGTGCTCTCACATGGACACTGTGTGTGCTGTGCTCTCATGTGGACACTGTGTGTGTGCTGAGTTTTCATGTGGACACTGCGTGTTGTGTCTCATGTAGACATTGTGTGCTGTGCTCTCATGTGGACACTGCGTGCTGTGTCTCATGTAGACATTGTATGCTGTGCTCTCACGTGGACACTATGTGTGCTGTGCTCTCACGAGGACACTGTGTGTGCTGTGCTCTCACGGGGACACTGTGTGTGTGCTTTCACATGGACACTGTGCTGTGCTCTCGCGAGGACACTGTGTGTGCTGTGCTCTCATGTGGACACTGTGTGTGTGCTGAGCTCTCACGTGGATACTGCGTGGTGTGTCTCATGTAGACACTGTGTGCTGTGCTCTCACAAGGACACTGTGTGTACTGTGCTCTCACGTGGACACTGTGTGTGCTGTGCTTTTGCCCGGACACTGTTGCCGTGACCCCCTGCTCCCATGCAGACCATGACTGGCCACGTTGCCCCTGTGTCTGGTTGTGATATTGACTCTTCGGCCCTGGCCCACACATGGAGCACAGAAACAGCCCAATTCTTTGGGAACCAGGAAAGACAAACGGGAGTTTCAGGGAAGTGGGGTGCCGGGGGCGAGGGGCAGAGCCCGTCGGACTGGCGTGGGGCTCCAAGAGAGACCCCTGAGCCCAGGGCTGGGATGCCTCCCCTTCCCCCAACAGCCAGAGCTGGTCGGGACCGTCTGGGCGCCGCAGCCCGACCCGGAGTCCCGAGACTCGCACGGCAGAATTCCGTGCTCACAGTATTAATCACCTGCTCCCTCACTGCAGAGGCAATTAAGATAAAGTTGATTATCACTGTTTAGCACAGATTCATAATATTTGGCCAACACCAGAATAGCCTGGGTAATTTCTCTCCGTCTGATTACCTCTGCGTGCAGCCTGGGACTCACCTCCTGTGAGCGCAGAAGCACCCAGGCCCATGCGGGCACCGGGTGGCAGTGGCTTCGCTCAGCCCAGGCTCTGAAGAGACACCGCCCTTCACAGGGCACGAGCTTGTAGATGGCACCGTGAAGCACGTCCCTGACTCTTGTAGAATGAGTCACTCAAAAGAAACTAGACCCTCGGCTGAGCACTCAGGGCATGAGCATCCCCGGCACTCGAGCCACACAGAAGGGCAGGACCCCTCCCACGCCGAAGATGGACCTCAGCATGGCTTCTTCCAGGAAGCCCGCCAGGACAGGCCCTCCCGCCTGGGAATCACGGACAGACAAGGCCTGGGGAAATCGCGGGGCTGGGGAACGTGTGTGACTGCGAGTGGGACCTGGCGCTGGACCAGCTGCCCAGGGACGTGGGAGTCTTGTCCCACCCAGGCAACGGCCCCCAACGCCCCTCAGGAAGGCCATTGGCCAAGAAGGAGCTGAGCACCAGGGGTCGGGGCTCGGGGGGCAGCAGGCTGGCCTGCTCCCTGGCCTCAGTCACGGGTGGGCATGGGGCCTGGTTCCCAGGCAGGAGCCAGACGGGGCAGCTTCCCCCTAGGGCCGCCCAGGCCACGGGACCCGCCTCCCCCGCCCTTGCTGCAGTGGCATCCTGGGAGGTGGGCTGTGCACCAGGACACGGGGGGGACACGCAGGCCCCTGGCCCTTCCCCTGGGGCAGCTGCTGCTCTGGCCGTTGGTGCAGAGGTGCAGAGGCGGCCCCACCAGCTACGCTGCCCACGGCAGTGCCAGGTGCCGTGGAACCCGGGTGGTAAGTCACCACTTCGACTGTTTGTAGTGAGATTCTCTGACGCTCCTCAGAGTGGGATCACTTTTTTCATCACAAATGATGGAATGTTTCGCGTCGGCTCCTGAGCCCAGGGGACACAGGGGGGCTGGACGGACCCAGCAGGACCCCGGGCCCTGTGCTGCAGGGAGGGGGGGTTGTGGACACACACTGGTCACCTTCTCTTCTGGACAGCCCACGCCACGCACACACACACCACCCACTGGGCCCTCAGTCAGGCAGTGGCCCGGGATGAGGGGAGGGTCGGACAGGGAGCATGGGGAGGAGAGGGAGGATAGGGCAGGGAGCACGGGAATGGGGGAGGGTCGGCAGGAAGCATGGAGGGGAGGGGGAGGATCAGGCAGGGAGCACAGGGATGGAGGAGGGTCAACAGGGAGCACGGGGATAGGGGAGGGGCTTCCTGGGTGTGAGCCCGGCGTCTCCCGGTCAAGAGCCAGTGGCCACAGCCACCGGGTATCAGGAGGACACAGGCCTGTGAGGCCGCTGTGTCCTGCCCCTGTGCGTGCTGGGCCCGGCAGGCAGCCGTGAGCCACGTGCCCTGAGACCGGCTGCCGCGTGGTCATCTCCGGTCAGGTCTGTCTCGTCGCCCGTGTGACGGCGACTGTGCTCGGCCAGCAGGAGCAGTGGTGGCCGCCCGCCCACCGGGGGAGGCGGCAGGTGTGACGGCCCTGCCCGCCCGCCCGCCCTCCCCGACCGGGAAACACGTGTAATTGGAGCATCTGTCTTGCTCGTCGTTTGGCAACCGTGTCCTTCAGCCCTGTCCAAATGGGATCTGGGAAATTTGGCTAATCAGGACCGAGCAGATGTCGTGTCCAGTTCCCTGCGATCTTAATTCAAACAGACGCGGCTCCTCCCGGCCCGGCCCCGGTGATGTGGTGGTGTGTATGTGCCCAGACACGGGGGAGGAGAGCCCCAGTTCCACGGCACCGCCTGGCCGTGTGAGGAACCCGCGATCCTCACCCACGCGACTCAGCACCGAGGCTGTCCCACCTGGCAGAACCCCGTGGCAGCACCAGGTCCTGACCCGAGATGCTGCCGTCCGCACGGCTTCTCAGACCCACAGACGCCAGCCGGGACCAGGTCCTCGACGGGGACCATCCAACCGGGCTGTTTGTCCTAGGCCTGACGGGTGGGGCTGGCCCGGGCCTCAGCCTGGGCTCCTCAAGCAAAGGGCTGCGTGTGTCTCGCCAGAGCGTGAGGCTGCCTCGCCGCAGAAGCACACAGGGACCACGGGACCGAGAGATGCCCCCTTGCCCCCAGCCTGGGCCTGACGGGGAGCGTCTCATTTCCTGCCGCCAGCCAGACGGGCGTCAGCGTCAGCCCCAACAGCCTCGGGGACCCCAACGGCACAGAGCCACGCTGGCCTCTCTCGGACCCCGCAGGTGCAGACCTCAGAGCAGCAGGGACGCAGTGGACCCCCTGGACCCTCCCAGAAGGCCGACCCCGAGGGCACCCACAGCCCAGCCTCGCGGGAGCAGGACACACGCACACGTCCCCGCCTGGGCCTGCGGGATCCTCGGGCTGAAGCCCCAGGCTGCCGCCACCAAGGACACGCAGTTGACACGCATCTGGTGGAGGCACCCGGCATGGTGGTGCAACTCAGGCTTCCTGGGGGGCGTGGGGAGGACGCACGCAGTCACTAGAGGAAGAGGGGCGCGTGTGGGTGGTGTGTGCGAGCAGGGAAGCGCCCGGGAAGGGCTCTGGAGGGGACAGGAAAGGGGCAAGTGTGGACAGCGGGTCCCGGCCAGATACCCCAGCGGGGGCGGGGCTGGCCCCACAGGTGCCCGCCCACGGCAGGTGCTGCCACGCGGTGCCCAGCCAGGCCACTCCCGGGACCACCTAGTTCTTCCCAGACAGCAGATGTAACGGAGCCTCTCGACGGCCACCCTCCCCGCACCCTCAGCAGAATCCACCCCCGGGCGCATGCTCAGGGGACGGTGAGGCAGAGAGAGGGAGAGAGGGGAAGAGGGGAAGAGGGAGAAGGAGAGGAGAGAGAGGGAGAGACAGAGAGGAGGGAGGGAGAGGGAGGGAGGAGTAGAGGGAGACACACAGCAGACAGGGGGCTTCAACGTCGAGAACTCAGGCTTCCTCTCCAACACTGTGTATGGTCCCCTGAGCACTGTCGGGAGTGAGCCCACCCTCAGACCCAGGAGCAGCCCTGAGCACTGAGCCAGGAGGAAGCCCTGAGCAGCGCCAGGGGTGGCCCAGAAAACAGTAAAACAAAATAAAACGATCATTTTGCCACCCCCAAAGCCATGAAAGTGTGAAGGGAGCACCGGGAGGAACTAAGACGGGTTTCTCTCGTCGGCCAGGGAGAGTCTCTTGGGAGTGAGGCTGTGAGTGGCCAGCAGTGGCCGGGGCGCCGCGGCGTTGGCTGTGAAAGCCAACACGACCCACGCCAGACGCCGACAAAGGCACAGGAAACCGTACGCTTGGAAATAAATCCAGGAATCCTCAGAAAATGCTAGCAAAAATCGATAGGAATAAACGAGATAATCTCGCCGACCCCACGCGGCCGTCCCCGGGGACGTGGGCATTTTCATACCGGGAAACCCATCAATAACCACGAGGGCCGACGAGGGGTGCGGGAACGTGGGCATCTGTCACGCAACCCGCGCCCGTCCCGGCTTCTGAGGGTGACGGGCATCCCGGCCCAGGCAGGAGTGGGCGCAGGCGCCTCCATCAATCTCATTATTCACCATCGATCCCCCGTCCCGGCCTCCGAGCGCCGACGGGAGACATCCATCAGGGAGCGGGGTATTGACCGGCCAAACTTAGGGACCTGCATTATTCCAGCTTATGTAAATATCAATAATATTCCAGCTATCATAACACGCGAAGAAAGTTTTGTCTGTGTCCAAATCCGATGTGATTTATGGGTCTTGCTCACCCGAACGGCGTGACTCGAGCGGTGGGGTCGGCCGGGGGCGCCTGAGCGGGTGCGCAGGTGTGGCCCGCGGGCGGCCGAGGCGGCGGTTGTTATCGTGGGTGCTGGAGCCTGGAAGGTGCATCCGTCAGTGTAATGATACCGGTGCTTTATCTGTGATATCAAACTCCTCCGCCGCCGCCGCCGGTAACAGGGTCGCCCCAGAGTCGTGCAAATGAGCACAGGTGTCAAACAATGCAAGTCACGATCGATCAATCTGGGCACAAAAGGCAGGGTGATAAAATTTTATTGCTCTTCAAATATTTAGGAGGAGCTGGAGGAGGGAAGGGGGAGGAGGGAGGAGGGGGATGCAGGGAGGAGGGTGAGTGGCAGAGGAGGAGGAGGAGGAGGCGGGGAAGGGAGTAAGGGGGAGGAGGGGGAGCAGGGAGGAGGGTGAGTGGCGGAGGATGAGGAGGACAAGGAGGAGGAGGAGGAGGAGGAGGAGGAGGAGGAGGAGGAGGAGGCCGTGGGGAGGCGGGTGCAGAGAGTGGCTCCCATGAGCTAGGGGCTCTCCCGGCAGGACGGGCAGAAAGTGTCCGCGGGAATATCTGCATTTGATGGGAACCAGGTGGAGCGAGGCCTGGAGGAAGCTGTGAACAAAAGGGGCAGAGCCAGCCCCGGGACTCGGGACACTGCAATGCCCTTGACATGAGCAGTCCTCGGTGGACACGTGTGTCAGGGGCCAGTAGGAAGGCCGCGGGGGCACCTGTCCAGGCACTCAAGGGGGCGGAGGGGCAGGAACCCCGTGCCCAGCCGCAGTGGCCGAGAGCCATGAGCCCTGAGAGGGAGGCAGCACTGGCAGCCCCAGGAGCAGAGGCAGCGCCATCACGGGTGGACAGGCCCCTCAGGGCAGGGCCAGGGCAGGGGCGCCTGAGGGTCTGTGGGACCCGTAAAGGGGGCCAGGCCAGGGCGGACCAGAACCAGGACCTGCCCCGCACGCTGCGCCCAGCACCTGGTCCAGAGCAGCCTTGACGCAGCTCCAGAGACGTGCGTCCCGGACCAGGCTCAGGGTGAGTGGTGTCCCGGCGCCCACAGCCACCCAGACACTCGGCTGCTCCTCCAGCCGCGACCGCAGAGCCAGGGACACAGGGACCCCCAGCACGGAGCCGGGGAAGCCGCCGCCCACCCAGGGGGCTGGAACGCGAGAGGCTGCAGGTGTGAGAGCCCCAGCTCAGCCTGACGAGTCGCCTGCGTCCTGACGCCTGACTAGGCATGAGCCGCTGGCCTGGGGGGCGGGGACGTGAGGACAAGACTCACTGCAGAACATCAGAGGCAGCAGGGGGCGTGTGCTGTGCATGTGGCGGGGTCCATCCCCCGCACGCCCTTCGGCCCCCAAAGCCCAGCAGGAGAGAGATCCCTGAGCACAGAACCAGGAGCAGAACCTGAGCGGCTCCAACAGATCCACATAAAGTCGTATTGCTCGAACACAGGGACTGCGGGAGACCCCAGCACCTCAACACGCACCTCAGAGGAGCCCACGCGGGGCCTGGGGGACGCCGTCAGCGGAGGCGGCATCACCGCACAGGGTCCCGTCACCTCAGCACCTCCCTTTACTCATGGAAGGTCTCCTGACAGAAGCTTTATATTCATGCCTTTTCATAACACACGACCGTGATCACGACCATCCTGTTGTTCGTCGATTGCCTCGAGCAGGCCCCAGTGACGTCTCCTTTGTCCTAGCCCTGAGATTTTTTTTTTAAAGTGCCATATCACACAGTCGGCCATCAAGGAGACATCTTCCTCTGGAGGCGCTACGAAATCCAGAGGGGCTTAGCAAGGTGGCAGGGTACGAGACCGAGAAGTGGCAAGAAACGAGAAGTCTGAGGTCCAACAGGGAAAGGGAAACCAACGCAGCAGGGGGCGGAGGGCTTGGTCCTTGGAAGCCCGTCAGCAGCAAAGAAAAGGTCAGCGTCACAGTGAAGGGACACGCCTGGCCAGAGGGCAGAGACGCGGCAATTCCCACAGCAACTCTCCCCGAAAGCCGTCTAGAAACTCAACACGGTCCCTGTCAAGGTCCCAGTGGGCTTCTAGGGAGAAACTGGCAAATTGATTTTTTTTTTAATTCCTACTGGGCTGGAGCGATAGCATAGCGGTAGGGCATTCGCCTTACAAGCGGCGGACCATGTTGGCCGACCCGAGTTCGATTCCTCCGCCCCTCTCGGAGAGCCCGGCAAGCTACCGAGAGTATTCGATATGCCAGACACAGTAACAACAAAGTCTCCAATGGAGACGTTACTGGGCCCGCTCGAGCAAATCGACGATCAACGGGAGGGCCTTTACCTTTTACCTTTACCTTTATGAACAGGGAAAGAATTTCCAAGAGCAACAACAGCGGTCACAAAGGGCACAACCGGGGTTTCCCCCCCTGGCTTCCAGACACAAGACACAGCAGTGGTTTGAGCACAACCGGGAGAGCTGCCGGGTGCAGACCCTGGAATGCGGCCGGGGCCGTGGAAGGCCGAGCACCTGCTCTGCATGCAGAACCCAGGCCTCAATCCCCGACCCGCACGGTCCCCCTAGCACCACCCAGCGTGGCCCCCAAAACACAGAACAAAAATCAGAATGAGATACTTACACGCGTGGAGAACGCGACGGAATTCTCACAGGCCCTGAAACGGAAAAGGGAAGCCTTGGGGTCTCCCATCGAGGCATCATCCAAATATAAGACCCCAAATTACAAAGCCCCCAAAGGAAAAACAAGGCACCGTAGCAGTAGCACTGCGCAGAAAGAGCTTGTTCCTCATGCAGGCAGCCCAGGTTGGGCACTCAACACCCAGAACCTTCCCAGACATCCCCCACCTCAGTGGCAGCTCTGGAGCCCAGAGAGTGGCCACGGCACATGGACTATCCACTGGTGATCCCAGCACAGGAGAGCGAGACCCCCAGGTCCATGAGCTCCCAAGCACGTCTCTACGTGCAAGACGGCCGAGGGCAGGTTGTTGCCTCTGACAGTGATGGGTGGGTGGCCGACAGGTGATGGGTGACAGGGGGAGTGACGGATGTTAAGGTACACAATAGGGGCCAGGTAGATCAGGGCGGGTGGATGGTCAGTTCGTGGAGAGACGGGAGATGGGCGAGAGGCAGACGGGGGGGCAGGGTCGCTGCCAACAGACATGTGGATGGATGGTTGAAGGGGCGGATCAGGGCAGAGATCCGAAGGTCTGGTGGTGAGTGAACAGGTCAGACGGGTGCGAGCAGATACCCAGATCCTAGGTCAGAGGGTGGCGCTGGCAGGGGGGGACAGACAGTAGAGGGGAGATCTACCGAAGGTAGACAATAGATGAGGGACGGTGGACAGATGGACAATGGGTAAGAGAATAGATGGTGAACTGACAGATCACATAGGTGGTGGTGGGTGACAGAAGCTGATGGGTAGAGATGTGATTAAAATAAGGGCGAACTGATGGATCACATGGGTGTGGACGCATAGATGGGTGGGTGAGAGGCAGGTAGATTGGCTTACGGACAAGGCAACCTCGTATCGCTGGCCCACGAATATCGTCTCCACTCCGCGTGCATTCTCAAGGACCAGAAGTTCCGCATGGCCTAACCACACTGCCTAATGTTTAATCAAGTTCTTAACGAGTGAAACTTGTTTTTATTTTGCCTTTTAGATTTATGCCAACACTTTGTTTGACCGGAAGGGTGAGAGGAGGGGCTGGAGCGATAGCACAGTGGGTAGGGCGTTTGCCTTACACGTGACCGATCCGGGTTCGATTCCCAGCATCCCATATGGTCCCCTGAGCATCGCCAGGGATAATTCCTGAATACAGAGCCAGGAGTGACCCCTATGCATCGCCGGTTTGTGACCCAAAAATAAAATAAAATAAAACGTAAAGCTCTAAAAATAAATTAAAAAATAAAGGGTGAGAGGAACTGAAAGTGTCTATCCTGCACGGTCACCCTGTTGACCCAGTGTCGTTTACGGTCAAATCCGCTACCCATCAGCAGGGCCGCCATTAATTAATCCAAGTGTTGCTGTATGTGTGCGTCTGCTTACGAAGCCTCATTTGTTTCTTTTGTTTATCGAAAACCACTCTGCATGGCAAACACTTTATTTTCTAATAAGTGTTGAGACCACACACAGAAGTGCAACTGACATTTTATTCGGCATTATTGCTGAATTAATGTATTAAATCTAATAATTTCTCTACAGATTCCTCAGGATATTTTTGTATACATAAACATGCCACCCCCGATGACAGTTTTATATCTTCCTTTCCAACTATTATAAATTTAATTTGTCTTCTTTTGCACTATAAACTCAAGCACAGTGTTAGAAATGGGGGGGAAACATCGGTTTCTTTCCAGACTTAGGACAAGATGTGCATTTTTCATGCTTCAGTATGATGGTGTATGTGGGTATTTTAATGTGATGGTGTTTGTGTGGAGTGTTAGTCCCTGCCCAGGCTAAACTCCATGCCTATACTTCCTTATTTTCGGCTAGTTTTAATCAACTGCTTTTTCTCCCAACTGTGCGATTTACTCGAAGATGCTGCATTACCAGTTGCCTTTCAAACGTTAGATCACTCGGAGGTTTCAACGGGAATAACACCTAGACATATTTTGTATGCCGAGGACTGTTTGCAACTCTTCTGCTGAATCCACTTAAAACGTTACTTTCATGAGTGAGAATGAGCTCCATTTGGTTTGGTTTGGTTTTTGAGCTGCACCGGGGTGTTCAGGGGCAACTCCTGACTCTCTGCTCAGGGATCACTTGCCGCAGGGCTCAGGGACCCCAAGAGATGCTGGGGATGGACTGGCGTCAAAGGAGGCAAACATGAGACCAACAGCCAAGAGCTGGAGAAATCAGGGCTGCGGTCGTAAGGCGGCCACAAGTGCTGGATGGGAGGGCAGCTGGCGCAGAGAAGGGACCAGCGTGACAAAGATGGTTGGGAATGATCGCTCTGGATAAGAACTGCATGCAGAAGGGAGGTAAAGGGACAAACACAGTGACCTCTCAGAACCTGTACTGCAAACCCTAATGTCCCAAAGGTGGGGAGGAGAGAGAAAGAGAGAGAGAGAGGGAGGAAGGGAGAGAGGGAGGGAGAGAGGGAGAGAGAGAGAGGGAGAGAGGGAGGGAGATAGGGAGAGAGAGAGGGAGAGAGGGAGAGAGGGAGGGAGAGAGGGAGAGAGGGAGAGAGGGAGGGAGAGAGGGAGAGAGGCAGGGAAAGAGGGAGAGAGAGGAAAAGAGGGAGAGAGGGGGAAGAGAGAGAGGGAGAGAGAGGGAGAGAGAGAGGGAAAGAGGGAAAGAGAGAGAGTGAGAGAGCGAGGGAGAGGGGGAGAGAGAGGGAGAGAGGGGGAGAGGGAGAGAGAAAGGGAGAGAGAGGGAGAGAGAGGGAGAGAGGGAGGGAGAGAGGGAGTGAGGCAGGGAAAGAGGGAGAGAGAGGGAAAGAGGGAGAGGGGGGAGAGAGAGGGAGAGAGAGGGAGAGAGAGAAAGGGAAAGAGGGAAAGAGAGAGAGTGAGAGAGCAAGGGAGAGGGGGAGAGAGAGAGGGAGAGAGGGGGAGAGGGAGAGAGAAAGGGAGAGAGAGGGAGAGAGAGGGAGAGAGGGAGAGAGGGGGAGAGGGAGAGAGAAAGGGAGAGAGAGGGAGAGAGAGAGGGAGAGAGGGAGAGAGAGGGGGGGAGAGAGGGAAAGTGCCTGCCATAGAGACAGGCTGGGGGCAGGGTGACGGGAGGAAACTGAGGGCTTCTGTGGTAGGGAATGTACACTGGTAGAGGGTCGGGGGTTGGAGCACTGCATGACTGAAGCCTGACCATCATCAGCTTTGTAACTCGGTTATCTCACGATGACTCATAAAAAATAATCTAAAAACGTTTTTAAATTTTAAAGAAAAAAGATATGCAGGGCAAGTGCCATTCTTGTTTGTTTTTGTTTGGGGCCAGCAATGCTCAGGGGTTACCCCTGCCTCTGCACTCAGAATTACTCCTGGCGGTGCTCAAGGAACCACACAGGATGGTGGAGGTTGAAGCCCGGTCGGCTAGCTACAAGGCGAATGTCCTACCCGCTGTAACTATTTCTCTGGCACCATCAAAATGTTCCTATCATGACCATCAAATCTTAACTTTCATATTATTTGGCCCATGAAGAGATTGGAATGACTTTTCCTTTTTCTATTTTCTGGGAGATTTGTATGTCGTTGCTGTGATGACTTCCTAAAGGTGCAGCAGAATCTGACGGTGAAAATTCAGACATGAAGATACTGTGAATGTGTGGTGGAGTATAGCGATAAGTCTGACACACTTCACGACGAGAATATGACCGTTTCCTACTTCTTCCGGAGACCGTTTTAGGACTGTGACTATAGAAACTGGGTAATGTCACCTGTGCTCAGAATTACCTTCTTAGAATTATTCTTAATGACTATTCTCATTGCCCTTGTGATGATGGTTCTTAGCCTCTGTGATAACTGTCCCCTTAGTCTGTGGTGACCATCCCCTCAGTCTCTGTGGTGACCTTCCCCTTAGTCTCTGTGGTGACCATCCCCTCAGTCTCGGTAGTGATTGTCCCCTTAGTCTCTGTGGTGACCGTCCCCTCAGTCTCTGTGGTGACTGTCCCCTTAGTCTCTATGATAACTGTATCCTTAGTCTGTGGTGAGCATCCCCTTGGTCTCTATGGTGACCTTCCCCTTAGTCTCTGTGGTGACCATCCCCTCAGTCTCTGTGGTGACCGTCCCCTCAGTCTCTGTGGTGACCGTCCCCTCAGTCTGTGATCATCCCCTTGGTCTCTGTGGTGACCATCCCCTCAGTCTCTGTGGTGACCGTTCCCTTAGTCTCTGTGATAACTGTCCCCTTAGTCTCTGTGGTGACTGTCCCCTCAGTCTCTGTGGTGACCGTCCCCTCAGTCTGTGATCATCTCCTTGGTCTCTGTGGTGACTGTCCCCTTAGTCTCTGTGGTGACTGTCCCCTCAGTCTCTGTGGTGACCGTCCCCTCAGTCTCTGTGGGGACCGTCCTTCCTGGTTTCTGTGATGACGGCTGTAACTCTCGTGTCATTCGATACCTTCAGCATCCTTTGTGATGTTTCCATTTGCAATCCTGATATCTTCTTGACCTCTAGAAAATGACCAGTTTCCAAAGAAACTTTTCTAAGAATCGTCTTTGGCTTTGCTAAATATCCGCTTTGCACGTCTGTCTTCGAGGCCATTAACTTACATTCTTAGATTTACTTTCAAACCTTATGTTTAATTTGCTCCTTGAGGAAGATTCTTTGGTGATTTAATTATATTCTTTCCTAATAGCTGCATAGAAGCCTTCTGCACTTGCTTCTAATTAAAACGACTCAACTCCAGTAATCGCCCCAACTTGTATTAAATGTCCGTATTTGACGGCTCTGCCCAACCCCCACCTCCGCAGCCGGTGCTTCTCCACGTACGTCTCTGCCTCTGTCCGTGTTTGCCTCTTTCTGCTCTTAACGCGTCTCTGAGCAACCGGGCGGCCATCTGGCATCGTTATTATTCTGCTTGTATAATAATAATTTATATTTCTTTTATGTTGTCTCTGCTGATTTTTGTCTCAAATATTTATACGCATTTACTTCTGAAAGCCGTAACAGCATGTGGGGGCCAGGCGGGTGGTTATTTTCCTTCCACTCTCGAAACCTTTCACTCTTGCCTGAATTTCAGCGCTTTGTTTAAAAGTCATCTGTCAGTCCGAGACTGTTCCCGACGGTGGCGCGTGGCGGGGCGGGGGAGGCGGACGGGGGAGCCGGGAGGCGGGCTGGGGGCGCCTCTGAAGATTTTCTCTTTGTCTCTGACTTTGCAGTTTTGCTCTAATGTGATTAAGTCCCGTTCACTTTGATTTATCCTGCGGTTTGGCGCGCCTTGAATTTGTCATTGTGTCCGGATAATCCTCACTCTTCCTTTTACATTTTCTAGATTATGTTCAACTGTGAGCAACTGCCCGGGCTTAGTCGTTTTCCCCTGCAGAGCTCAGAGCCGCTCACCTGCCACCCTCTCGCCTCCCGCACTCCTCGGCCCCGTGTGTCGCCTCCGCCCCGGCCTGCCCGCTGTCCCCCGCACTTCCGGGCCTGGTTGCTGTCCCCGCTGCCGACCTGTGGGGCTTGACCAGGCCGGGTCTCCCGTCTGAGAGCCGCGAGACTCCCGCCCGGCTGTCTCCCCGTGCTCCCGCGTTCCGGACTCGCTGCTCCTGTGCCCGGGCCTCATCTGCCCCGACACGTGTGTGTCTCTGAAACATCAGGCGCTGCTGTGGTAAGAGCCACGGGAACAGGGTCTGCTGCCGTTCCCCCCACCACCCCCCCAGGGCGCCTGCCCGCTGTCCTCCTGAGGGGTTGCAGACGCCCCCTCCCCCACACACTCAGGGACTGGCCGGGCCTGGCTACCCGAGGTCCTGAGCAGCTGCCCCCGCCCCAGCCTGCCCCTGCCAGGACGCAAAGGCCACCGCCTGGCCCCAGCCACTGACCATCACTGGGCTGACCCCCAGGCCAGGCAGGAGCAGCTGCCGTGACCTCTGGGCCGCCCTGCCCTCTGCACCGAGTCAGCCGCAGTCACAGGGGCGCCAGGCCGGTCCTCGCCAGGACCAACACGCTGACCGTGTCCAGCAGCCCTTCGCGGCGCCGCACAAACACCCCGGCCTCGTGGGACTGCTCAAGGACCCCCAGGGGACCCACCCCGGATCCCTCCCAGGTGGCCCCAGTGAGACACAGCCCTATGGGGCCCACCTCCTCCAGGCAGGCTCCCCTTACGCGCCTCCCAGAGATGCAGAATTTTGAGCCAACGCCTCACTCATCGCCCCCTGCTCTAGAACATTCCAGGCCACTAAGTTGGACACAAGCAGGTCCCACGAGGTCACAGATCCCCACTCACCCGCCCCACGTGCGCCTCTCCCCTCCCCGGTGCTGCTGCCCCCTCTGCTACGGTCTGACAGGAACACGCCACACACACGCAGACACACGCAGACACCCATTCAGACATATAGACACACATACACACACTCCCACGCACATTGGCACATACACACACCACACGTGTGATTGTTCTGCTGCATGTGACATATCACAGATGTGCTACGTACCAACATACACACCCCACAAACACATGTGCTTCCCGATATGAACTGCAAACACATCACACACACACACACACACACTGCCACACACGATGCACACAATGAACCTGTACTCCCCCACACACGGCTCACACACACGCACTGCCACATGCAATGCACGCTATGAACACGTGCTCCCACACACACAGCTCGCACATGCACCACACAAATGTACCACACGCGTGCACTGACACACACCATGCACACAAAGGACGCATGCTCCCACACGACACATACAGACACACGATGCCGGAGACACACACTCGTCTACACTCCACAGACGCTGCTCTGGGAGGACCAAACCCAGCCCCGCCTCACCCCCGCCCTCTGGGGCCTGCCTGGTCCCACCTGTTCTGGGCCCCACCTGCCTCTCTGGGGTCCCGCCTGCCCACCAAGCAGACCCCTGAGGGTGGGGAGTGCAGAGCCTGGGAGCCCCCAGAGCAGAGCAGGCCACGCGTGCACGGCCCACAGGGTCACTGGTGCCCGGGCGCCTCTCAGGAACGGGGACACTGAGGCCCCATCACTCGTGCCCAGGCTCCTCTCAGAGACGGGGGCACTGCGGCCCACTGGGCAGCTGTGGAGGCCCTGGAGGGGCTGGTGGTCTGTCCCTGATGCAGCCCAGGGCCAGTCGGGGGCGCAGGGGGCAGGCAGACACGTGCAGACACGCAGGGAGGTGTGCACATGCCTGTGAGCACATGAGGAACAGGCGTGTGCCCTCGTGACCCGAAGTGCCGTGACCCGTGGCAGCACCCTGTGTGGCATGCGCAGAGCTGCCCTCGGGGCCGATGCACCCCCACAGTAGTCAGGCGTCCGGCCCCAGGAAGTTGTGCCCCGGCTTTGATCACAGCTAGGAAATGCGGCTTGTTTGTTATCTCTAAACCGGCTTTTATTTCTCCATCTATATGGTAATCGGGACGCTCGAGCAGGCGTGAGCGAGACAGGCACGCCGACGCCAGGGAGCCCGCGGCCCCGCTCGGCGGGTGGGACAGCAGGAGGCCACGCCGGGCGCAGACGGGCCGAGAGACGCGGCAGCACGCCCGTACCCGGCCGCCCGGCCAGCAGGACCTGCCCCTCTGGAGGGTCACCTCAGGCCCTGGGGCCCCTGGAGGCCCCAGAAACAGCCGGTGGGCTTGAGCCCCCAAAGCCCCAAACCAGACGCGGCTCTGGCATCGCTCCGAGTGGCCACAGCAGACGGTTTCCTGAGTGGCCGGGAGTGGACGGTGTCCTGAGTTTATCGCTCTGATAAAATGCAAGACAACTTTTCTAGGTCTAAAATATCTAAAAATATTGGGGAAATTATTTCTAAAACACCACAATGGGCTCGCAGCCGGGAGTGGACGTTCTCCTGAGCTGTGAGGGGTGGACGGTCTCCCTAGAGGCCTGGGGTGAACAGGCCCCTTCACCTTCGCCCATGTGGGTCTGAGGCCGCAGGACCTGTGACACGCTGGCCTTGACTGAGGTGATTCCTCCCAACAAGCCCCTTCTGAGGCCCGCACGGGATGGGGTGCACAGTGCTCCTGAGTCTCCACAGTGCAAGGAAACAGAGGCATCTGAGCAGTCGGCTGTGGTGGCCCCTGGGAAGCTCGGGGCTGAGGGTCAAGACGGGTGTCCGGTGCCTTGGGAGGCCGGGTTCACGGAGCCTGGGCAGTGCCCGGCGGGATGCAGAGGACGAAGAGAAAGGACAGAGACGGGCTGGGGGAGGGGCGCGAGAGAGGCCCCGTGGCTGCAGTGGACAGGCCCCGTGGCCATTTTCAGCTCTGGTGGGTCGCGGCTGTGAGGGAGCAGGCCTCATCTAAAGGGAAGGGCAGGGGACACGGTGTGCGCTGCTGAGGGCTGCCAACCTCCCCCACGCCCCCAAGGCCACCCTCGCCGCTCTCTGCAGCCCAGCCACGTGGCCCAGGCCTGGGAGGGGTCACGTCCCCGACGTGAAGCGCGGAGCAGAGGGGGCGGCGCCATCCCCAAAAGTCACCGGACCGAGGGGAGGAAGGACATCCGCATCGGCCTGGAGGTCGCGACACCTGGGGTTGGCCAGATGCAGGAAGGACCCCTGTGCCCTCCTGTGGGCAGCCACGGAGCGAGCGGGGACAGGGAGAAGCATCCTTGCGAGAGGCAGGTGATGCCGCAACCCCAATCCCCTCACCTCTGACTTCGTTCTCCCCAAACTCCCTCCGGGAGCCTCTGGTCTCTGCTTCTAGGAGTCTGACCGTGTGTGAGGGGACAGTCTGTGGGGTCGTGTGTGTGAGGCGATAGTCTGCCATGGCAGCACCTGTCACTCCAGAGCGTACGTGTGAATCAGGTCGTGTGCGCACTTCTGACAGGAGTCGTTCACTCTCAGGAAACACCTGGCCCAGGGGAGGAACACGCGCCCTGAGTGGGTGAATGAAGGAAAGGGGCTCCTTAGAGCAGGAAGTGGGCCGCGCCGGTCACAGGGCAGGCCGGGTGACGGTCACACGCTGCCAGCCTGTCCCCAGGCACACAGACCTCGAGTCCAGATAAGCTCCCAGCATGGCTGCGCCCAGGGCCAGGGAAAGCGGGTCACCCCAGCAGCAGCTCACCTCAGCCTGCCCCCAGCCTGACAGAAAGGCCGAGGACTGCCACGATCACAACCATCCTATTGTTCGTCGGTTGCCTCGAACAGGCACCAGTAACGTCTCCTTCGTCCTAGCCCTGAGATTCTAAAAAGTGCCATATTCAAGGCTCTTTCAGGGTCAGGAGAATGAGACCCGTCATCGTGACTGGTTTTTGGCATATTGGGTCTATTGCCACAATCAAAGCTCAGAAATTAAACCAAAAAGAGTTAAACAGTTCCCGTTCCTCACATTATCGTGCAAATGATAGGGAAGATGATATTGATGAAGCAGCCGTCACAATCAAAATGAATCTTTTCAGCACTTACTGGGCTTTTCTGCCTCAGCTCAGCCGCGTCTCCCGTGGCCGGGTGCAAGGGCACGCTGTGGCCGACGGCAGAGGCCGAGGAGAACCAGAACGAGGGAACGTGATGGCGACGGCCAGTCTGCCCACCGGGACCTGAGCTACTCCGAGGGGCGCTGGAGCATCAGAGGACATGGAGCCGGGGCAATGCCGGGTCCCCGCCCTCCTGCCCCCCAAGACCAGGTCGCCCTCTGGGGCAGAAACACAGGCCGCACCCTCAGCAGGGGCTGGCAGCAGGCTCTCGGACCCTGAGCCACCCACAGCCCTGGGTCAGCTCACGGCCCCCCGAGTCGCCCATGTCCCTTTGTCAGCCATACTCCACGAGTCGGTCAGGACTGCAGCCCCCAGGGCTGCTCCCATGGTGCCACCCAGAGCCTCGAGGGGCCACCAACCCCCGCAGGGAGCAGGCCTGGCTGTGGCCTTCGCTGGGGCTGCTGCAACCAGAGCTTCTGGGCGCCGCTGCTGGTCACCGTGAGCGTGGCCTGCTGGACGGGGTGGAGCCCAGAGGGCAGCAGCCCGAGACGGCCGTGCCGAGGCCCCTTCGCTGGTGCCTGCTGAGGGCAGAGGAGAGGGGAGGCACTTCCTCAGGGTCTCTGCCAACGGAGGAACCTGGCGTGGTCAGCTCATGCCCCACACACTGGACAGAGCCCGCCGGAGAGCCTCTCTCCTGCACTGGTCACCTAAAGCGTGCAACAGCTCCCCAGGGAAAGGAGTGCTCCCCTCTGAGTGCAGGGGAGCCCACGGTCCTTCCCCGCGTCCCCGCAGAGAGGGCTCCTGGCAGGACCCATTCACCGCACCCCTGCCGAGCGCGTAGCCGCCGGGGCTGCTCTATCGCCCCTTCCCAGGGGCAGGGGCACAACCGTCTCTCCCAAAGGCTCCGCTGTCCCCGACAGTCCCCAGGCCCCAGCAGGAAGCTGACAGCCAGTCGCAGCCGTCTCCCAGAAGACGCTGTGCCCACACTCCCTGTGCCGGGTCCTCACTGCCGGCTGGCGCCCTGACACGCCTTCGCCTGCTAATGCGACCTGACAGGGCTGTTGGCTCGGGAGCCAGGTGTGAGGCAGAGGCAGTGACCGGCTGCAGCCGTCCTTCCGTCCCCGAGAAGCAGCTCAAAGCTGGTCCTCAGTGCTGCATCCCAGGGTGCAACTGCCGCCAGCGAGCCAGGTGGGGGCAGCTCCGGGTGGCCGCCTGCTCTCTCCTCCCGCAGAAAGGGCCATCGAGGCAGCACAGCTTCAGTGCACAAGGGCCAAACCCAAGAAGGCTGAAAGGGGAAAAAATTAGATAAATCTGTGAATGTTCCTGGGGAATCCAACGGTCTCTTTGGGTCAGCAACCAAAGAGGGTGACAGGGAATCGGGAAGGCGGCGGCTGACTGTCTCCTGCGTGACATTTATGGGACGCTGCCCAAGAAGACATTCAAGAGAAAGTCACTGTTCACAAAATGAGCAGCGTTCAGGCCGTGAAGCGAACCTCGATGTGTAGAAAGGCTCGAATGCCACACAAAGTATGTTCTATGGCCTGAAAAGACCACGATCACG
Organism: Sorex fumeus; assembly: GCF_029834395.1. Lineage (NCBI taxonomy): Eukaryota > Metazoa > Chordata > Mammalia > Eulipotyphla > Soricidae > Sorex > Sorex fumeus. The sequence goes on along the minus strand of NW_026606199.1, from coordinate 3,611,906 downwards.
ATCACGACCGTCCTGCTGTTCGTCGATTGCCTCGAGCAGGCCCCAGTCACGTCCCCTTCGTCCTAGCCCAGAGATTTTTTAGGAAGTGCCATATTCAGGGCTCTCTCGGGGTTAGGAGAATGAGACCCATCATGGCCCCGAAAGAAATCGCGCGAGATCAGTAAAAGTAGGATGCCTGTGAAATACCTTCAAAGCCAAATAAAATGCCACTTTCCTCAACAACCTATGGGTCCAATGAGAAGTGACAAGAAACAAAATTTAAAATAATTCTAATGGAACGGAAATGAAAATCCAACATACCAAAATGCACGAGGGGCAGCTAAGGGACCAAACGCCTGCAGGGAAGCGGGACCTTGAGCAGGAAGAGGCCAAGACGACACTCTGAGGCTCCGGGAGGGGATGGGAGGAGGAGGAGCTGCCGGCGGCAGCTGGGGCCGACTCACGGGTGACAGCTGGAGACAGCAGCTCGGAAGGCGCCTTGCTGGGGGCCGGAGTGGAAAGAACAAGAGAACGCTTGAGATGAGCAGATACCGGGAGGGCGCTCTCTGGGGGGGGTGAGGCTCGGGTGCGGGGCGCTCCCTGGGGCTGAGGGGTGGGAGTTGGGGGGCGCTCCCTGGCGGCCCTCCTGCCTTGGGCCGGGTGCAGCCTCAGTCCCCTGGCATCTCGGGGATTTGAGCCCCTGCTCCAAAGGGACCTTCCGCCCCTCCACCGAGGGAGGGCGTCCCTGTCCCTGTCTGAGCCCCCAGCACAGCCCCCTCTCTCCACCCAGGGGCAGGGTCTGTCCTGCCCTGACTGAAGGGGCCCACAGGCCCGTCTCTGGCAGCCCCCAGGAGAGTGAGGCCGTTTTTCCAAATCCTGTGCTGCTGCCGGCAGCCCTGCCCTGCGAGCCCTCTGCAGCCCCCACACTGTGGGCCTCGGGCAGGGATGCACGGCCCCTGGGGGGGGACCCCGGGCTCAGGCCCTCACACTGCCCCCACCCCCGCAGGCTGTCTCTGGGCCCCTCTGCACCCTAGGGGCCCTGGGCAGGAGGTGGCAGCACCCCGGGCCCAGCCCGATGCCCTCCACGGAGGCGCAGGGACCCTGCACACGCGTCTCCAGAACGTCCCGCCAGCCCCGAGAGAGCACGCTCACCTCCACAGTGCTCAAGGCAGGCCGCTGGTGCCTCAGAGACCTTCACGCCTGGGCTGGGCCCACACTGCATGGCCCGCCTGGCTCCTGGCCAGGCCACCCCCAAAGGAAGCCGGCTGGGACCGCACCCCTCAGACACAGTTCCCAGCCTCCTTCCCTCCTCCCCGCCCTCCCCCACCCCCTCCCCTGCCGTGCCCTCCCCCATCCCCACCCCCACTCCCCTCCCCCAGCCCAGCTGTGGCCTTCCTGCCTGCCTGGTCTTGTCGGCAGTGAGGGGAGAGCTTGGGCTTGAGCAGGGGGGTCTGCTCAGGGCCCAGCGCTAACCCCCACCCCGCCACCGGCCCGCAGAGAGAGACACCCAGCCTGGAACGGCCTGTGCAGAGACGGGGGGCAGGGAGTGGCCCGGGGAAGGAACGCAGGGGTGAGAGGCAGAGCCGCACCGGCCCGAGGAGGGGTGAGGCAGCAGCGCACGGGGGTCCTTCCTCGCCCCACTCGGGGGGGGGGGGGCGTGAGAACATGAGGTTTGCTGAGTTTCGTTTCAGAAATCATCTGAGTATTCAGTTACAGGAGACCGATTAAATTCCACACAGCCTCTGCGATATAGAGGGTACTTACTGACGTAGTTAATAAAAGGGGAATTAATTCATAATGTGTTAATTAAAAACTCCTTGATAAGCGCGATGGAGAACTTCTGTCTAAATCAGGCTGTGGTGCGGTAACTGCTAACCTCAGCACCAGACCGAGATAAACAAATTGCAGAAAGCCCGAACTCCGGGCCGGGAGGGAGGAAGGGCCAGGGAGCGAGTGGCTCTGCAAGCCGGGCCGGGGAGGGGGTCCCTGGGGGCCCGCGAGGGTGGGAGCGTCCTGGCGGGGGGGCAGCCACCAATGGGGGGTCAGGGCAGGTCACACAGGAGGACCCCATGCGAGGAGGGAGGAGGGAGAGAGGGGAGGACCATGCGGGGAGGGAGGAGGGAGACAGGGGAGGACCATGGGGGGAGGGAGGAGGGGGAGAGGGGAGGACCATGGGGGGAGGGAGGAGGGGGAGAGGGGAGGACCATGGGGGCAGGGAGGAGGGAGAGAGGGGAGGACTATTGGGGGGAGGGAGGAGGGAGAGAAGGGAGGACTATTGGGGGGAGGGAGGAGGGAGAGAGGGGAGGACCATGGGGGGAGGGAGGAGGGAGAGAGGGGAGGACCATGGGGGGAGGGAGGAGGGAGAGAGGGGAGGACCATGGGGGGAGGGATGAGGAGAGAGAGGAGGACCATGGGGGGAGGGAGGAGGGGAGAGGGGAAGACCATGGGGGGAGGGAGGAGGGGGAGAGGGGAGGACCATGGGGGGAGGGAGGAGGGGAGAGGGGAAGACCATGGGGGGAGGGAGGAGGGAGAGAGGGGAGGACCATGGGGGGAGGGAGGAGGGGGAGAGGGGAGGACCATGGGGGGGAGGGAGGAGGGGGAGAGGGGAGGACCATGGGGGGAGGGAGGAGGGAGAGAGGGGAGGACCATGGGGGGAGGGATGAGGAGAGAGAGGAGGACCATGGGGGGAGGGAGGAGGGGAGAGGGGAAGACCATGGGGGGAGGGAGGAGGGAGAGAGGGGAGGACCATGGGGGGAGGGAGGAGGGGAGAGGGGAAGACCATGGGGGGAGGGAGGAGGGAGAGAGGGGAGGACCATGGGGGGAGGGAGGATGGGGGAGGGGAGGACAATGGGGGGGAGGGAGGAGGGAGAGAGGGGAGGACCATGGGGGGAGGGAGGAGGGGGGAGGGGAGGACCCTGCAGGGAGGGAGTCCAGCCCACTGTAGGCAACTCACACCAGCATGATGCACTAAAATCTAGAGAGGCACGAACACCCCTGTGACGTCTCTGTTCACTGATCCACACCTGCCTACCCGCACACACGTGCAACATCCCTGCTCAGGTACACTCACACTCACACACACAACACACACTCACACACACAAACACAAAATCACACACACAACACACACTCACACACACTCACACACTCACACAACATACTCACACTCACACATTCACACACTCATATTCACACACACTCACACAGACGAAAAAATCACCTGGTCTCAGGGGTGGGTTTGGGTTTTGAAGTCCCCAGAAGCATGAAGCCCAGCGGAGCTGAGACGCACTCAAGCTAGACACAGCAGGAGGCGGGTGGACTGAGAGACGCCAGTTCCCCAGTGTCCACCTGGGAGCGCAGAGTGGACAGCCCAGGAAGGCCGAGCCGGAGGGGAGCCGGTGTCCCCAGGGACACCCCGACCCACGGCGCCAACGCAGAGCTGCAAGGCCACGAACACCGTCACTGACCAGCCCCAGAGTGGCCGCTGCCCTGGCAGGCCTCTGGGACCAGGGGCTGGCTGGGCTGCCTAGCACCGAGAGGACCCAAGCACCTACCTCGGGCCAGTGAGAGGCCAAAGTCCAGGGGGGCCACCGCTGAGCACCGTCACACCCACACGGTGTCAAGCCCGAAAGAACGGGCCAGACACTGGTGGGAAGAGGCCGCCACACGGGAGTGGCCCGAGGTCCCTGGGCAGGGCCTCAAATGCCAGAAATAAAGGGACAGGGGACATCTGGAAAGAGAAGGGCTGGGAATTACAGGAGCTTCCAAAGCCGTAACCCACAGTTCAAGATCCGTGGTGAACGCCCAGACGGTGCCCACGGAGAAAAGACATCTCAGAACGTCACCTTCCACTCTGAAGAACGGGAAGCAAAGAGAAAAGTCTAGTTTGAAGAATAATAACAGGAGCACCAAGCGGTTCTTGGCCCGCAGTGATGGAGACCGGGAGACAACGGGCCGGCGTCTGTAAGACACAGGAGGGGCAACGATCCCGACTGAAACTTAGACACCCGTGAGGGTCCTCGAGTGTGAAAGCGAAGTGATGCTTTCAAGCCCGGATAAAGGAGTCCTTGTTGCTAGAAGACCCTCGCGGGGCCATGAGCAGCGCGTCACGAGGGTCGACGGGCCGAGCGCACAGCGGCACGCGTGGGCTCACACAGCACGAGACCCCGGGGCCCGTGGGGGAGGGGAAGGGAAGTGGGGGCAGGCGGAGGGAAGGGCGGTGCCTGGCGTGTGCAGCGGCTCCTGGTTCTCACCGCAAACCTTCTGCTCTGAAAGACTTCTTCATGGAGTGCTCTCGAGAGCAGCTGCTGAAATAACACCGGGAAGGCGGTCAGGACAGATGGGACAGAACCACCCGCTGACCACACAAGAAAGGAGGAACCTCTACAAGTGGGATGAACTGAGGGCTGGAGCCACAGCATGGCGGGGCGGCCGTTTGCCCGGCTTGGAACCAACCGGCATCACCTATAACCGGTGGAACCGGTGGAACCAACCACCGGTCCCTTGGGCACTGCCCGGAGTCACCCTGAGAGCAGAGCCAGGAGAAACCCCACAGCACCGCTGAGTGTGGTCCAGAAACCAAAAATAAATTTTTTAAAGTAGGACAATTCAAAATAAGCCAACTAAATCTGACTTATACCCAACTAAATCTGAACCTACATTATCTATAAGTCAAATAAATACTTTAAAAGGCACTGATTCTCAGGCTGCATGAAGAGATTAAACCCAGTTCGCTTCTTTTAAAAGAGACATACTTCAACTGCAAGGAGATAGAGAAAAAGAAAATTAAAATATTAGAAAATGCTCACGATACAAATACTCATCAAAATAAAAGTTTATTTGGCCATAACAAATAAGGTTATATATTCTGTACTACTAGAGGAAAGTATAAATATCTAATGACGCTAATAGAACTTTCCCTGAAAGATCTGACTTTAAATTTGTTTTTATGTATTATTAGAACTTCAAAATGTAGGAAAGAAATGAAGTGACGGACCTCCAGTGGGCCACGGAGCGGGGTCCGAGAGACGGACAGTCCACTGCGGCCAGTCGGGACTGTCCAGGCCCCTCACCAGGAATCGAAGCCCAGCAGTGACTGTCACCGACACGAGGAAGGGGGGTCTTACCACGTACCCCCAAACAACACCCATCAGGCGTAAAGAAAACTCTACTCCCAGGTGAGTTACTGTCACTGTCCTCCTATTGTTCATCGATTTTCTTGAGTGGGCCCAGTAACATCTCCATTATGAGACTTTGTTGTTACTGTGTTTGGCACATTGAATACATCACGGGGAGCTTGCCAGGCTTTGCTGTCCGGGCGAGATACTCTCGGTAGTTTGCTGGGTTCTCCGAGAGGGGCGGAGGAATCGAACCCAGCTCAGTTGGGCCGGCCACTTGCAAGGCAAACACCCTACCGCTGTGCTATCGCTCCAGGCCACTCCCAGTTGAATTCGTTAAATTCTTCAAAGCTTCTAAAACAATAATATCCACCTAAAAAAGAAGAAATGAACAGAAACTTCCTCAAAGAAGAAATGCAAATGGCCAAAAATCACATGAAAAATGTCTAAGCAACTCAGCAGTGAATCTGGAAGACAGCAGCTCGCTGGAGATTCTCTGTGCCATGGACAGAGCCAAGTTTACCAGGGCAGCCCAGAGGGAGCTGGTGTGCCTTCTCCGTCCACTCCAGACGAAACCCCCGTGGCCATGAGCTTCCAGAAGCAAAACTCAGGTACACGGGTTCCCATGGCGGCAGCGGAGACGGCCGACCCTTCCCGTCTCCCCACCTGCTCGGGGTCCCGGCTGTCACACCCCCGATCTGCCTCCAGGCACTATCTCAGCGCATCCCCGGCCTTGATCCAAAGACTCCCAAATGAGTCTCAAAGTGGATTAGCTTCCTACAGAGATGTCTCTGGTCCCCAACCACCCATTTACAATTTTAGAATTCCGGAGGCCTCTTGATATTGCAGAATATCAAGACCTCTCATGATAATCATAACAGGCAATAGAAAATACATGATCTAGCACCTGCCCCTGGCAGGCAGGCGTGAATGGTGGTGGAAAATTGGAAACAATGGTGGTCAGAAGGTATAATGGTGGGGGGATGGGCGCTGAAATAGTGAATGAAATCAATTAATGTGAACAACCTTATAAAAATGAAATTAAAAAAAGAAAAATTTTCTATATCACTAATCATCAGGGCTAGAGCGATAGCACAGCGGGTAGGGCGTCTGCCTTGCACGCAGCCAACATGGCCGACCCGAGTTCGATTCCTCCGCCCCTCTCGGAGAGCCCGGCAAGCTACCGAGAGTATCTCGCCCGCACGGCAGAGCCTGGCAAGCTCCCCGTGACGTATTCGATATGCCAAACACAGTAACAACAAAGTCTCCAATGGAGACGTTACTGGGCCCGCTCGAGCAAGTTGATGAACAACGGGAGGACAGTGACAGTGACTGATCATCAGGGAGAAGCAAATCAAAACAACAATGAGATATCACCTCGTACCACAGAGACTGGCACACATCAAAAAAGAACGAGAACAACCAGTGCTGGCGTGGATGTGGGGAGAAAGGGATTCTCGCTCATCGTTGTTGGAAAGCCACAGGTCCAGCCTGTTTGGAAAACAATATGGACGTTCCTCAAGGAACTAGAAATTGAGCTTCCAATTGACCCAGCAATGCCGCTTCTGGGAATATACAACATAACGTGGGGACCCAACAACACACAGTGGGAAAGCCTTCTGCACGCCTACGTTCATTGCAGCACTGTTCACAATTGCAGGAATCAGGAAGCAAAACCCAAGTGCCGAGGACAGACGACTGGTACATCTGGTACAAACTGGTACATTTCTACAACAAAGACACTATGGTACATCGACACAGTGGAATACTACACGGTCGCCAGGAAATACGAAATTTGCTTGTAAGTGGATGGTCATGGGGAGTTCCATGCCGAGAGAAATGAGTCAGAGAGAGACAGACAGAATGACTGCTCTCATTTGTGGGACATTAAAAACACAGTGTGAGGTTATTGCCCAAGGACTGTAGAAACAAGGGTCAAGAGAGGACGGGCCCACGGTTGGAAGCTGGCCATGGGGGTGGGGGCGGGGGAGGAAGGGTGTTGGGACAGAAAAGGGACGCTGTGACAGCGACAGTTGGAAATGACCACTCTGGGCAAGAGCTGAGTGCTGAGAGGAGTAAAGGGACAGACTGAGAGCCTCTCGGTGCCTCCACGGCAAACCTAATGCCTCAGAGGAGAGAGAGACAGAGATAGGGGGAGAGAGAGAGAGGGAGGGAGAGAGGAGGAGAGAGGAGGAGAGAATAAAAGTATCTGCCAAAGGGGACTGGAGCGATAGCACAGCAGGGAGGGCGTTTGCCTTGCACACGGCCGACCCGGGTTCGATTCCCAGCATCCCATAGGGTCCCCTGAGCACGGCCAGGGGTGGTTCCTGAGTGCAGAGCCAGGAGTGACCCCTGAGCATCGCCGGGTGTGACCCAAACAGAAAAAAAAGTATCTGCCCCAGAGGAGGTGGGGGTCGGAGGCAGGAAGGAAACTGGGACATTCATGGTGGGAATGTGCACTGGGAAGGGACGGGTACTCGGACACGGTATGACTGGAACCCAACGATGAACAACTCGGTAACTGTATCTCATGGTGATTCGAAGGAAGGAAGGAAGGAAGGAAGGAAGGAAGGAAGGAAGGAAGGAAGGAAGGAAAGAAGGAAGGAAGGGAAAAGAGGGAGGGAGGGAGGGACGGAGGAGGAAGGAAGGGAGGGACGGAGGAGGAAGGGAGAGAAATCATTTCACGGACACGCATAACACCAAGAATGGTCTTTTATTACAAGATAAAATGAAAGGGTGATGTCTTTTACCAACATAGACACAAAAATCCTAAACAAAATGAGTGATTCGAGCCTGGGGGTAGTAAAGGATCTTCCTTGTGCCCTGGCGGGGAGCACGGGGCGGGGAGCACGGAGAGGGAGCACAAGTCAGGGAGCACAGGGTAGGAGCACAGGGTAGGGAGCACGGGGCAGGCGGCTCTTACCCAGCCCGAGGTGCGCTCAGAGACGGGCAGAGGAAAGTCACGTGGGAAGGGAGTCACGCGATCAGATTCAAGCCCTTGCAGAATCGAAACACTGATCGCACTGTGAGTGACACGGCCTTCGTGCGCCCAGTGAAGAGTGTCAGTTGGGAAACAGACACAGCGGCGAACGGCAGGCCCGACAGGAGACAGCGAGCACTTTGCACGTGGCTTCCAGATGGCGCTGCCAAAGCTCCCTCGCTAACGTGCTAAAGATACCGAACCCCAGCAGTCAATCGGGGTGGAGGCCAGATGATCAAAGAGAAGGAGATCAGGTCGATAATCAGATCAGACAGAGGGTCACGGAGATCGCGGCCGCAGAGATAAGAGAAAGCAAGGAGGCCGTGATTCACGGGTGACACGCTGACACACAGAAACCCCCAAAACTCCGCAAATACGTTCTCGTGGTGAGCAATTCGGAAAAACATGGGAGACATGACGGAGCTGAAATCCCGTTCTGCTTCTTCGGACGAGAAGCCGAAATGCGGAAGATTCACAATAACTTAGAATAGCAGAAATGTGCGGGGTCCGGGGGTGGGGGGGGAGCAGCGCTGGGAGAGACGGGTCAGACACACTCACGGGGGCCCCGAGGAAGCCCCGAGCCGCGGGTCTGGGCCAGAACAGGAGCACGGCAGCCTCGAGGGGCTGCAGCAGGTCTAGGGGGAGCAAGACCGCAGGGAGACAGCACGGCAGCAGGGCTCAGGGGCCGGGGGTCGGCGCTTCTACGGCGATGGATGAGACGGGACGGAGGCGTGACACAAGGACGGGCTCCCTGGGGACAGGCCGGCTCCCTCAGGGGGAGGCACCTGATCCCTCAGGGGACGCTCAGGCTCCCTTGGGGGGGGGGGACCTTCAGACTCTCACGAGCACTGACACGGGGGGACACACAACTCACAGGGGCCCCGGCTCTGTGCCAAGGGCTCCTGGCCTCCGAGGGCACGAGCCAGCCCTTCAGGTCAGGAGCACGTGGCCCTGAGCGTCCCCTGTGGGGACCGTCACAGACCTTGATCCCCCTGCGAGCCACACCCAGAAGACCCATCGCGGTCTAAATGCAAAGGGTAAAACAGTGAATTTTTCCCCACTCACGTAGAGAAGTCATTTTCATGATCTCAGATTGAGAAATATTTCTCAAGATGTGACAAAAATCACTAACAGAAAAGGGGACAAAATGAATAAAATGGACCCACCTACTCAGCTGCCCGGGTCTGGGTGCAGCAGTGACCACACACGGGCACCATGGGGTCCACATGCCTGGGCCCTGTCAAAGCACCGGGCTCCGGGGGCAGATCCAGCATGGAAACATGCACACACAAACACACACACAAGCGCACACACACATGCACACACGCACATACACACACGTGCACACACGTACACACACGTGCACGCACACGCACATACACACACTCACACGTGTGTGTGTGCCCTCAGGCAGGAGCACAGAGGAAGGTCGGGCCGGGAGGGCCGGGAGGGCCAGGAGGGCCCTGTCTCTTGCACACTTTTGCACACTCTGAAGGGCGGCGCGCCTGAATTACTCGCGTGTTTCATTAAACCCTTTTTCTTTTTAAGCAGAACCAGGAGTTTGGCTGGCAGCCCCCCTCCGCTAGCCCCCACCCGTCTCCTCGCCCGTGTCTGGTCTGCCCGCCGGGTCTCGGCCGTGTCCATCTCTCCTCACTCCCTCAGGCCCCTCCAGCCCCTTCCCTTCGGCTGCTAAGGGCAAAGTCTCCTTCCTCAGCTGAGCCCTGGTGTGACTGACGGCGGACTCCCGCGTCAGTGCTCCTGGGCACAGCTGCAGGAAGAGGCCGCGACATACCGGGCTGCTGCAGGGCCCAGCGAGGGTTTCTCCTCAGGGGTCTTCATGCGGGCCCGCAGGTTCCTGCGCCCGGGTGTGGGGCTCGGTCCCTGCACCCTGGGACTCGAAGCACCCGAGACCAGCTGCAGACCGCCTCAGAGGAGGAGTCCAAGAGGGCCTGAATCTCTGCACTGAGGTTTCTGTCCAGTCCAGCCCTGCACTGACCACCCTGTGGGCAGAGTGGACCCACAGTGCCCATGCTGCTGGAAGTGTGGCAGAAGTGTCCCCAGCCCAGAACAGCAGCACTGCCCAGGCCGCGGTCACTCCCGCCGCAGACTCTGAGCTCCAGGCCATGGCACCAGCGAGGGTGACGAAGACCCGTACCAGGCGCCCCAACGTCCCCACGCTGGGCCTCACACACACCCACACGAGGCCACGTGCGGAGCAGAGGGCAGGACGGGCCGGCCGGGCCCGCTGGACCTCGCAGGACCCGGAGACGCCGGCCCCTGGGCCCGCCCAGCCTGCAGCCGGGACAGGCGCTGAGCTATGGCCTCTTCACGCTTGCTGGAGCGGGTGATTCTCTATCACATAACCTATTTATTTCATTTGGATCAGCATAATTTCATAGACTTCTTCTCGGAGCCAGAAGCGACCATTTCCACATCCTTCCCTTTACGACGTGCCGCCAAATCCCCCGCACAATTCTCTGACCTGTGGAATTGGAAACAATATTCTCAGGCTGGGAATTCAAACGGGGTTATGCATCGTTCACATCTGAGAGGGCGAATTATCCCAAGGACTTCCAGCTCGGGATATTGAATTATACATTTTCCAAGTCGCTGCAGAAAAGAAATCTCACCCAGTAACATACGCGGGGCCCAGACCAGAGGCTCACGGCGGGCCCGAGTGTTTATAGACTTTCTGGAAAGGACCAGAAAGCCAATGAATCAGTCCCTCTGATCTTATTAAGACATAAAATTTAGGATCCGTACTTTCTTTATACAAAATCTGGTTGCAGAACCTCATAAATCTTTAAAGAAGCCATATATTAGGTCTTTTTTTAAAATATGTATTTATGGGGCTGCAGATTTCATTGGGAGCTGCGGTTCGATCAGCCGCCGGTCCTGAGCCGCGGCGTCAGTCAGCGGGAGGAGACCGGCTGGCGAGGGGGACACGAGCCCTGTCCTCATCGCTCCCGGGGGTGACGGCTCGGGTGACGACCGTCATTCCCGAGGGCCACTCGCACCACGGCCCACCCCCCCCCACCCCCAGAGCAAGACGAATGCGAGCCCCCGCAAAGCGGACACCCAGAGACAAATGCATCAGACTCCATCACGCCCGCACTTAATCACTGTTTCCCCAAAAACTACTTCATTACGGTAACTGGGGAGAACAGAGCCCAATTATGCAGTTTAAAAGGTTTCAATCAGAATGATGGATGGCGCTCTTTGGCCGGCTTATTAACATGTTTAGAAAACGTATTTGTTTTCTCGAGAGACACGCCTGGCAGGTCACCCTCCCACAGACTCCCCGCTGCGGGTCCCCGGGGTGGGGGGGCGTGAGCAACCCCTCCCCAGGGAAGGGCCTGTGGGGGCCGGGATTGGAGACCGAGGGCCGGGGCAGGGGCTGACCGCAGGCCGGACTCCAGTGGGCTTGGGGACCTGCTCTCCCATCTGACGCCGACATCCGCAAATGTGAGGCCAGGCTCGCGCACACAACTACACACAGAACCGCGCACAGAACCGTGCACGTAACCACACACAGAACCACGCACAGAACCACGCACAGAACCACGCACGGCCGCACCTGCCCAGGCCCCGTGGCGCAGAGAGGTCTCTCAGCAAAGGGCTCGCAGCCTCCGGGGACTCGGGCACGGGAAGTGCCACCACCGAGCTCCGAGCGGCCGCTCTTCCTTTCTTCTCCCCGTGGCTGCCCCTTTGAAGCAGGATGAGAGGGCGACACCCTCCCACTTTCGCTTTAGACGCGTCAGGGAAACTTCATGAAAGGGAGTTAAGTGGAGCCCTTCAAGTTCCCCGCTCATAGACGTGTTGCACAGCGCTGAGCGATTTCTCAGGGGCTGCTCTCAGCCCGAACGCTCCGTGCCGTAAATATACATGAGTCGACACGCATGTGGACACACATCGTCACGTACCTGCGTGCACCACCCACACAGAGGCGTCACACCTGCACCTGGAGCACGGACACGCCCCACGCGTGCACGGTCGCACATGCACACCGCGTGGGTACCCTCTCCCACGTGCACACAGTAGTGTTTACACACCCACAATCACGCACGCTCACGGGCATGCGCATGCATGCAGAGTCATAGACAGACCTACACACATGCGCGCACACTGGTGGGCACACACACATGCTCACACTCACAGACACACACGCGGCCACACGCACACTGGCAGGTGTGCCCATGTACACTTCTGCACACACACGCACAAGTATGCACGTACATCCACCTACATGTGCACATGCACACTCACGCATGCACCTACGTGTACACATGCACACACACGCGTACCCGCGCGCACGCTCAGACACGCCCTTATGCTCACACGTGTGCTCTCGGCCTCAGAGCTGCAGTGCAGAGACGTGCCCCCTTCTCCAGCGGCCTGGGTCCGGTGCAGAATCACTGACAATATGGCGAATTGGCCACAGCTGGGAACCCAGCACAGCCGCTGCCCACGGCCACTCGCTCCCCGCCTGAAGCCTCCAGCCCGTCCCAGAGCCGCCGGACGAGAGAACACAAGTGCACACGTGGACGCCCTCCCAAGGGTCTCCGGCCAGGCCAGGTCACACGGACGGCAGAGTCAGGACAAACAGACAATGTCCCTTGCAGGCAGGAAGGGAGAGGCTCTGACCTATGTGGGGGTGGGGGGGGTTGCCGGGGCCCCAGATACACGCGTTGGACCCAGGACTCACCAGGTGCCACGGCCCCACGTCCCCAGAGACAGTGGGGCAGGTTGCTGACTGTAGAGGCCGCAGCAGCCAAAGGGATGAGCGTGGCCAAGGCTCCCCCCCGAGCCAGGAGTCAAGTCCGGTTACCCCGGGGGTCTGGAGAGCCAGGGCCAGGACCCCCATGGAGACTCGCTGCCAGCAGGACCAGGGCAGCTCTTCCTGCCCCCAGGCTCATGGGGCGGGTTTCCTTCGGCCACTGGACCCGGCTGGGAGGGCTGACCCCCATCTCAGGTTACGGGAGAGCGTGACGAGTCGAGGGCACTGGGGGCATGACCCCGACCCCTGCCCAGGCCGAGCCTCTCTGCCCCCGCCTCCCTCTGCCCCGACGCCCACCCGGTCAGGAAGGGTCCGTCCTGCCCCCAGATCCCCTCGAGGCTGCGCCGGTGCCCCCCCACGTGCCCACCGGCCCTCACCTCCGTGGTGGGCCAGGGGCGGGATCTCCGAGTTTCTGAGCGTCGCAGCTAAATAATCCCGTGTGGCTGTCAAACTTAAGGACACAGGACACGCCGGACCATTCATCAAAGATAGAGTGTGCAGAAACCGGCACTGCCGGGCAGATGGCCCTGCCAGGACGAGGGGCCTCCATGGGAACGGGTGGAGGGTCTGAAGCCAGGGCGGGGCTGAGGGAGAGGCCGGGCCAAGCCACAGCTGTCAATCAGCAGCGTGTGGGGTGGGACAAGGCGGGGCCAGGGGCCACCGGACAGTGGGGACGAGGTCAGGCCCTTGAGACCCTCCTTCACACCAGAGCCCTGACCCCACGGGGCCAGCCCTGGTTCAATAAGAGTATTAGAGACGTGGCTCCAGTGGAGAGAAGGTTCTGGAAGGAGAAAGGGTGCCTGCAGGGCCCCAGGGGGTGCTCCAGCTGCACACTCAGCCCCGAGGGGCTCCAGGGACATAGGCCTACAGCCACCAGCCACATGGACTGACCCCATGGCCCGGAGACAGTCATGAACACAAGCCCACTTCAGCCAGTGACCACCAGCACCAGGAGCTCTGGCCTGGCAGGGACGGGAGACACCGGCTGGGTGACTGGTTACACCAACTGGGTGACACTGACTGGGTGACGGGTGACACTGGGCATCAGGATGTCCGCCTAGGCTGGTGACCACCACGTGCCTCGCCCCCAGGGCCCAGTGCTGGGCCTGCCGCCCCTTGTAGCCACATTCGATCCTGATCACTTCCGGGGCGTGTGGGCCGGGTCGCCTTGCTCCCCGGGCCTGATCCCCGAGGCTGGCGCGTTGCAGGGGCGGGTCGGGGGGAGCACCCGGCGGCTCCACGTGGGCCCTTCCCCGACAGCTGGTCCCTAATCAAGTGCCAAGGGCTCGTCTTCCTCGTCATTAAGCCAACGGCACACGCCGTTTGTTCCTTCATAAACCTCCGTGCGAAAGTGTTATTGGTTAAATAAATGCACTCGAACGCGTGGTTTAATGAATCAGAACCAACTGAAGCGCCTGACTTGAAATTCTGAAAACAGCCCAACTGGAGCTCCTCCAAAGCTGGACACAGGGCCCGCTCCTTCCCGAGACCTTCAGACTGGCGGGCGGGCCCAGGGGCTGAACTGCAGGAGGGAGGGAGGGGAGGGGAGCGAGGAGGGGAGGCGGGGACGATGGGGGTGGCAGGGGTGCCGGGGGCGGGGCAGGCTCTGCAGCTCTGCGTCCCCTGGCAGAGGTCACCCGAGTGCAGCCACCCTCAGGTGACCCTCAACCTTCCTGTCAGCTTGCGGCCGCCCGGAGGGTCCCTGACCCCTGCCCTGTCCACTCCTGCTGTCCTCAGCCTGGGTGCTCAGAGAACTCGCCTCGGTGTCCCTTGCTGACCCCTGTGTCCAGCCCTCATGGAGCCATGGGAGCCCCAGGCCGACACGTCCTCACGCCTCCCCAGGCCAGAGTCTCGAACCCCGCCCCACTGTGCTGAGCCAGGGCGGCCGGCCGGGCCGAGGGTGCGGCTGTGGGTCGGAGCCTGGGGCAGCTGACGGGGTCTCAGCTTGGGGTGGGAACAGGCGGGCGGGTGCCAGGGGTCTAGAGCACCCAGATATCAAAGACGCGCTGGGGGACCCGGCTGCTGCTCCCTGGGCTTTCCTCTGGGGGCCGCGGGGCTGGGGTGGGCCACGCCCTTCAGAGCTGGGGCTGGCTCCTGGCTCTGTGCTCAGCCCGGGGGTGGTGCGGAGGGTGGACACGGGCCGTCCCCTCTACCTCCCTCCCCTCCTGGGAGAGAGCGAGGGCTGTTCCGAGACGCAGTTTCCTTGGTCGTCCCGCATTCGTCTGCTCTGACGTCCACTGGCTTCTTTCTGCAGCTCGATTCCGACTGGTGGCGGGCTCGTTTAAGAAAGAGAAATTCTGCATCTGAAACCTTTTTTGATTCCGAATGTGAATGTTTAATGCCGACATTTTCCCCCAAGAACCGCCTTTGTTGATCTGCTGGTTTTCTGTCTGGGCTTTTGCTTCTCCCAGAGAAACGTGGTTCCTGGGCCGAGGCGGCTTCCTCAGTGAGTTTATCCAGCCGTGTCCAGCTGGGAGCCGGAGGCCGTGATTCCCTCTCTTGAGCTCAGAGGACATGCAGGTTAAGGTGGGAAAGTCCACTCAGTGGCCAGGACGTGGCCTTTCCTGGTGGCATTTTCCTGCCGCTTGGGGGTGACCGTTCTTGGTGTCGGCCAGCCCAGGGCCCAGGGTTCTGCTCTGGTTCTCTTGGCTGCATCCATTGTCACCCCTGAGGATGATGGGCTCGTTTCCCCGACCCAGTCTCCTCTGCGCCGTCTCCGGTCAGCCCTTCCCTCGGCCAACGGCCCGGGCTTGTCCGGCACTGAACCCCGTCTCAGGCCAGCGGTTCCGGGGGCGTCTGCATCTTTGTTCCCTCCTGTGAGACTCAGTCGCTGGATCCTGCTTCTGTCCGCTGGGGGCCTCCCCGCCCAGGGGCCTGAGGGATGTACTGGCGCCACTGGACCGTCCACCAGGCGCCACCCATGTCCCCTCGAGCCCGTGGAGTCTCGTGCGGTTTCCACTCTTCCTCTGCTGGTTCCTGAGCTGTCCGAGGTTCTCCTGATTTCACGTCGTCTCCGCAACGGGCCTCTCAGCTGGTTGGTTTGCGGGTTTCTCGGCTTTAAAGAGACGAAATGAGCAGGAGCCCGGGGTTCCACAGACGCAGTCGCTAAGCCTCTGCTTACGAGGCCAGCCCCGCCCCCTCCAGTGGTAACGCCCCGAGGTCCAACCCTCACGCCTCCCCACCAGCGGGGGCCAACCTCCTGGCACTGTGACAATCAGTGGTTTGGCAGCGTGTGACACTCAGGGCAGGGGCAAGGCCACGCAGCCCCATGGCTGGGCCTCTGCTGGGCAGCCCCCCGCCCCCGCCCCGTAGGAGGAAGCCCCCACCCGCACCCTCTCCTTGCTACCCCCCTTAGCTCCATGCACTGACTCAGTGGCCCTCACGGGTGCCCAGCGGGCAGCAGAGCTCTGGGAGGGGCAGTGGACGCTGCCCATCACCCCCGGGACAGTCGGGGCTGACAAGGCAGCTCACTCATCCCCCACACTCTCTGCCCGGCACAGCTGTCCCTGCAGGTGCTGGACGCCGTGTCCCCTCCCAGCCCCAGAGAAGCCCGTGACCGCGCAGGGAAGGCCCCAGGCCGGCAGATGCCATCACCATGGCACCGGGCATGCCAAGGCTTTGTGGGCGGGCGGGGATCTGCCTCGCTCTCCCCAGGCCCCTCCTGTCCCCAGCCACATGGCAAACCAGCCCGCTGTGGCCTCTGGTGCCGTGGTTCTGGCCCGGTGGGCAGAGAGATGAGCCCCGTCTTCTCTGGTCGGGGAATCCAGCAGCCCCCAGAAACCCCGCTGGGCTCCACCCCCACCCAGCCCAGGCTCTGGGGACAGGCTGCGGCACAGGGAGGATGGGGACATGCAGGCCCATCCACGGCTGGGCACCGCCTGGCATCTTCTCCTGGTAGAATCACCGGGACGCACAGAAATAATAATTACGGCTTCATCAACATTAGCATTTAGGTATGAAATATTTTGGCACGGAGGCCCAATTAACATAGCAATTAGACGAATTAATATATTTCCTTCCCCATTCCAGCCCGTAATCTGCACTAATTGCTGTTAATGTGCTCACTCTGGGCGGAGGCTGCGATTGGGGAGCGAGAATCGCCCCCCCATTAACCAAGGGCCGTGCAGCCCCGCCTCAAGGCGGCAGCCACTCCACCGGGCCCATGACACTCTGTGGGACACGCGTGTGGCCTGGCTCAGGCCAGGGCGGCCCCACAGCCCTGCGAGCCACGCGGGGGGCAACCCTCTGGCACCTGCAGGAGTGCAGGGCGCGGGGCCGGCGGGCACTTGGGCACCGGCACCGTCTTCCGAACTGGACCCCAATGGGTGGCCCCACCCTGCCTGCAGGCCAGCGAGGGCTCCGGGGGACACGGCGCCCCCACCCCTGAGCGCAGGAGTGAGGAGGCCTTGGCCACGCGTGGGTGGGACCTGGGAATAAGCCACTGGCGGCCAGTGCTGGCTGCGGGGCTTGTCTGGAGCAGAGACCCCGTCACGGTGCCCCCTCCCCTGGCTGCCCCCATACATGCACACCCCTGGAGGGCTGGAGGGGGCATCTCCATCCATCCCCCGCCCACCCCAAGACAGGAAACGGGAAGGAGGAGCCGCTTGTGAAGAGAACAAAGGACTGAAGTCACCCTGACGGGACGGTCCTGGGCGTCCCTGTCCTCAGGCCTCACCGTCCACCTCGGTGCTTTGACGCCCTTGGAGGACAGTCCAGGCAGGCAGACGCGCCCCCCCCCCCCCGCCCTGCGGACCCCAGCTGAGGCTCCCTACCCAGGGGGAGGGGCTGGTGGGTTCTGATGAGAAAGTCCCACAAGGCCACACCCACTGCAGCGTCCCCTCCCGCCATGCCCGGCTGTCCCCCACTCAGTGTCCACCTGTCCCCCCGCCCAGTGTCCGCCTGTCCCTCCCTCCCAGGGTCCGGCTGTCCTGCTCCCACTCTGCCCGGCCGTCCCCCGTCTAACAGGCGGCAGCGCCCTCTCTCCCGACCACCCCTCTGGCTGGCCCCTGAGCTGACCGCGTGTTTTGGTTCCTGCCCCTCCGCATCCCCCAGACCCCCCGCACTCTCTCGTCACCCCCACCCACAGAGGGGGACACTCCCTCAGCACCTCAGGGCCACCGTCCAGTTGTGCAGTATGCCCGGGGACAGCCAGTACGCGGTGAGCACCCGGCCGGAACCTCGGGTGAGAGGCCGAGGGTTTGCCGTGCACACGATGGCCCAAGCCTCCCGGTCACCCCAGCTGGGGCCCACCGGAGTGACTCAGAGCACAAGGCCAGGGCAAGCTCTGAGCACTGCCAGATGACCCCCCAACAAAAACAAAATAAACAACAGAACCCCAGCGGGAGTCACCGACATGGGGGCAGAGGGGCCTGGACACCAGCACCCAGGGACCCAGCACCAGCACCCAGGTGACCAGAGCAGTGACAGTGGGTGGGGCTGGAGTTGGTGGGCCCAGGGCTGGCCCAGACAGGGCCTGGGGCTGGCCGGGATGGAGGGGCCTGGCAGGGTCCTGGAGGGCACACAGCAGCCGCCCCGGTCAGCGGTCCTGGCTCTGCACCCCACCAACTGGCCGCAGAGAGCAGCCCCCCCACCCCCTCACGCCCGCCTGTCCATGGGCCTCTGCAGCCGGCCCACCCGACTGCTGGAAGACGCGGCTCATTTTCCAGTCAGGGCTGGTGCTGGGGAGGGAGCACCCCGTTCCGCATCACCATTACCTCCTTAATTAATTTAGCAGCCTGCACCCAGCAGGGGCTGAATTGCCGAGCAGAGGTGGAAGGGAGCGGTCAGAGCCAGCGGGCTGGGGGCCGTTTGAATGGGAGGGAAGCTCTTATCTGACAGCAGCTTAGGCAGCCGAGGCCGCCAACACCGGCTCTAATTAGCTCCTGGGGGTACCAGCCGGGGCTCCCACCTTCAGCATCTTCCTCCGGGCTCGTGGGGGCGTTTTTCATTTCTTTGGTTCTGCAATGGCCCTCGTGGGGTGGCCGGGTCCTCCGGGCGCCCGGACTGTCCTGACAGAGTCCAAGGGCTGTGCCTAGCGGAGGGGCCCGCGCCCGACCCCACAGGGCAGCCACACACCCTTGGTCCAAACGACCCGGCAGTCCAGTGACCCAGCCTATCTCGGGGCCCTGGGGTGGGTCCCGGGAGGGCGTGGAGCCCTGGGGAAGCCCTGGGGGGAGGCCCTGGGCGCATTACCAGGCCTGGCCAGGCTGCAGGGCGCTGGCCTGACCACAGAGGGTCTTGGCGAGAGGCTCGTCTCAGTGACCAGCGTTCCCCCCCCACCCCCCCCCCCGCGCCCCCGCCACGGCCACCACAGGCCGGGCTGCTGCTCCAGGCAGGCTGGGCCCGGCCCAGGGCTCTGTGACCAGAACCAGCAGGAACCCCCCTGCCGGGCCCCGGGCCTCCCGCCCCTCCTGCCAAGGACGCGCTCGCTGGACATCACGGCCCAGCTGCCAGTGGGGCTGGTCGAAGCCTCCGGCCAAAGATGCAGCAAAACTAAACTGCAAATAACAGCAAAAAATTAAAGTTTAACTCTGACCATCCCGAGAGGGGCGGGCTGGGCGCTTTCCCTGCCGGCTCACTCTTCTGGGGGATGAAGTCGCACTAAGTGCTGCCGTTAGCGCTCGCTGGGGGGGTGGAGAGGGCGGAGAACGGAGGTTGGCGTTTCGCTGGCAGAGACCAGGCGCCAGCACCTCAGCGCCCAGCGACGCCCACGAGGCCCGCCCCCCACTGCCACGCCCCCACTGACTCACTCATCACTCATTCATTCATTCACTCTCTGACTTATCACTCATTCATTCATTCACTCTCTCATCGCTTATTCATTCATTCACTTTCTCACTCCTCACTCATTCATTCATTCATTCATTCACCCTCTCACTCATCGCTCATTCATTCATTCATTCACTCATCATTCATTCACTCATCGCTCATTTATACATTCACTCTCTCACACCTCACTCATTCATTCATTCACTCTCACTCATCGGTCATTCATTCATTCACTCTCTCACTCATTGCTCATTCATTCATTCACTCTCTCATCGCTCATTCATTCATTCACTCTCACGCATTGCTCATTCATTCACTCTCTCACTCCTCAATCATTCATTCACTCGCCCTCGCTCTTTCACACGCTCCCTCACCACTCCCCGCTCTCACCCCGAGTCCCTCCCTCCCTCGCTGACTCAGTCACTGATTCACTCACCCCGGCCTGGCTCCTCCTCCCTCTCCACTGCTCATGCACACACTCACTCGCTCGGTCACTCAGTCACACACTCACACACACACACACACACACTGTCGCTCTGGCGTGCCAGGGTCACGGGCCGGGCCGGGGCCAGCCGTGGAGGCGCGGGCAGGGGCCGCCTCTGAGGAGCCTGGCACGGGGCCGTAGGGAAGGACGAGCCGCCTCTCCGGAGCCTCTGCAGAGACAAGACTCGATTGATCGCAAACAGTGTCAGAAGCGACTTCCGCTGGGGATTCCGCGCAGCTGCAAAGAGGCTTTGGGGGCTGCGGCTTGTCACTCCTCCAGGGCCCTTCGCTCAATCGTCCCCGGGTGCCACTGAGGGGCCTGGATGTTGCCAGAGGGGGGAGGGGACAGGACGAGGGAGGGAAGAGGGGTTGGAGGGGGAGGGGGTGGGAGGAGGGAGGGGTGTGGGTCCGGGCCGACTCCCAGGGACTCGGGATGGGGACACGACCTAACCTCCTGCAGCACCTCCGCTGACCCTCCCCCCTCAGACTGTCCAGAGTCACAAGCCGGGGCCTCGCCTGCCCGGGACCCTCCAAGCCGCGTCTCCCCCAGCTCCAAGCCCCATCGAGGCATCCACACACTTCGTCCCTCCCCCACGTGCAGGTCAGTGAGCCTTGTTTCCCGTGGCCCTGCGGCCCTGTGGGTTCCTCCTGACACCCCGGCCCGAAGTCTGCCTGCGGGAAGCTGAGGTCTGTGCCGAGGCCCCCCCGCCCCCTGCCCCCCCCCCCGTGCGTGGTCAAGGGCCTTCCGCACGTGTGGACCCAGAGCCGTGGGACCCCCGCCTCCCGGCAGCAGAGGACACCCCAGCCCAGCGGTCCCGGACCCCCACTGCCAGGGAGAAATTGACAAGCTCACCTCTGTGTCCCCAGCCTAGAAGCCAAGAGGAAATGAATGAGTTTCCGGGGAGTTCAATTGGGTTTTGTATAAAGAGCATCGAAGTTCAGTGTCTTTATAGAAAAATGTCAACAGCAATTTCCCAGAGACGACGGTGCCATCCTGGTGTCAAAACAATTATACCTCCAAGGCCCTGCGAGAGCAGGGATAGAGCAGGAGAAGGGGCCGGTGTCGGGGCGCGGGGGTGGCCAGCGGGACCCCCCAGTGCTTCACTGTGGGGCTGACTCCACCCTGCTGAGCCTGAGGGCCGGGGGCGTCCCTGAGAAATGCCCGCAGCGTGCGGAGAGGAAAATCGTTCCCAGACGCTGTAAGCCGCGTGAATAATTCAGCACGGAATATTAAACCTTGGTCAAATCATTTGGTTTTAAAAATACAACCAAGACTATGGAAGGGCGGGCGCCCGTGTGTGGCGCCGAGAGGCAGCTGGCGGGCTCGGCTCTGAGGGGCACAGGGGTCCGCCGCCCTCTCTGCCCACCGAGCCCGCAGCCTGGGGGTAGGCCCCGGGAGAGCGGCCCCTGCAGCCACAGTGAAGGGCCCTGGGTTTCTGGGCAGTAGGAAGCCACTGCCCTGGCGTTGCAAATGCATGCGGGAACCGAGGCCGGAGGAGGCCCTTCCCGGTGACGAGAGGCTGGACTACCCTCCTAGAAGGGGCACCGGCGGGAGGGGCATCACAGACCACCCACTGCTTCTCGGCACCCACCCTGGCAACGACCCTGTGCCAGTGCCAGCTCAGAGGGGCAGAACAGAACCTGAGCGGGACCACCCCCTAGGGGCTGCCTCCTGCGGACCACCCGCCAGTGAAGGCCAGGCCCCTGTCAGACCCCGAAAAACTGAACTCGGCCAAGCGGGGAAGAGCCACAAAGACGGCCTAACCAGAAGCCCCAAGACCAGAGGAGAGAGGAGAGGAGGGGAGAGAAGGAGAGAGAGAAGGAGAGAAGAAGGAGGGGAGGGGAGGGGGGAGGAGGGAACAGAGGAGGGGGGGAGGCGAGGAGGGGAGATGAGGGGAAAGGAGAGTGGAGGGGAGAGGGCACAGCTCCAGGGTGCAGGTGTGGCTCTCTGGGGGTGTTGGGAACCCTGGGGCCAGTCTCGGTCACCAGGAGCAGTGTGTGAGCAAGTGAGTGTGAGTGTGTGAGTGTGAGTTGTGCCTGTGTGTGTGAGTGTGAGTGTGACTGAGTGTGTGAGTGTGAGTGTGTGTGAGTGGGTATGTGAGTGTGTGAGCGTGTGATTGTGAATGTGTGAGTGTGTGTGTGTGTGTGTGAGTTTCAGTGTGTGAGTGTGAGTGTCTGAGTGTGGCTGCCGTGGGCTTCGGCAGGTGTACAGTCCTGCATGGCCAGGCAGGGCTGTGGCGGGTGAGCCCAGAGCCCCTGCCCTGTGCCTGGGCTGCCGCTGCCCAACCCCCCCCCCCAAGTCCTATGCCATCGGGGCCTGAGGACCCATCTGCCCGGGGACGGGCTCGTCTTTGCCCCAGGGGCCGCTGGGGGTGGGGGAGGGGGCTGAGTGCTTGGGCTGCTGTGAGAGACGGCATGGAGCTTTCCAGAATGAGCTCAATGCTGCCGTCCGGCCCCCGGCATCTGCCCCTGCTCTGGGGGGCCCCATACCCCCCCTCCCCTCGGAAGACAGAGACCCACCTCCAGCCCCTGCAGCTGTGAGCCCGCCCAGAGCAGGAAGGGGGGCACTGAAGCGGGTCCATGCGAGCACTGGGGAGGGAGTTCAGAGCTGCTCGGAGGGGAGGGGTGGTAACGGAGGGATGGAGGGGGAAAACCAGGTGGGGAAGGGAGGCAGCGCCCTGCCGGGTGCTGTGTCCGCGGGGACCCTGAGACCTGACTCACGTCGGGTCAGGGGCACGGGCCGTCCCACAATAGAGGCCGTCAGCGCCGTCCAGCGCCTGGCACTGCGCCCGCCTGTCCGTCCTTCCCTCGGAGCCCCCCAGACTTCTCAGGCTGCTCCCGAAACCCGGAGCCAAGCCTCACTCAGTGGCTGCAGGGCCTGGTGCCCGTCCTGTGTTAGCCCCGGGGAGCTGAGCCCACCACCAGCCAAGGGCGCCGGGGCAGGACCATGACAAAGGGCCTCGAAGGGCAGCCCGCCCACGGAGCCATCAGTGCCATCAGGCCTCTGAGGACAGGCGTGTGCTGTCCGTCACCGCAGGGCCCGGGACCCTGGGGCCCAGCTGTCACCTGCGCCATTGATCCTTCAGCCACCGGAACACCCAGCTCCACGAGAGACACGCAGTCGCGCTAATCACCACCTTCTCTCACTAATGAAAACAAATGGGGCCCGAGCGGCACGTCCCCGGGCGACAGGTTCTCTGGGCGCCTGCCGAGCTCGGAGACGGAGCCGGGTGGGGACCACGTGCCCCGGGACCGTGAACCCGGACACGTCTCGGCCTCCTGCGAAGCTGCTGACCACGGGGATACGTGCGCCTGCAAGTGACCCCCACGCTGAGTCTGAGGAAAGTTCACGGCCTCGATCGTTCAGCCGAAATCATAACGGGATCGTTGTTCGCGCTTAACTCTCAGGTTGCTGGTTGGTTTGTTTTGGGGTTCGCACCCAGCACTGCTCAGGGCCCAGGGGGTGCCAGGGATGGAAGCCATGTGCCGAGTGCCGGGTGCCGAGTGCCAAGTGCCGTGTGCCGTGTGCTGAGTGCCGAGTGCCATGTACCATGTGCCGCGTGCCGTGTGCTGGGTGCCGGGTACCGAGTGTCATGTGACGATTGCCGTGTGCCGTGTGCCGTGAGCTCCTCTCCTCCCCCCCCCCCGCACATGACGCTTGTTTATTTCCACGTAAAGTCAAACTACCCAGGAAACATACATTTCCCTGAAATGCTTTTATAATAAATCTTCAATTGAGAAAAATAAACAAAACGTGGGGATTTTTAAATGATTATCAAACAGTCTTCCCCTGCCATTACGAGTTTCCCAGAGAAGCACTTTCTGTGCCAGCTAAAAGCACCAGCAGCAGACAGACTCTCCCACCGAGACAGGGAGAAGCGCCTCGAGCCCCCTGCACCCGTGGGATGGCCCGGCAGCACCGGGGACGGAGCCAGGCAGGCGGCAGCAGGCCGAGAGGCCAGACTCCTTCCCACCAGGGAGCCGGGATCCGAGGGGCAGGAGAGGGTCCCGGCGATCGACACGGCGCCCACGGCCAGCAGGGCTCAGTCACACTGACACGGCTGTGCCTCCCCGGAAGGAGCCACCACTCTCGACATGGCACCGGGCCTGCACCCAGCACGGGGCACAGCCCACACCCGACCCAACCCGGGAACAGCAGCCTGTCCTGACGCAGGTCACCTCAGGGGCAGCTCTGACCCCTCTGGGCTCTGGGGCGACGACTGTCCACCCTCAGCTGCACGGCCAGCTCAGTCCCTCTGCGCAGGGGATGCTCAGTCAGGCCCGAGCAGCAGCTGCGGAGGAGTGGCGCCCTGCGGGGAGCCAGGCACACCCGTGGGTCCTACTGTCTCGGGACCCGCAAGGCCTGGGGAAGGCAGAGCCTCAGAGAAGCAGGGGTGGGTGGCGAGGGGGCACCCAGAGGCCAGGAGTGAGCAGGGCCCCCGCACCAGAGACGCCGTACCGGTTCCTGTCCCGGGCTCAAACCCACCCGGCCATGCTGCAAACACTGATCCCAGCAGCAGCTCGCAGGAGGGGGTGCGGGCGCCAGCACCCGGGCACAGCCTGCGACTCAAGCCCAGCTCTGCCCCAGGCAGAACCCACGAGACTCTCCCAGGGCAAAGACACCCCCGGCCCCACCCCACGGTGCCCGCCAACTGCGAGTCAGACACGCCAGCCACGTGCAAGGTCTGGCTGCACCCGCCCTCTCAGCCGAACCCAGAGCAGAGACGCTCTTCACAGCCCCGAAACGCCTCCACTGTGCCGGGCGGGCCATCGGGGGCAAGGCCGGCCCCCTGTGGAAGTCAGCGCGTCCCACGTGTCCAAAAGGAAAAAGAGAAATTCCTGTAGCAGCATCGACTTTTAAAAAATGGACAAGGTTCAACACCCACTTGTGATTGCTGTCAACTCTCAAATGCCCAGAAGCTGGGGGATTTCTCTGGCCTGACTAAATAATCACAAAACCATGGCCCCTAACGTCACCGAATAACGGAGTTGGGACCCTTCCGGGCTCCAGGCTCGGGCGGGGACGGGAGCTTCCGCCTGTCTCATGCCACACGGTGCTGGAAAGTCGAGCCAGTGTGTAGGAAAGGAGATAAAGGACATCCAGACTGAAAAGAAAATAAATAAATAAGGCTTTCCCTATTTACAGATAACACGATGTTCTCTATAGAAATTGCCGAGGAATCTACAAAACATTTCGGAATGAACACGAGCACAGCACGCAGAAGAGGCTCATCCGACGGCAGCCTCCGCATCCCGGCGGCGGTGGCTCCAAGCAGAGGCCTCAGTGGACACAAAAATCAGAAAGACAAAGGTCATTTGTGGCCACCCAGAGAATGAGATGATTACATGCAAACTGCGTAAAACATACACAGGCTGCACACGGAGAACACACAGAACTGGGCAGCAGGCCAAGAGCCGACAAGAGCCAACACACGGTGGGGTCGGGTCTGTCCTGCGCACAGTGGGGCTAGGTCTGTCCTGACGCACAGTGGGGTCATCTCTGTCCTGCGCACAATGGGGCCAGGTCTGTCCTGCACACAGTGAGGCCAGGTCTGTCCTGCGCACAGTGGGGCCGGGTCTGTCCTGTGCACAGTGGGGCCAGGTCTGTCCTGGGCATAGCAGGGCCAGGTCTGTCCTGATGCACAGTGGGGCCGTGTCTCTCCTGACACACAGTGGATGTCTATCCTGATGCACAGTGGGGCTATGTCTGTCCTGTGCACAGTGGGGCCACGTCTGTCCTGGAGGGGTGTCAACAGAGTGATACGCCACTCTCCTCAGAGGAGTCCCATTTTCAGGGTGATGTCTCTGAAATGTGAGGTGGGCACCTGCGGGCAGCAGGGCTGAGAAATCCATCCGGAGACAAAGGCACAGGCGTCATAGCAACCTCGAGAAGAGAGAGGCCGGCTGAGCCCCACTGGCTCTCGGGACCCAGGGACCAGGACCCAGCAGAGAGTCACACCCGCACACCAACGGCCCCTGACAGAGCTGTGGACACGGAACCGAAGGAGAGAGCCTTTCAGCTGGCGGTGGAGGACGACGGCACATTGCAGCCAAATAAACAATGAAAAGGAGGGCTTGAGCGGTATCTGGTGCTTCTTATAAAAATCAACCACAAATGGATCATAAATTCAAATCTGAAATATGCATATATGAACATAAAATTTTTAGAAAATTAAACTAAGAGAAACCCCTTCCAGCTCTAAGCCGGGACGGCTCTCACCCTCGACACGGGCTGCTCGCCGGGAGGAAGCCAGCCAACCGGGCGGAGCAGAAGTGAACTCTCTACAGTCTGCAGAAGCCAACGGGATGAAGAAGCAAGTTAGAGCCCGGGAGAAACTGTTGGAAGTCGCGGGTTTGACAAAGGACTCCTGGATCTGGGATCGAGGATGCACCGTCAAGCTCCACAATGAAAAATTAAGTGATCTAATTAGAAAATGAGCAAAAGTCATGAAGCGACATTTACTGAAGAGGCTCTACAGATGGTGAATAAGCACATGAAAAGACGCTGCACATCGCCGGTCGCTGGAGGGATGCAGATTAGAGCCACAGCTGGGTGGCACACTGCCTGCTGCCACCTCCCGTCTGTCGGCACGGCCAGACGGAGGCCGCGAGGAGGCCGGGCGCTGGCTTCGGCCCAGGGAAGCCGCTGTGTTTCTATCAAAACAGCCTGAGGTTTAGCTGCTCCTCACTGCCGTGAACGCAGACTTGGGCTCCGGGAGATGCCAAGCACCTCCGGCCAGGGTCCGAGAGCTCTGAGCCGCTCAGCTCGCCTCCACGGGCAAGTGGCCAGTTTTGGGGGGATGTGCGGCGCTGGGTGGCGGAGATTTCAGGACTGGGCTGTCGCACGGTGAGACCCCCCAGGGTCGGGGCGCAGAGCTCTCTGCCTCTACCTCCTCGATGCCCGGGACTCTGCAACCCGCCCAGCAGAGCGTCCAGTGAGAGCCCCCGCCCTCCTCAGAACAAGCTCGGGAAGCAGACACAGGTCCTGCCCTACAGGAATGAGAAGGCGGGCGCGGGGACAGCACGGTCACTGCTCTCCCGCTGCCCGAGTGGCATCAGACAACAGCACCAAGAAACAATAACCACAGCAGCGGGAGATAATCATGCAATAATTTTTAATCTGTGTCTCTTTCCCGATCGCCACTGCCTGGAGCAAACTATTACTTAATTCTTTTTTTTAACAAATGCTGTAATTATGTGGAAAACAGAAGACTCTTATTACTTTTCTGTGTTCACGCATTATTTTATTGGATGTCAATTGCAAACATCCCACAGTCGGTGTGACTCGGCCGGGGAGATCATAGTTCAATAAACCGCACACGCCAAGGAACCCTCGAGGATGTCGGTCGAACAAAGCCAGAATCAAGGACTCCCCAGAGGAACCTTTGACGTCCTGATGTTCTCGGGGAGGGACCACAGAGACAGGCCCAGGGCTGACGCTTGGACTCCCCCTCCAGATGCAGCTGCTTTTCATGGACAGGCCAACGTGGAAACACAGATTCTGTCGGAGAGGGGTCTGGCGAGCCCCTGAAGATGGAGCCGGTCCCCACGGCGCGCTCAGGAATTCCCAAGCCCCCACATGTCCAGGGAGAGAGAGGCCTGACCTCCACCCGGGGTACCGAGGCCGCCACAAACCCCGAACATGAGGGTTCCTGGAGCTTCCGGCTGTGCCATGGGGGCGCTTGCAGGGTTGGGGAGAGCCAGGCCCCGGCCAGCCCTGACACCAACTCCGCCAACTCATCCTCAGCTGGACCCCGTCTAAGCAAACGGTGTCTGCGAGCCAGTGGCAGTGCTCAGCTCAGTGAGGGCCTGGAGGAGAGAGGGGCATCTTGGGCTTCCCCTGGGGTCAGGAGTCGGGTCACCTGTGGGGGTGAGCACTGCCCTGGGGGTGTGTCTCCAGGTTCTGTCCGACCTGAGTTCACGGCGGCACCCCTGGGGCATGTCAGAGCTGATCGGGAGACCCTATCTGCTATCAGAAGTGAGCGGGCTGCCTTGAAGAAGTGAAGCCTTTTTCTTCAGCTGGCTCCATCCCAGTTTCCCACGGAGAGACAGGGGGTCGGCGATGGTGGCACAGCGGAGCTCTCGAACCCTCTTAGCAGCGACTAAGGACGCCTCTAGCTTCACTGGCGACTCCAGCGAACCTCAGAATCACTGAGAGCAAAAGAAGCCAGTCGTGAAAGAGAACGGGTGCCCTGCTCGCTCCCGGGAAAGGCACCTCTGGGACAGAGAGGGCAGAGCCAGGGCCAGCGGGCTGGGGACCCTCCGTGGCACTGAAACCCTTCGCATCTGCGTCCCATGACGGCTGTGGGGATGTGTCAGAACACACACAGACCCACCACAGAGACCGGCACACATCCAAAAGAACACGAACAAACCAGTGCTGGCGCTGATGCGGGGAGAAAGGGACTCACTGTGGGTGGGAATGCCGACGGGTCCAGCCCGTCCAGAAAACAATATGGACATTCCTCAAAGAACCAGAAATTGAGCTTCCATATGACCCTGCAATACCACTTCTGGGAATATACGCCTGGTGTGCAAAAAACACAGCAGAACTTACATCTGCACTTGTATGTTCATTGCAGCACTGTTCACAGTAGCCAGAATCTGGAAACAACCCAAAAGCACGAGAACAGACGACTGGGTAAAGAAACTATGGTACATCTATGCAAAGGAATACTATGCAGCTGTTATAAAAAAAATGGAGTCATGAGATTCGCTTATAAATAGATGGGCATGGAGAGTATGGTGCTGAGTGAAATGAGTCAGAGGGAGCGGGACAGGCATGGAATGACTGCACTCAGTTGTGGAATATAAAGTAACACAAAATGAGACTGACACCCCAGGACAGTTGAGTCGGGGCCAGGAATATGGCCTCATAGTTGGCAGCCTGCCTCATGAGCAGGGGAGAGGGTGGCTGGGATGGAGAAGGGACCACTATGACAATGAGGGTTGGAGGGGTCGCTCGGGATGGGAGATGTGTGCTGCAAGGGGGTACAGGACCGAACACGATGGCCTCTCGGGGTCTGTGTTGCAAACCATAATGCCCGAAAGGAGAGGGAGAGAGAGAGAGAGAGAGAGAGAGAGAGAGAGAGAAAGAGAGAGAGAGAGAGGGAAGGAGGGAGGGAGGGAGGGAGAGAGAGAGGGAGAGAGAGACAGAGAGAGAGAGGGAGGGAGAGAGAGAGACAGAGGGAGAGAGAGGGAGGGAGGGAGAGAGAGGGGGAGGGAGAGAGACAGAGAGAGAGGGAGAGAGAGAGAGGAAAACTGCCTGCCATAGGGGCAGGTGGGGTGGGGGGAGTTGGCGGGACATTCACGCTGGTGGAGGGATGGGTGTTGGAACATTGTATGACTGAAACCCAATCAGAAATCTTTGTAGCTGTATCTCATGGTGATTCGATTAAAAAATAAATTAAACCGAGACAGAGAGAGACGACCCAAGAGTCGGCAATTCTACAGAAACCATTCCTCAATGCACCAGGGTTTCGGGCCACACCCGGTGGTGCTCAGGGCTCGCTCCTGGCTCTGCACTCAGGGACACTCCTGAGGGCCCGGGGACCATGTGGGGTGCCAGAGATAGAACCCGGGTCGGCTGTGTGCAAGGCAAGCGCCCTACCCTGTGGACTATCACACCAGCACCAGATTCACAGAACTTTTATTTATTTATTTATTTATTGCTTTTTGGGTCACACCCAGCAATGCTCAGGAGTTGCTCCTGGCTTTGCACTCAGGAGTTACTCCTGGCGGTGCTCAGGGGACCCTATGGGATGCTGGGAATCGAACCTGGGTCGGCCGCGTGCAAGGCAAACGCCCTCCCCGCTGTGCTATCGCTCCAGCCCCTCGCCTAACTTTTAAAGACAAATATTAAATGGGGATGCTAAACCTGTATCTCCTATGGCCTTTTTGATACTTCTGAGTCTTTTTCCTTTTCTTAGATGGGGATTTGGATGACGAGGTCCCAGCAGGGCTGGCGGCTGTTTCAGGCACAAGGTCTCTGAGTCTTCAGCACCATGAGGTGCCCGGCACCCCCCACCTCTCCCTCGGGGCCCCTCCCCCTGCCGCCCCCTCCCCAGCCACGCCCCCTCCTCACCTCCCCTCAGAGCCTCCATGTGATCAAGGCCAAGGGTCCCCACACCGCCTCCTCCCTCCCGCGTCCCTCAGGCGAGGGCCATCGCGCTGCTCTCCGGGTTACCTGGACTCACCCGCTGGTCCACTCCCACCCGTGCTGCCTTGCCGTGGGCTCCAGGGTCTTGCTTTCCACTGAGCCCACCCGCCCGCCACAGATCCTTTGCCTGCTCACTGAGCATGGGGCATCGGGCCTGTTGGCACTTCCTGCCCTCTGCAGAGGCAACTCTCATCTTCCTCAGGTTGATGATTCCGTGTACTCGTGAAGTAGATCCCAGGAATGGGGTCGCGGGACCGTATGCAGCTGCTTTTCCATGGAATCTGCTCCGTCTTCCTGGGGGCTGGGCCAGGTGGCATCGGGCCGGCAGACAGGGCTTCCTCACTGCACCCACCAGGCCTGCCACGGCCAGTGTTTGGGCCCACGCCAGCTTCGAGTCCTTCTGCTCCCTTCTCATCAGACCCGCTTGGACCTGCTTGTCTTACACCCGGTGGGCCAGAGCAGTAGTAGCGCAGAGGGTAGGGCATTTGCCTTGCATGCAGCCAACTCGGGTTCGATTCCTCCGCCCCTCTCGGAGAGCCCAGCAAGCTGCCGAGAGGATCTCGCCCGCATGGCAAAGCCCGGCAAGCTCCCCGTGACATGTTCGATATGCCAAACACAGTAACAACAAGTCTCACGATGGAGACGTTACTGGTGCCCACTCAAGCAAATCGACGAACAGCAGGAGGACAGTGCTCCAGTGCTGGGACCCCGCCTGGCAGGGCAGAGGAAGCCTCTCAGGCGTCTGGCAGGCGGGCAGGGCTCCCTCCCTCCCGCCTGGCAGACACGCCTCACTTCCCGCAGTGCCCCACACCCCCCCAGATGCCTCGTTCACCTTCTCCTCACCCACCACCGACCGGGGGGAACGGAGACCCTCAGGGTGGAGCGAGGAGGGGCAGGAAGGGGCCCAGCCTGGCTCTCAGTGGCACGCCCTCTCTCTGGGGTGCTGGGCGCTCTCTCCATTGGGGCGCTGGATGCGAGGTGTTGCCTGTGTTGGCACCATCAGATCCTCCACTCAGAGACTGGATCCCCCACGCCCCCCCCCCCCCACGCTCTTCTGCCAGGCTCTTGTCACCTACTGTCACTCAGTGTGGGGAAGGCGGGCAGAACTCGGGCGGATCCCAGGAAGGCCCTGAGCGTGAGGGGGCAGCGCCAGGCGGGAGAGTTGGGCCTTGGCACGTCTGTGCGTCTCTCGCGGCTGCTCGGGGCTGCTGCTTCAGGGGGACACACGTGCACCCACACGGCAGCACACGTGTGCACACACACACCGCCCCGCTCCGGGCTGCAACCTCGCCCCCTCGCCTTGCCGGATCCTCTCCTGTGGCCCTCAGGGTTCCCACCTCCCTCCTGTGACCCCGCAGGGCTCGGACCTCCTCCTGTGACCCTGTGGGGTCTCAACCTCCCTCCTGAAGTCCCCGACTTCTCCGATCTCCCTGCCATGACCCCCGTGAGGCCCTGCCCCCCCCCCTGCCCCATGCCCATTGCAGAGGCCTGTCCTGAGGGGACCAAGCTCCCCTGCTGACGTCCCTGCTGCAGGGCCTGAGGAGGCCACGCGCAGCTCCGGCAGGCGCCGCCCACAGACCTTGCTCCTAAGGCCCCGAAAGCTGGTGCCAGCAGCCGGGCTACACAGCGCCCAAGGCCACCAGGGGCACAGCTGCCACCGCAGAGGCCGGCAGGCCCGCGGGACCGTTGCCCGGCGGGCCCTCAGCTCCAATGCAGAGCTCATCCATCACGCCTGGAGCCAGCTCGGGGACGCAGCGGCCCTGCTCAGGCCTCCCGGGCCCAGCTCCCTCCCCGCACAGACGCTGGAAAGGACCGGGTCAATCCCACAGCCAGCAGAGACCCCGTCCACACTGCAGGGGCAGGGCTGCCTCCCTGAGGCCCTGTCCACACCCCGGCAAGAGCTGAGCTCCTGCAGTGACCTGCCGGGTGGCGAGGACCCCACCTTGGGATGGGGCAGCAGTCAGACTCGCCCCGCCTGACCCCCGGGTGGTGCTGGACGCCCCAAACCTTCCCATGGTCCCAGAGGAGCAAACGCCCCTCTCCAGCCCACCTGCCTTCTGGGATGGGGCTTCGACCCTGAGACCCTCAGAGAGGGCATTTCCCTGGAGCTCATCAAGGGCTGTGAGCATGAGCAGTGCGAAAAGGGGACAGATGTCTGCACACACGCACACACGTGCACAGGGCCAGCTCCCCACACACACATGCACATACACACACGTGTGCACACAAGGGCCAGCTCCCCCCACACACATGCACACACACGTGTACACACAGGGGCCGGTTCCCCACACACACATGCATGCACACACATGTACACACAGGGGCCAGCTCCCCACACACATGTGCACACACAGGGTCAGCCCACGCACACACATGCACATGTGAGCACACAAACCACACAAATCATAGGCAAATGCACCATCCATGCCTCAGACACATGCCTGACTCGTACACAGTCTCACACACACACACACACACACACACACACGCCTGTGCAGTGTGGAGCCCTCGTGGGGGTGTGTCCACAGGATACACGTGTGCATGGGATGTGGCCTCTGCCTGCCGTGAGCACGAGGCTTCCTGCTCCCTCCGGGGGTGGGGGACGGGCGGTCCTGGCCCGGAGCAGCCCCTCCCCCCCACTCCTCACCCCCGTCATGGCCCCCGACCGGCCGCCCTGGGCTCCGGCCCCTCCTGAGCTCTCTGACGGCCCATCGCCGCCTTCCAGAGGAAGACGAAGGAGAAATATGAGGGACGGGGATATTAGGCTTCGATTGACCATAACAGGGTTATTATGAGGCGCGGGAGCTGGTTTACGCCGACCCATTAACTGCTCGCTTTGCCGGTGTCACTCGGGGCCCCCACACGGCCCCTTCCAGGCGATAAACGCGGCCTGGCGTGGCCCGGGCAGCACACGGCCTGGAGCTGTCCAGCTGGGCCGCCCTCCCCGGCAGGACTCGCCCACACAGCCGGGCCGCACCGGGGCGGGGCCGGGGCAGCAGGGGGGCTCGCTCAGGAGGGCTGAGTGCACCCACTTCCTGGAGCTGACCGGGGTCCCCTGGACATGGCCACTTGCCTGAGATGTCCAGGAGCTCCAGGCGAGTGCCCAGAGCCCCTTCGCCCTCAGAAGCCCTGCCTGGGGCAGTCTACCCACTCGGCCCTGCCTGGCTCGCACCCAGGGGCCCGGGCACCCCGCCCTCAGCAGAGCTCTGCGCCTGCGTTCAGCCAGGCCTGCCACGATGCCCGTGTTCCCGGGTGCCCACACACACACGTGCTCCCGCACCGCTGTCTGCAGGCTCCTGCGGGACCCGTCCTGCCCCTCCAGCTTCCAGAAGCTTCTGTGGTGAGTTCCCAACTCCTGCCGCCACCCTGGCTGGTCTCCGAGCACTGGGGGACGCTGCAGCCTCTGCCCAGCCAGGCGCCACCCGCCCCACCGGCTCCTTCATGCGGCATCTGCAGAGGCGCGGCGGCGACCTCAGGCCGGCAGGGCCGAGTCCCACAGACAGACGGGCAGATGGCAGCCGCTCGTGAAAACACAGCGTCGGTCCTGGTACCCGACGGGCACAGGGGGGCCTGTGTGGGGCGGCGGGCAGGAGGGAGGAGCGTGGGCGGCCGCGAGGGCGCAGAGCCCGGTGTGGGCCGCGCGGGAGGGAGCGAGCGGGCCGCCAGCCCCCGGCCATCGCATCCATATTCATGAGGCGACACGCAGCTCAGAGGCCTCTGGCGCTCGGGAAAGTTAATTCCATTTTGTGGCCGTGGCCCCGTGTCCTTCCAGAGCGCGAGTTCGTCAGAGCTGCTTTCCCGACAAGCGTCTGTCAGCTCGCTCGGCTTCCTGCCTCTGCCGCCTCCCGGGCCCCCACTCGGGGCCAGCGAGGGTCCGGGAGGGGTCTCGTCTGCACCCCTGGGAGTCTGGCACGTGCATGACATCCTCGGCCAAGCACGTTACGAGGACTGGGCTCTCCGGAGACATAGAAGCTCCAACTCAGAACGACTCTGAGTCACACGGTCAATAACTCAGGGTCAACGGCTTCAGGTATAGTTCGATCCAGGGGCAGGGACCGTGTCCTCAGGGGTCCGTATCTTCCCCCCCTCGGTTCTGTGTCCATGTGATCCAGTTTGGTTGAGGTGACACTGTGCGTGCACCTTCCAGAGTGACGCCCCCAAACACTGACTCCGCCTCATTCCGGGCTGGCAGTGGCCCCCGGCAGAGCCTCCTGGTGACAGAGAGGCTGCGGAGTTCCAGCCCTTCCCACTTCCAGCGTGGGGCCTCGACTCAGGCGAGGAAACTTTTTCGGCCCAAAGTTGAAAAGTCACAGCATGGCTTTTGCATCACCCAACCCAGGCAGCAGATCCCAGGGAGTGGACGCCAAGTGACCAGGATATCC
Source organism: Sorex fumeus (assembly GCF_029834395.1). Classification (NCBI taxonomy): domain Eukaryota; kingdom Metazoa; phylum Chordata; class Mammalia; order Eulipotyphla; family Soricidae; genus Sorex; species Sorex fumeus. Next base: position 3,577,261 of record NW_026606199.1, on the reverse strand, counting down.
CAGGGCCAGACCTCGGCACTTCACGGGCCCCTTGCAGCAGCAGGTCAATGGCCCTGCCTCCTCTGAGGAAGGGGACGGTCCCCTGAGCCAAGTGCCTCCAGGGACCCAGGAGCCTGGCCCTGTTCTACGTGCTGGGCACTGCGGGGGTAGCAGAGGTCACCGCTGGGGGAGGGTCCCCAGGAGGCCTCAGTGCTGGACACTGACCCCGGCCATGCACGCTCTAAGCGGCAAAGGGGACCTTGGTGCATGGGAGGGGCCCGGAGACAGACGCAGAGCCCGGGCCAAGCTGCCCACACACCCCAGAGCTGCTTACAGCTTCCCACAGGTACCTCGGGTCACGTTGTCAATCCTGGCACAGGTGAGGCCCCTGCCCACGGGAGACGGGGAGCCCAGCCCCTGCCGACAGGGGGACGGGAGAGCCCAGCCCCTGCCCATCCGGGTATGGGAGAGTCCAACTCCTGTCCTGGACGAGGCTGGTCGGGCTGCACCTCTGCTTCTTCACGTCCACTGCCCACCAGTGACCTGTGCCAGGCTGAGCCTCCGGGTGCCCTCCCTGTACACTGTGTCTCTGCAGAATAAACCAGCAGAGGAACTGAAGGGGTGAGGTGAGGCGGCATCCCCAGTGCGGGATGCTGAGAGCCCTTCCAGAGAGAGCCCTGAGCACAGGCTGGGAGGCCCCCGCAGGCCCCTCGGCCAGGTGCTGGCCCTCGCCCAGTCCTGCCCAGCTGTTCCGCAGGGCCCTCACAAGATGGCCAGCACCAGCACACGTCTGGATGTGCTCGGGCCCAGAGTCCAACGAAGGTGCTACAACAGCCACCACGGAACACCCGGAGTACTGTGGTCACTGCCAGAGTCCAGGTGAGGCCACCGGGGCTCGGGCGTAGAGCAACAGCCTCCCCCCGTCCCGTGGACACAGCTCCTGGGGCCAGATGCCCGCAGGCCATGATCACACGGTTGGGTCGAGGCCTGGGAGGGGGACGCAGCAGGCCGAGGGCAGAGCCAGCTCATGGGGACGTCCAGGGCAGCTCCGGGCTCCTCTGGCTAAGGGATACAGAGGAAAGGGCTGGGGCCACGCCAGCCTAGACGTGCCAGGGCTCAGCAGAGCTTCAGCCTGGCCAGTGGCCCCTGCCTGGGGGACCTGACACCACCAGGCCAGAGCCGCAGAAGTCCGGCCTCCCGAGGTGTTTTAGGCCACATGACCACCGCCCGGCCCCAGGATGGACGAAGGGACAGAGAAACAGGGTGACAACAAGAGAGACCCGGACGGAGTCCCCATGAGGGCGGGAAGGAGCCGCCCGAACCCTCTCGGCACCAGGAAACCCGCAGGAGACTCAGAGGGACCCGGCAGGGCGGGGACCCAGGAGGGCCCAGGGGTACGCTGGACACTCAGTTCGGGAACTGAGTCGGGCCCTGGGCGGCCGGCAGGGACCTGGACAGCAGCCTGGAGAGAAAGTCGATATTTCACTCCGCAAAGGAAGATGAAAAGATTCAAAGAATTCTTTAAGGTTGAAAACGTCCTGCAGAATCAGGAGCCCGTGAACAAATCAAAATACAAATCACATGTATTGTAAAATACAGAAAATTGGAGTCCCAGAAGGAGAGGGGGGGGGAAATTGAAAAATGGATGGCTGGAATTTTGAAAATTTGGTGAAGGACATAAATTTATAGAGGTAAAGACTTCAGCACACACCAAGAAGAATAAATTGCTACAAAAAAAAAAAAGAAATAAGTAACCGCCTGCAGGCACATCACAGACAAAGTTTTAACACCAAAAATGAAATGGAAATCTTGAAAGCTGACAAAAAAATTACATATTACATCCAGGGAAATGATTAAGAGACTGCTGAGTTTTCATTTTTCGAGAACGCAGTCCAGAAAATAGTAGAACAACACTTAAAAGTGCTGAGAGAAAGATCTATCAACCATAAATTTAATATTCAGTGAAAATATCATTCAAGAATGAAGGCAAACGAAAAGACACTTTCATATCAAATAAATCTGAGACAATTCCTTGCCAGATTACTTTCATTATAAGAAATTCTAAAGAATGTTCTTTCTTGAGACAGACGGCAATTAACGCCAGGCAAGGCAGATTTGCAGGAGCAGAGAGCGTCAGGAAGAGCAGAAATGGGAGATTAGAAAAGACTGTCTCCCTCTTAATTACCCTAGACTTCGTGTGACTGCTTAGAGCAAAATTTATAGCATTGTCTCGTGAGGTTTATAACATAAATCGCGGTAATCCACATGACAACTCTACCGTGAAAGATGGGAAGGAGAAAATGGACTGAGACGCTTACGAAGTTCCATATTTTGCTCCGAGTAGCGGCGAATCCAGTCGACGCCGAATGCGAAACTTTGAGAGCAGATGGTGAGCGAGGAAGACGGGGAGGCGAAACAACCACCGAAAACGTCACTAGCAACACAAGTCGGGAAAGAGGAAATGCAGAAGCGAACAAAAGAGGCGTGTTTCGAAGGTAAAAGAAAGTTTGCCGATTTTCGCAAAGAACCATCGAAGACGAAAGTTCTGATCCCAGAGGCTTAGTGGTAATGTTCCTGCTTGTCCTGCGGCCACACCCAGCAGTGCTCAGAGTGGGGACCAAACCGGCCCTGAATGGGCCGCAGGCTGAGGCCGTGGGCAGGGCGGGAGCGCGCCCAGCACAGGGCTAGCAAGACACGTAGAGCCTCCCCAGAGACCCTATGGAGCTTGGGCCCAGACTCCCCGAGGCTCAGTCTCTCCCGGCACAGCACAGCACAGCACAGCACAGCCGGCTGCCAAGGCGGCAAGGATCTAGAGACGCCCGACAGAGTGGAGAAAGGACCCGGGTAGGGCTGGGCGGGGACTTGGGATGGTCACAGCTGGCGTCACTGAAGCCAGAGGTGAAGGTGGCAGAGACAAGAGGCAGAGGGACAGAGGCAGCGGGAGGGAGGGACAGCGGTGGAGGGACGGTCGGAGGCGGCAGGAGGGAGGAACTGGACTGGACTGGGCGCGCGGGAAGACACGAGTCCTCCCTCCGTCTGGGCCAGGCCGGGCGCCACCGTGGCCCCCGCAGGAGCCCAGGTGCATTCGAGAGCAAGAGACGGCCACGACCTGCTGCCCCTCCCGGAAGCCTGGGTGCCTGGGTCAGGGCAGCGAGGTCCAGTGGGTCAACTCAGAGTCCGGCCCCGTGCACTGAGTTGGCCACAAGCCCAGAGCTCGGAGGAGCGTGTCAGCCCCGCTCAGGACTAGGAGGCCACATGCCCAGGACAGATCCGGGCCGGCGTGTGACTCTGCCCCGCAGTGTTGGTGGAGGACGACCTCTGCACTGGGTTTGCTGGCAATGGACTCGCCCACCCACCTTTGCGAGGAGGCATGGCTGGTCCTTCCCACCCAGGTGCTCAGGGCAGCTGGTGACGGAGGTGTCCGGAAGCCCCTTCCCAGTCCTACGGGAGCTGCGTGTGCTTCAGGCAAGTGGCACGAGGCCGGGCACTGCGGGACCAAGGGGCTGCCCTCCCCCGCGCCCCCACCCGCCTGGTGCTCTCACTCCCCTCGGGGGTCCGGGCGCTCGCAGCCCACAGCCGACCCCCCACAGGCCTGTGGCCGGGAGTGACCAGGAGACCGGCCCTTGGCAAGCGGGTGTCTGCCCCAACTGTGTCCTGCAAGAGCAGGGGGCTCCCAGCTGCCGTGGAGCCTCCATCCTGCTGAGGGGTCTGGAGAGGGACCCTTCCCCAGAGCGAGTGTCTCTGAGCGGACACAGGCCAGGCAGGTGGCAGCGTCCGGCAGGGACCCCACCTGCCCATCCCCACTATGTGGCCAAGCACTGCCCGAGCAAATGTCACTGCGGTGGCGGCCCTGGGGTGCGGGTGGTGGGAGCCTGGGGGTGGAGCGGCAGCGCCCACACCCCTAGGCCGGGCTGAGAACAAGACGCGCTTCCATCTGCGGTCAAGTCGCCCTTTCACCTGGCGAAGTCAGCGTCATCAAAAGGCGGCACTGCTCCCGGGGCCCGTGCGGTCAGCCCGCTTGCTCCCTCGCCTCACCTCGGCCCTGCAGGGAAATCCACCGCACACGCCCACTCAGGCTCTGAGGGGCCGTCCCCCGGGGTGAGGAAGGCGCTCACGCCAAACGCCCGAGAAAGCTCTCGTGGGGAAGACACTCGGGTCCCTTTGAGAAGTTGATGTCCCCACAGCAGACTTTCCGGAACCTGCGTTGAAAGGGGAGGGCGCCACAGCGCAGGTAACGGGACAATCTGACTCGTCTTCCGACAACTGGCTCAAATCTACACATCGGAGCAGAAACGGTTCCCAGCAATGGCTGCCCCGTCCCCGCTCTTGGCAAAACCTCTTCAGCACCTGCTTTCAAGATGCTGGAACACATTGTTTTGGGCTGGTGGAAACTTTTTGAGTTTGGGGCCAAATGGGAGCAGGGGTGCAGGGGGGTGTGAGCGCAGGGGTGAGGAGGGTGCGGGCGGGCAGGGAGGACGCTCAGGGCAGTGGCTGCTCGGCTAGTCAGAGCCAGAGGGGTGCGAGTCTCACGGCTTTGGCATCAGCCCGTGGCCCTGGCGCGGGTCAGGAGGTCACGTGGCCTCGGCCTCGGCCTGGGAGGACCTCGGACAGTCACCTGCTCACAGGACAAGCCCTAACCCGAGACCCGCACCAGCCGAAGCCGGACCAGGCCAGTCTCTGACATCGTGAAGCGAGTCTGGACACAAGATGGACGCGGGGGGAGGCGCGGGGGGCGGGGGTGCTCGCTCTGCTGTGCTCAGCCCCTGCTGCAGGGACGGGGACATGGGACAGGGATGCAGCCCTGTTTCTGGGGCCAAGTCAGGCACGAGCAAGGTGTCAAGGCTCCCTCAGCTGACTGGGAGCCAGAGTCCAGCTTTCCCTGCGCCCAGCTCGAAGCCTGGAGCTGAACCAGGACAACAGGCACCAAGTGGCACGAGGAAGCAAAAAGACACTTCCCCCGCACCAGCCGCCCCCAGCTCCTTGGCGTCCAGTGGCCGTGTCCTGGCTGGCCCACCTCACAGGAAGGCCTTTGCTTTCCTCTGGGCCTGTCCGGCAGCAGCTGCCTGAGCACTCTCCACACAGCTCCTGCGGTGTCCTGTAGGGGTGATGCTGCTCTTGCAGTGCCCTGTAGGGGTGATGCTCCTGCAGTGTCCTGTAGGGGTGATGCTGCTCCTGCAGTGTCCTGTAAGGGTGATGCTGCTCCTGCAGTGTCCTGTAAGGGTGATGCTGCTCCTGCAGTGTCCTGTAGGGGTGATGCTCCTGCAGTGTCCTGTAGGGGTGATGCTGCTCCTGCAGTGTCCTATAGGGGTGATGCTGCTCCTGCAGTGTCCTGTAGGGGTGATGCTGTCCCTGCAGTGTCCTGTAGGGGTGATGCTCCTGCGGTGTCCTGTAGTGGTGATGCTGCTCTTGCAGTGCCCTGTAGGGGTGATGCTCCTGCAGTGTTCTGTAGGGGTGATGCTCCTGCAGTGTCCTGTAGAGGTGATGCTGCTCCTGCAGTGTCCTGTAGGGGGGAAGCTCCTGCAGTGTCCTATAGGGGTGATGCTGCTCCTGCAGTGTCCTGTAGGGGTGATGCTACTCCTGCAGTGTCCTGTAGGGGTGATGCTGCTCCTGCAGTGTCCTGTAAGGGTGATGCTCCTGCAGTGTCCTGTGGGGGAGGGGGGGTGCTGCTCCTGCAGTGTCCTGTAGTGGTGATGCTGCTCCTGCAGTGTCCTGTAGAGGGGATGCTTGGGCACAGCAGTGGTCACATCCCTGGCCAGCAGGTGCCATGGGAGCTGCACCTGTCGGAGACAGGTGCTGCAGTGGGAGCCTGGCACAGGGCTGGCCGCAGACCAGGCCCCATGTCCACCGGGCTCTGCAGGCAGCAGGTGGGCCACTGGGGTCACTGCGGGTGTTGAGCACTATAGGTCGGGCTTGGCGGGCAGGGAAGAGGCCCCTGCTGGACCCAGAGGCCAGGCTCCTGGTCTGCCTCTCGCTGAGCACTGCAGCCTGAGAACCAGGAGCCCGTGGCCCAAACACCGTCCCCGCTGCAGTGCATCCCCGGCCAGGGAAGGCCGACAATGCCTAGGGCATGGCTCAGCCCAGGGACAGCCCCACGGTGGCCGGCAACAATGGACGTTTGAGTCTCGGCCACCAAAGTCTCCCGGGAATCGGCAGCACTGCCATGGGTGCCCGTGATTGAAGTGTTTGGAGGCAGAGTCAGGGGTCAAGCAGCGGAATTCAGGGGCAAAGGGGTCATGGCTGCACCGGGGGTCCTGGAGGTGTGCCGGGGCGGACCTCCTGCAGGAGGAGAGTCAGGGAAGAGGTCGGGCACCAGTGCAAGTGTCTCCCTTCCCAGCTGGGCCACAGCTGAGCCACTGCCCTCACGCACCAGGCGACAGCGTGTGGCCGGGAGCACCACCCCCATCACCCCCAGACTGTCCTGCCCACCCTCAGCCCCGGCCGCTCCCCTGGGAACCTTCAGGGACTTTAGAACTTTTTTTTTTTTCGCAAAGAAACTATGGCATGCAACCATTGTGTGCGGGGTTGTTTTTAATTGTGCCCTTATTACTTAAAAATAATGTGTTATAAACTGTCTCTGGTGCAGGATTAGGATGGATGGAACACTCATGAATCTACATTATTTCACCGATGATCATGCAGCGGAACACGGGAATATCCACCGCAATTACGTTAACAGAACCGTCATCTTGGATCTAATTATATAAAGGTGCGAACTGTGCAAGAGCATAAGCTATGTTCCGAGCAATTCATCCGCTCGATTAGAAAGTGAGATCACGGATACTCAGCCCCGGGAAGCACAGTATCTGCTCTCAGCTAGAGAGAAGGAACCCGGGGGTCACTCCCAGCCCTGCGACGGAATTAGAGTCAAGGGGACGCATGTTTTCGAGTGCACACCGGGGTCTCAAAGACACCAGCAGACACCGCGACAGGGACCTCAGCGTCTCGGCACTTCCTGGCCTCTGGAAGGAAACTCTCTGTGAAGGAGCCGCCGACTGGCGCTGCTCATCCCAAAGTGCCCCCGGCCCCCTCCCCACAAGCACCTCCCGCTACGGCGGGCCAAGACTCGGGACAGCGGGCGAGGGCTAGCAGCGAGGGACGAGCTCTCACCTCTGTGGGCCTCTGAGGAATCGGGGGAGAAAGACCCCGGGGGTGGCGGGACATGGGTCAGAGCCTGCAGGTCTGGGGCGGTCATGTGCGACGGCTGCTGGGACCCACCCACGGGCCAGAAAGCAAAGGGACAAGGGACAGGGAGACCGCTGGAGGAAGCTTCTCAGGGAGGTGCGACCAGGGGCCGTAGCAGGTGGGGGCCACCCCGGGCACAACTAGCTGTGCTCCCCGCCCCCAGTGATCCACATGTTCACACGAGTCCCCAGGAGAGGCATGAGTGGCAGGCGGGTCCCCTGCAGAGGGGCAGGAAGGCGGGTGGGCCCAGCCTGCTGACAGACAGGCCCGGCGTCCAATCTGGCTATGCAGTCAGCATGACTCGCGTCCTGGTGCTCCCAGGAGGAGCCCGGTGTCCCCGCCTGAGCCTTGGGCCGAGTCACGGTTGCTCCGTGTAAGGGCATGGGGGGAACTCGGGTTGGGGGTCTGGGGGGGGCATTTGTATTTCCGAGTGTTTGTCTTGGAGGCCACCAGAGGCCTGTGAGCCCCCGAGATGAAGGTGACCGCCCGGCGCCCAGGCTGTCTTCAGCCCGAGGACTCCGGGGGCGGCCTTGGGGACAGGAGGTTTGTCTCTGAAACGCGGCAGGGTGTGGAGACAACAGGGCCCGCGGGAGCCAATGGCGGGCTCACCCACAGACACCGCCTCACAGCCGCGAAGGCATAAACAAAAATCACCTTCCAGAAACCACATTTTGAAGACAATTAAATGAAAAAGGCATCTGCAGTCTCACTTATCAGTTGCGTGCATACTTTCTTTGCTTTTCTCTGAGTTCGGAGACAATAGAATCCCAGAAATGCCACTTGATTTTGGATATTTCATCATCGTCATTTAATGCTAAATTAAAGCTCAAAAACCTTCATTATTCACCAGGTTTTTGTTCTGCTCATTTCGACGTTGGGGCGCTTCCAGCTGAATAACTCTCTCCTCCATTTGGAACTGACAGCTGCTTGCAGGAGAACCGGCGAGTGCTGGGCACCCAAGTCTCTAAGCCCGACGCCTCGTACTTGCATTTCAGATGTCAGCGTGGAGAGTAATCACCTTTAATGAATAACAGTTAAAGCCAATTACAAATTTGCAGTTAAAATCACACTAATTCCGCTCTGAGGCACGCAGGGCAGAATCAGGCTTCCTTTGAAAGACCTCCCCTTCCTCCCAGCGCTGCACAGACGCTCTGGAGACCTCAGTGCCGGGCCTCTGATGACCACAGTGGACGGCAGCGTGAGTAGGGACCACACCCAGGTTGCTCACCCATCCCAGGGAGAAAGGACGAGAACCTCGGCCCTGGGATCCCCCCATCCCGGACTCCACAGGAAACAGCGTTTTCAGAAGAGCAGCTGCCGTTACCACAAGGCCCCGGGCACCGATGGGGCTGACGTCGCTGGGTTTCGACCATATCCCCAGTCCCTGGCTGCAGGTCCCAGTACGACGTAAAATCTCAGACCCCCTCTCCAGGGAAACGCATCGCAATGCCCCCTGGGGCTGCCTCAACCCCAGTGTCCCAGACCCTTGCGGGCACAGGCCTCTCCCCTGCCATGCCGTGATCAAGGTTGTTGACTCTGGGTGGCGTGGAAGTGACCGGCCCTGGAGAAACCACTCTGAAATGTCCCTAAGGCACTCCGCCCATCACTTCCGCAAGGGGTCACGAGCGCCTACCCCCCCCCCCAATACAGAGTGGGTCCTGCTGTGAGCCCTCAGCATCTGAGCATGGGAAGGGGCTGGAAGGTTCCGGGGCTCTGACGTCACTCTCCACTTGCCAGTCCTTGACCCTCAGTGGGACTCGGGCAGTAGCCCCCTGTGAAGTCAAGCAAAACCTGCTTCCAGGCCTGAGCGGCCCTGTCCACCTCCCGCCGGGTGCCCTGACCTGCACTGACCTGCATCCAGGAGACGGGCCACTGCAGCAAGGCCGGGATTCGCTTGTGGAGACTCCCAAGTCTGCTTCTCTCGGCCTGCTGGGAGGAAGCCTCAGTGCTGTGGGGAAGAAGGGGGCTTGGGGGAGGCGGCCACCGGGACCCGCGCTCACAGACCAGGCATGGGGACCCCCACCCACCATGGCAGAAGCACGGGGACCCCCATCCACACGGCAGAGGAATGGGGACCCCCACCTACCACGGTGGAGACACAGGGACCCCCACCCACCACAGCGGAGGCACAGGGACCCCCCCACCCACCCCGGCAACAAGGCAGGGCCTGCAGGGCACGGAGGGTCACCCGCCCCCATGCTGAAGCTCGTGGGCCCCCAGGATCCCGTTGGAACTCAGCTGCACAAAGGTGACGTGACGGTGACAGCAGCCAAGGTGCCAGGCAGCGAGACAGGGCGATGCCAGGGCCCTGGGGCACGAGGCTCAGGAGCACAAAGCAGAGAGGCAGACCAGTGGCGTGACCGTCACGCTCACTCACACGCGCTCTGCGACTGTCACCCTCCTTGGTGAGGTCAGCGGTGCGTTCGGCAGTGCCACCCTCCAGCGCGGGGGGGGGGGGGGGGGAGCAGCACGAGCAGGCGTCAGACGCTGAGCAGACCCGCGTCCCCCCCTCTCCCGTCACGGGGCTAAGCCTGTCCCTTATCCTGGGAGTGGAGCTGGGGGGAGAGCGCCCCCTTCAGGCTCGCGCCATGTGGACCCTGGAGCTTGGGGACGGTCTGTCCAGGTGCGGCCACGCCTAAGGGCTCACCGGCGGCAGCTCCAGGCGAGGGATGGGCTGAGGGACGTGGGCACGAGCCAGGGGGCATCTGGGGCCCCAGGCGCGGAGGGGCCGGGGCGCGGGCACCCGCAGCCTGACCTCTGAGTGCCACCAGCAGGGTCACTGCCCGCGGCCAGTCCCCACAGGGGGCCAGGTCAGCGTAGCACGGCCCCGAGTCGCTGCGATCCGCATCCGAGCGGGCAGAGACACGGGTGTCCCCGGCGCCAGGCAGGACGGGCGGGGCCGTGGGCACGGCCCTCGGGCACAAGGGCAGCCGGCGCCTCCCCGGGGACAGAGGCGGCCGCCGTCTGCCCTGCGTCCCCCTGCCCTCCCTCCTGCCGAGGCCGCGACTCAGGGCTGTCACTCACCAATTCCCCGTGGCTGAGAACACTCACAAGAAAAATATTTTACCAAATATTTTATTCTTCAGGAGGACATCCACTTAATAACGGGAAAACACCGGCGGTGCCTGTCAGACTGGCTTCCTCTGGGCTTCATTACACATTTCTCTGCCTCGGTTGAAGGCTTGGGGGCGCCGTGTAAAATGACCCTATTTCCCCTCTAAAATCCATGTGGCCACATCAAAGCTGAAATTACTTTTCCGAAGATCTTATTGCTTTTCAGGTTTTGCCCGGCTTCATTAATAATGCACCGTGCACGCTCGTGACGCCTCCTCCAGCCTCATGTCCGGACCTGAAGCATCGGGAAACAGCACCCGGACCTTTGACGGGCGGGGAAGGGGAGGGCGTGCGGGGAAGGGCTGGAATAACGGCCGTGCGTGGAAACTTCCGGTTTCTCTTGGCCCGCTGAGTGCTCAGCAGCTGTGCGCCTACAGGCGCCCTACACACACGACACATGCGCACACGTCTGATGCTAGAACCCACACACACCACGTGCGTACTTCACGCACAACAGATCTTCCCATATTCGTGTTTTCTGCATGCGTGCGTGTGTGTACACGGCGTACAACTGTGTCGTGTGTGTGCATGTGGTGTTCCGTACCCTGTTGCAATGCAGCACCTTCCAACACACTGCGGGTGCACATGTGTGCGTGCATACATGTAGTACGACTGTATCACACGTGCAGACCATGTGAGCGTGTCTCCTGCCCCAGACAACGCCTGAAATGCAGGTGCACAGTGATGCCGTATACTTGCGTGCGTGTGCGTGTACCCACGGCGTGCACACGTGGGATGTGATCGAGGCATCTTGTGCTTGCATGATGTACACAGACTCACCTGTGTGCCTCAAGAGCACACCCATGTGTGTGCACACAGGTGGGCATCTATTACTCACGCGTACACACATGTCCCGTGTGCATTAGGATAGGGCATACAAGCAGACACACATGTTGCATCGCGTGCCCATGTATAGGTATGTGTCTGCACACACAATGCAACACATCTGTGCTGCACGCACACGCATGCTTGTGTATGCAGTGCATGTAGACACATAAATGTACATAGACCATGCATAGTACAGTGTACATGTCTGTCGGTGACGTGTTCATGCTTGCATACACACGCACCAAATGTCTGTCCGCCAGGTCCCATGTCTGCTAGCACACGTGTGTTCGTTTTGTGTCCGGGTAAAGACAGGCATGTCGTGTGCATCTGTGTGCTTGTGTGTTCAATGATGTGCACACGGGTGGCAGGTCCATGCATGTGCAGTGGATGCATGTCTCCATGGGTGCATGTACCCTGGGTATGCACACGTGTGCAGGCATGGCGTGTGTGCCTGCACGCGTGTCTACACACATGGGCTGGTGTGCCGCATGTGTCCATGTTTGTGCAGAGAAGAGGCTTCCCCAGCTTGGCGTGGTGCTCTCGGCGTGGTGCTCCTGGTTGGTTTCTGGAGGCATGAGCTGGGCGAGGCCAGCGCTCGGGGGCAGCCCAGAGCCCTGGAGGGAGGGGTCACTCAGGGTCTGGGCCCAAGCGCGCCCCAAGTCCCTGGAGGTCACCCCAGCCTGTGCAGCTGGGCCCGGGGTGCGGCAGGCCCTGCCCGAGGGTCGTGTCCCGAGAGGAGCCTCTGCCTACAGCCCCCGAGCCCCTCACACCTCATCGGACACGGCAGCACCTGAGTGTCCAGAGATGAATCACTCCCGAGGCACTTCCGGGGCACATCCTGGACGCGTTCCCTGCTGGGCGGGGTGGGCAGCTCGAGGGCCAGAGTCGCCCTGTGGCCGGCAGGCTCTGGGCTGGGCCTCCCAGCACCCTGTAGGCCCTTTCCAGAGCACGGGGCCGCAGCCTCCCCCGGCATTAAAGGCACAACCTTGAAGGGGGGCAGCCCGGGAGACCTCGGGGTGGGGGGCTGCAGTGAGCAGGAGGTGGAGGGCAGGAGCAGCCCCCTACGAGCCCCCGCAGACACCTCCCACGGGGTCCGGCTTGCCGGGCTGTGCTCCCACGCCCATGGGATTCCCGCGGCCTTGGGGACTGTGGCGGGCGGGGTGGGGCAGGGGGCAAGTGGACTCACTTCTCCAGGTCAGTGCGAGGTGGTGCCCAGCAGGGACCCACGCCTCGGGGAGTCCGAGCAGCCGACCAGAGGCTCTTCCTCCTGCCCTTGCCTGGGCCAGGCTGGCCCGGAACCTGCGCCGGACCTTGTGGCCAGGGGTTGGGGCAGTCTCCGAGTCTGGCCAGACTGGACCCTGCGGGACCCGCCCACACCCACCGGCCAGGGGCATGAGCTGGGCGAGGCCTGTGTGCTCACTTCCAGAGGGCAGATGTTGGGGGGGCGTTGGCAGGGGGAGGCTCGGAGGGTCTTTCCTGAGGCCTCGGCTCCTCTGCCTGGTCGGAAGCAGGACCCCGGAGCCTGCACCCAGGTGGGTCCCGAGGGAGCAGCCCCCGGGCAGGCAGGGCCCCCAGAACTGCGAGCTTCTCACCTGCCCCCCCCCCCCGGGTGCGGGGAAGCCCCTTAAAGGAAACGCGGCCCAGCCCAGCCCTGGACACAGCAAAGACCTACAGGGACGCACGTGCAGGCCGGCTCCATCCCGGACCCCCACTGCCCCCCGGTGGCTGAACGGTGTATGTGGCGCCCACACAGCCGCACTGGCCGGCACGGGCCTGGGGCCGGGGTGGGGCTCCCTCTTAGACGGGCCACCCCTCCCCAAGACCCCAACTCAGTCTCCCAGGTCCCAGGGGCCCCTGCCCTGCCCACTCCGTTTCCTTCCCAGGGGCAGGAACAAGGCGGCAGCCCCACGGGCGCGGGAGGGAGGTCAGCAGGGACTCGAACCCGGCAGGCCTGGCCTCTGCAGTGGCCCCTGGGGCTCCTCTAAAGTGGGGAAGGGGCAACGCCCGGGGCCCCGTCCCGGTAGCACAGGGTCCCCGACACCCAGAGCACAAAGAAGGGGTAGAGCCCCAAGGTGAGGCCAAGACGGCTCTCCTGGCAGGCGGGTCCAAGCAACCGTGTTCACTGCGGCCCGCAGGCCCCTCACAGAAGGCCGGCCCGGTGCGGGCGAGGCACAGGCAGACAAAGCCCAGCATCGGGCTGTGGGGGGACTTGGCGTTTGCAGCGCGGAATAAGTGACAGTTTATTAAAAAACATAGGCTAGGCCGGGGAAAAGTAATATTGGATTTTATGATTATTTCATACTGGGAATTGTTACATAGTTCCATGCCTGTTTATTATATAACTACAGATTGCAATAATACATTTTGTAGCTTGTAAAGTTCCGAACAAGCAATTCTTCCAGTCCTGTGTTCGGTGGGCTGAGTTTTTATTTAAAAGAGGAGGAACTGCAGCTGAGAGAGAGAGCAAGCCTGCGTGAGCCTCGCCGGCATCTTCAGTGGTGGCGGTTCCTGGGTCCCCCCCACCCCCCGCGCCTGAGCCGCCTCCGGAAGCCAGGATCCCGCCTGACCCCCTCACGCACACGCAGACCCGCACTGACCACCTCCAGGCACGAGGCGTCACTTCCCGCGAGTCTGAGAGGACAATGCCCGAGACCCCCGGCCTGTCACTAAGCTGCAAGGGAGCAAGCGTGGCTCAGAGGGGCTCACCTGTCCGCAGAGCTCGGCCTGAGCTCACCCACCTCACTGCCCTCCCCCCCACAACAGCCCAGCCCCGAGCTGATCCTGCCTGACGTCGCCCCTCACCCGATCCGCCTCGGGACCCCTGGGCCGTCCCCGCGGTGAGCGCCTGGCACCCTCGTGTGAAGTTGCGTTCCCAGGAGGGACGCCAGCGCAGCGCCGGGTGCCAAGTGCCGATGCCACAGACTCGCTGGAGCACCTGTGCTCCCTGGGGCGGCCTCGGAAGGGAGATACGGAGCTGCTCAGTCTCCCACAGAGCCGCCTTATCTCGGGCACCCGGGAGCCTGCTAATGCCGCCGCCTTTGGGGAGGGAGAGTGAATGACGGGGCTGGGGTGGCACCACCAGGGAGACGCTCTCAGCAGGGCCCTGCCCCAGGTTCCAGTGAGGTCCAGCTGCATGCTGGCTGCCTGGCCGCACGCCGTGGCCCCCTCTGCCACCAGGACCCCTCCCCGGGGAGCTATCCGGCCAGCAAGAGGCGTCTCTGGGAACCGCTTCCAGCCTACTCGGAGCTACGGCGACTCTCAACCCCTTTGCTGAGTTTGGGGCCCGACTCCTCGTGGGGCCCCGATCACGGCACTAGCCCCGAGGGTGACCCGCAGAGGGCTCTGGGGTGTGGCAGCCACCTCGCAGCCCAGGGCTCGGCCACCCGGGGCGGGGAGGGGTCCCGCGGGGAACACGCCGGGCAGGCAGACCCAGGGTGGGTGGTGGGCGCCGGCCCCTCCAGGTCCCCAGCCTGGCTGCACCGACAGGTCCCAAGCCAGAAGCAGGGGAGCAAGGAAGGGTCCCTGTGTCCCTACGTCTGTCCTGGCAGAGACGCGGGTGTCCCCGCGGGGGGACAGGCCAGCTGGGACGGTTTCAGCTCTCTGACAGGGCAAGAGAAAATTCAGAAAGTGGAAGAGAAGCAGAAGCCCCCAACAGCGGTGCCGGGCCGCGGAGAACCCGCCAACTGTGCTGCAGACACTGGCAGGAGCGACCAGCCCCTTACCAGGTCAAGCACGGCGCGAAGGTCCCCTGAGCCCGGCGGTGCCCACCAGGACCCAGGATCAGGAAGAGCCGGAGTTGGTCAGCACGGGGGAGTGGCTGTGTCTGCAGTGACCATCCGAGTAGCCTGGACGCTGGTCAGGAGGAACTGGCCAGTTTCCCTTTCTGCAAACCGGCGTGTCCCGCCCGTTCCTTGGGAAATCCGTGGAAATCGGTGACAAGGAATTCCAGTCTCTAGCGCCCCCCACAGAGGAGGAAGCCCCCAGGGCAACACTCAGGCTGGGTCTGGACCTGCCAGGCCCAGGGTGGGTCCGAGAACCCGCTGTCGCTCTGAACAGACACGCACAGTCCCGGGCCACTGGAACCCATCCGAATGGCTGGGCCTCTGCTAACTGCAGGAGGAGACATGGACCCCAGAAAGCCTGGCACTGTTGGGCAGTGCGGTGCCTTGGGCAGCGCCCTGTGAGAGGCAGGGAGGGGGCAGAGTCTGGAGTCCACTCGGAGCAAGGCACACGCCCCAGCCCCGGCACCCCTGAACTGGGAGCTGCCTCTTCGCCCGGTGTGGTCACTCCAACTTGGCCCTTTGCAGGGCCCCGAGGGCTGAGACGGGCTGACCCAGCAGCTCAGGGCTCGGCCGCCGGCAGCTCTGAGGGTGCCAGAGTCCTTGACAGACACTTTGTCAAACGCAGGCACAGGGAAGGCGTCCACCGCGGCCCGGGGCTGCAGCCAGGTGAGTCCGAGTAACCGGGGTCGAGATTCTCCCACCGGCACCCAGTTAGTGCAAAGGAAGCAGCAGGGATCTAACCACCACCAGGGAGATGGAAATACGGCGATCAGGAAAAGGACATGTGCGATCACTCTTTGATCGACACCCCATCTGCAGAACCTGCCATGTACGTACCGGGCACACGCGCTCGCCGTTTCGTGAAGCGTGATTGCCACGGGAAAGACGAGGTGGCCGAGGGCCTCCTTAACGGAGCCTTTGATCGAATAACGGTGTGTGCACGTGTGAGAGAGCCCCACACAGCTGCGGGGACGAAAGGAGGGTCCCCCGACACGGGCCGGCCGGAAACGCTGCTGCAGGGAACGGGGAGAGACGCCTGCCTCTCCTTCGAGAGGGCAGAAAGTCTTAAAAATACGGAAATAATCGAACACAGAAAAACAAAGTGAGTAACTGAAGTTCTCGGTGAGTGAATGGTGAGTACGCCAGGTGGGCGCTGTCACGGCCACTCTGGAGGGGAACGGCGGAAGGAGAGCGGGCGGGTGGGTCAGAGGCTGCATCTCGCTGCTGGGCCCCACAGGGAGCCACGGGTGCCCCTGGACACGCGTGGTCCAAGGGACTCGCAGTCACATAGGCCACAGCCACATGAAACTCTAGGGGCCGGACTGTAGCCAGCAAGGGGATGCGAGACAGCGGGGTCAGACTTAGTCCCCAGGGCAGCAGAGAGGTGGCCCTGAGCACCCTGCACTGTCCCTGCAGCGACACATTTTGCTGGGCTGACCCCGAGCACTCCTGCCTCCTGGCCGCTCTCTGACCCGCCGTCTTCTGCTCAGCATGTCTGGCTGGAGCCGGGCCTGGTCTGGTCAGTGCAGGGGGAGAGGACCAGGCGCCCCGGGCAGAGATGCGGCCGGACGTTCTGGTGAGATGCCCCCGGACCCCACTCGGGTCACCTGCAGCCACCACGCGGCCATCAGGCAGAGCCATGGGGCGTCTCAGACTGTCCATCTGCCGGCCAGTCTGTCCTCCGCAAGCAGCAGGCCTGACAGCGACACCAGCCTCAGGCCCAGTTCACAGGTGACCAGGCCAGACCCACTCAGACCACTCCCGAGGGGCCACAGCAGAGGGGAGACCCCGGGTGCTGCCAACGCACACGCACACACACTCACACACAGTAATACACACACACAGTAACACGCACACATTCACACACACAGTAACATGCACAAACACACACACAGTAACACACAGTAACACGCACACGCTCACACTCACACAGGATGGAGTCTCAGCTGTACTCACGCATGCACACTCATAGTAACATGCACAAACACACACACATACACACACTCACACACTCACACACAGTAACATGGCACAAGCTGACGCACTCACACATACTCACACACTTACATGCTCACATACTCACACACAATAACATGCACAAACTCACACATACACATACTCATACACACTCACACACGCACATTCACATATACTCATACACACCCACATGTTCACACAGACTCACATATACATACTCACACACTCATACACTCACACACAATAACACTCATACATACACTCACACACATACACATATTCATACACACACGTACTCACACACTCACAAATACTCATACACCCACTCACACACACTCACAAACTCACACATGCATACACACATGCTCACACATACTCTTACAAATTCATACACACATGCACATGCTCAAACACACATGCTCACATACATGCATGCGCGTATTCGTACATAAATGCTCATGCACTCACACACTCATACACGTGTCCACACATGTCCGCACATGCACACTACACGCATGCTCACACACATGCTCACTCACACGGGCACTCACACACTCACACACAGATGTTCACACACATACACTCACACGTGCACACTCACATACACACACACATGCACATCACACACACGTACACACACACACACACAGCAAGTTCCACGCTGCAGGAACTACAGCAGAACCACTTAAATGTCGTTTTCGACAGGTGAGTTGCGAGATACGTGAGAGAATGGGAGCGGACACGGGGAGAGGCAGGAAATGGGAGAAGGACGGAGGGAGGGGAGGAGGGAGGGGAAGGAGGGGGAGGGAGGAAGCAGGAGGGGGAGGGAGGGGAGGGGAGGGGGAGGGGAAGGAGCTTAAACCCAAGGGCGTATCGGTGGGTGACTCCTGTGGGTCCGAGGTACACGGCCTGAGGAGTGTGAAGGCGGCAGCCCTGGGTGAGAGGAGACGCCTCAGGCTGAGGGCAGCCCAACCTGCAGCAGCCCCAGGGCCCAGGGGCCTGCAACCAGGGGAGCCCCAGGACAGACCCCCCAGCACAGACCCCCCAGCACAGACCCCCAAGCAGGGCTCTGGGCTCCAAGGGTCACCCATGCACTGGGCCGGGACCTGGGTGGCTCCTCCCGCTGCATGACCTTCCCCATTGCCCTCAGACTCCTGCCCTGAGGGTTGGCCCTGACTGGACATCGGGCTGCAGGGCTGTGGCCACCACCATGGCCTCAGCCCCTCCCGAGCTGGGGGACACAGCCAGACCAGCCGGGCTCCAGGCCACACTGACCCCTGCCCAGCCCAGCTGGTGTCCTCTTCGGAGCAGCTGGACATGGCCACCACCTTCCACAGCAACCAGCCACTGAGGCAGGAGACGAGCCACTGGCCGAGAACCAGTGGGCAGATGGGAGAGGCACCACCACAGAGGGGGCTCAGGGCGCCTGACACGGCCCCAACGGGCCTGTCCTCGTGCCGTACTGCACGCAGCCGGGGATCCCCACCCGAACCCACACACACATGTCCACACACATGCAAACACGTGCACACACACATGCTTGGCACACACACACATGTGCACGCACGCACACCCAGACAGGGACAGGAGAGGGACCTGAGTCCCACCAAGCACAGAGCCACAGGCGGGAGCGGCAGCCCCCGAGGAAGGTCACTGGGAATGTGAGGGACCCCCACCCCGGTGCCCGCCGCAGCCCCCACACCAGGGACTGGAGACCTTCATGGGAGCTTCTCTCTCCTGAGATTCTCGCCGACGTCCTTCCAAAATGCAGAAATAAACTGTTAAAGGAGGGAGAGACGTGGCATCCGAGTCCCCCAGGGGCCCCACCAGCACCCGGACGAGCTCTCTGGCCTGCACGGGAGGGGGGTGACGGAGTCCCAGCTGTGCCCGAGGCCCAGCTCTCCCCCCCCCCACACACACACACCCGGCAGCTCAGGACTGACCCGCAGAGAATCCAGCAGCTGGTCCCCCTGCTCCGGACCCTGATGTGGCCGCTCCTGGGGCCACATAACCCACCGGGCAGACACCCAATGAACGCAAGAAACTGGGGAACGGAACCGCAGCGGGGGAACCTGGCGGGAGGGACAGTGATGCGGAAACCCAACTCCACCGGCAGCCCTGGCACCAGCGGGCGATGCTGTCCTGAGTGGCCACTACACCTGCTCGGGGGCTGCGGGGCGGATGGGGGACAGTGCGGGGGGCAGGGGGGGACATCGCTGGGATGTTGATGCCCGAAACAGCTCTGTAGACCACAGTGTTTAAATAAAGTGGGGAAAAAAGATCAATTCAAGTTTAGTTTAGGCCTAAACTTCGCTGTGGAAAGGATCCCAGTAACCCCTGAGTAAACACGCCAGGAAACAGCTCCGGCTCTCGGTCCGGAGACATCAGCCCTCAGCGGAAACTGCGGATGAAGCGGAAAGCGGGCCCGAGCTCTGCAGACGCCGGGCGAGGGGGTCCGGGCAGCCCCCGGGCACTGCAGCGGCTCGGCAGGTGGGGCCCAGCAGGAGGGGAAAGGAAGGGGACGCCGCAGGACCCAGACAGGCTTCCCCCAGGCTCACTGACCCAAGCAGCGACGCACGGCCGGTGACCGGACCCAGCCAGCAGGGGACAGTGTCAAAAGGGGCCAATAGGCGAGTTTGTGGGGCTGGAGCGACAGCACAGCGGGGAGAACATTTGCCTTGCCTGCGGCCAACCCGGGTTCGATCCCCAGCATCCCGTAGGGTCCCCGAGCACCGCCAGGAGTGATTCCTGAGTGCAGAGCCAGGAGCAACCCCTGAGCACTGCTGGGTGGAACCCAAAAAGCAAAAAATAAATAAATAAATAAATAAAAAGGTGAGTTTGAACCCACGGAGCTGGCGTGGGTCTGAGTCACCGCACAGCGAGAAATAAAGCGATACAGCGCGGGTGCCGGGATCCGGCTCAGGGGGTGTGAGAGCAGCACAGGAAGGTCACGCCTGAGGGACTGAGGCGACGCTCGGCTGACGCCTGTCAGACGCTGGAGGCTGGAACACAGCGGGGCCTCTGCCCCGTGGCCGGGAGTGGTGGCCTGCGACTCCACACGCGGCAAAATACGTCTGAGAAAAGGCGAGGGAGACTCTGCCACACTCCCGCCCCGGGGGACTCGGCAAAGCAGTGGGAAGCCCGGGGACCCCTGGGCAGGGCGGGCGGCCACGCGTGGACAGGCCACGGCAGGTCTGGCAGGGCGGGCGGCCCTCCGGGTGGCCATCCCGCGCAGACCCCGCAGACGCCCACGCTGGACATTCTGCCTAAGCTCCGACCAAACGCCCTTCCAGTGGCAGGTGGGGACGGACCCTGGGCCGCCTGCGAGGCTGAGGCTCCGGAGCAGAGGGTCACCGTGAGGAGGGAGAGAAGGGCGAGAGGGACCCCGGGAGGGGCGGCGGGGCCCCACCAGGGTTTGGGCTGGGGAACGCAGGGGCTGTGCCCACACCTACACCAGGAGTATCCCACCATAGCTGGCACCAGTGACTCTGAGAAAGGAAGTGACGAGCTGGGGACACTGGGCTCGCCCTCCTCCGGGAAAGGCGGAGTCTCACAGCCACTGCCCAGAGGGAGGACGGGAGGACACCGAGGTGGAAGGAGGGAAACTCCCAAGCACCGTGGCTCAGGGGTGGGAAGACAGCCGGCCGCGGCCGCACCGCACAGCCAGTCACAATGCTGACCGGGAAACGCCGTCCAGGTGACGCTTCCTTGAACGAAGCTAATAGCCAGGAACGAAGGGCTGGAGTGTTGAGGCCGCTCGACTGCGATGCAGGGACCCGGGAGAGAAGCCGGGAAGGAAATACGGAACAGCAGGGACAGGAAGGGGGAGTCCCGGCCAACGCACACCCGCCCCCACCCCTGAGAGTGAGTGGCCGGCTACGGACCCACACGGCTCTGCTGCCCCTGGCCTCCGTGAAGGCCAGTCCCCGCCAGCTGTGTGGGTCTGCGGGAAGCCCCCACAGCAAGGGCAGCGTGTAGACGCATCCCTCTGCCCTCGCGCCCGCCCATACACAGACTGGGCCTCAGGGAGGGGGTCAGGGCTGTCTCCGCTCTCCGGCCCAAGGCCCCGGCCCCCCACGCGCCAGCCCCACAGCGCCCAGCCCCAGCCCGGGGGCTTCACGGCAGGTGGGTCTGGGGTCCAGTTCACTGTGAGGGTCTCCCACCTGCGTCCCCGTGGCACGGTGGCTTGGAGGCGGCCCTGCTCCCGCCCACCCGCGGGGACAATGACAGATGCAGAAGGAAGCGCTCGGCCTAGCTGAAGGAGGAGCGGAGAGGAGCGGGGGGGGGGGGGGGGGGGTGATGGGCTGTGGTCAGTGGTCAGTGCGGGACATACCCAAGGGCAGCTGCCCCCACACGCCCAGGACACAGACGCTGCCCTCCCCCGGCTCTCCCGGCCAGGGGTGTCCTGTGTGGCCCTTCTCTAGTTATGGCAGAGCTCCGGGGGCCTGGAGTGGTGGCGACTGGCCTTGCCCACGGGTGCTGGTTTCAGCCCACGGCAGCTGCCCAAAGGCCTCCTCGGGCCTCCCAGGGGCCCCAAGCCTTAGACTCCAACCCGTGAGGGTCTCGAGAACAGGGACGGCCCCCAGTGACTTGCTTTGGAGATTCCGCTCAAAGCAGTGGGAAAACCCCAGGCCCACCTCCAACAGACCCAAGTGGCCACCAGCCCTCAAAGGGTGGCCCAGCCGCCCTCCTGCCCGGGCCTGAACAAAGGATGAGAGCGTTACTGAAAGCACAGCGACTTACCTTCGAAACGGAGGCGCGGGCCCCGCAAAGGGGGCCTGGCGTTTCAAGCTTTGACGAGGAAAGAATAGCTTTACACCAAATTGCATTTTCAATATGTTAATTAAACCAATAAAGAGTAACTGTATTTGCGTTTCCTGATCTAATAATAAAGCAGATATGTTTGGCCAACTACTTAAGCGCTTGATGGAATATTTTACGCGCGGCATTTGCATACTGAATAAATGCAAGACGAACATTCCGAGTTTTCGTGACCGGCTCAGGATGCCTCGGCCGAAGGCTCCCACGCGGGCCTCCTGGAAACCGGAGCTAGAAAAGCCCATTTGATCAAACGTCCCCCCTGCGCTTTTCTGAGAAGCGCACTTAGAGCTGGTGCCGGGACTGCAGCCAGTGGCGGGGGTCTCCACGCCACCGTCTCTGGGGGAGCTCCGGCAGCCGAGGGTGAGGGGCCGCCTTCTGCCCGCCCGTCGGTGGCTTTGGGGGAGCTATGGACCTCTTGGGCCCTCCCCACCCCTCCCCACCCTCCCCCGCCCCTCCCCGGCCCTCCACGCCACGCGCGTCAGCAGCAGCTCGGGCTCCCCCCACTCTGAGCTGGGCAGGAGGACGCCCGCGCTGGCCGTGGCCTGTGGCAGCCACAGGCTGGGGCCCTGAGAACGGCACCCAGGATGCCCATCCCCCGCGGGGCCAGGCCAGCCGCCCCCTGCCCCCACCAGAGCCCTCCAGGAGAGCACGGGCCGACACTAGCCAAGGCTCCTCTGGCTCCCGGGGCCCCAGCCCCGGGTCACAGCCACGGCTGAGGTGAAGGTGCAGCAAAGCAACAGTGGGACTGCAGCCCTGTGTGGAGCTTCCGGACACTGGCCTGAGTGAGGGGCCACGCTCTGCCCGCGTGGCCGCTGTACGGACACGGCTCTGGGTGGGCAGCACAGTGCAGTGGACAGGCATACAGGCGTGGTGTGCCCAGCCCGGCGCCAGCCCGAGCCCTGCGGGGTCCCTGGGCAGTGTGTGTCCACCAGCTCCCAGCTCTGGCCAGCCGCCCCCACCCCCAGTCCGTGGCCTAGCTGGCCCTGTGCCGCCCACTGCTCCCCCGGCCTGCCCGGGCCGAGGGCCAACCCGACACACGCCCCTGTGGCCCCGCTCCCGCTGCCTCGCCCTGCTGCTGTTTCTGCGAGTTTATTCGCTGCCCCTGGTGTTGGGGCGGGCAGGATGGGCACGTGCCCAGGGCCCACTGCCCCCCAGCTGCTGCCCACACACTGTGCATGTCCAGCCGCTGAGTCTCCCAGTCGCCCTGTGGCCAGGCCCTTCCCACAGGGGCCCTGACAGGGGCCCAGGCATCTCCTGCTGCGGCTGACGCCTCCCTCAACCCGTCCTCCAGCCAGGGACCCTCTGCCGGACACGTTCCCATCTGTCAATTAATATTTAATCCCCGTAATAAAGTTCCTCCCGTGTGACTCTCACCGTGTCCCCTCACCACTGACGAGTCTATTTAGACTCTGAGTTTCACTGCCGGCACCACTGTGTGTGCAGACGTGGCCAGGCTGCCTGTCCTCCTGGAGCACCCCAGGACGCTCCCCGCCTGGGGACCCCCGGACAGGAGCATCGAGCCCCTTGCCTTTCCCCCTGAGAAAGGGGTACCCGGGGTCATTGCCTGGACTTCCTGCCAAGCAGGCTCAGCCTGTCCCACACGGGGCGGTTGGGCCAGAGGCGCCAGGGAGCAGAGAGGAGGAAGGGGAGGAGGAGGGGGAGGAGGAGGAAGAGGTGGAGGAAGGGAGGAGGAAGGGGGGAGGGATGAGGAGGGAGGAGAGAGGAGGAGGAGGAGAAGGAGGAGGAGGAGGAGGAAGGGGAGAAGGGGGAGGGGAGTAGGGAGGGATGAAGAGGGAGGGGAGGAAGAGGAGGAGAAGGAAGAGGAGGGGGAGGAGGGGGATGGAAGGAGGCTGTGTGCCCCCTGCACAGTTGGGCAGCTGCGTGAGAGCCCCCCGGGAGCAGAGGCGGGTCACAATGACCCTCCGCCTCGAAGCGACTCCCGAGAGGAGCATCCGGCCTGTGAGGGGCGGCAGGACGGAAGCTGCCATGTGTGCAGGGCGCGGCCTCCTGCATCCCAGGACCCAGCAGCCAGCTGAGCCCTCGCCAGCCTGCGGGCACAGGGCAGGGCTGGTGGGGACAGGCCAGGCCCCTGGGCTCCTTCCCTGGCGCTGGACGCAGCTCGCCAGTGGGGGCCTCGGGGGCTGCTGCCCGGTCCAGCCGTCCCCTCCCTGCCCCCGGGAGGGCCTGTCGGCGTGGGCCTCTCTCTAGGCTGCCGCCTCAGTGCCCGGAAGCCCCCTGGGACTGGCCCCTGCCCCTGCCCAGACCCAAGGCCCCCCGCCTGGTCGTCCCTGCGGTCCCTGGCACCTCTCCTGCCCCCCAGCTGGGCCCACAGGCTCAGGAGACGAGGGTGGGGGCTTGGGCCCCCCGTCCTGGCCCTGGGTGCTGCTCTCTGACCGCTCCCCGCCAGCCACGAGCCTCCATCCCCACAGCCCATGTAGGAGGCCGCGGGCAGGGCACTGGGAGCTCAGGCCTCACTGTCCACGGAGACGGATGCTGGTGGCCCTGTGACAGGCCGGTGGCCAGCATGATGCGTCCTCCAACGTCCTCCCAGTATCATCCAATATCCCCCAATATCCTCCAATATCCCCCAATATCGTCCAATACCCTCCAATATCCCCCAATATCGTCCAATACCCCCCAACATCCCCCAATATCGTCCAATACCCCCCAACATCCCCCAATACCCCCCAACATCCCCCAATACCCCCCAATACCCCCCAATACCCTCCAATACCCCCCACCCAATACCCTCCAACATCTCCCAATACCCTCCAATATCCCCCAATACCCTCCAATATCCCCCAATACCCTCCAATACCCTCCAATACCCTCCAATATCCCCCAATACCCTCCAATACCCTCCAATATCCCCCAATACCCTCCAATATCCCCCAATACCCTCCAATACCCTCCAATATCCCCCAATACCCTCCAATATCCCCCAATACCCCCAATACCCTCCAATATCCCCCAATACCCTCCAATACCCTCCAATATCCCCCAATACCCTCCAATACCCTCCAATATCCCCCAATACCCTCCAATACCCTCCAATACCCTCCAATATCCCCCAATACCCTCCAATATCCCCCAATACCCCCAATACCCTCCAATATCCCCCAATACCCTCCAATACCCTCAGCCCGAACGACGCGCCCAGGTGACAGGCGCGATCGCGACGGGCCGTCGCATCCTCCGGCACCGAACCCGCTTTTTACTGAACAACCCGAATTCCTGCCCGTTCGGAAGCGCGCCGGCGCTCGGCTCCAAGCGGGCGTGCGCACGACCCCCAGGCGCGCGCACGGCCCCGGGCGCGCGCACGGCCGGGCCGGCGGCTCCGCGGTCCTCGCGCGCCCCCTGGCGCCTGGAGGCCGCCAGGCCAGCGGCGCGGACACGGCCCGAGCGCGGCGAGCAGCGCCCTCGCGTGGACACGCGCGGTCATGCGCCGGGCGCGCTGTCGCACCCGACCCGGCTGGGACCCAGCCCGGGTCCAGGGTGGGCGCACCCGCAGCGCCCCAGCGCACGGAACACGGCCCGGCCCGGCAGGAGCGCTGGGCTGGACAGAGACCCGGGGCGCTGGGAGCAGGGGGACCCCGGGGGCCCCCGAGGCCGGGGCCGCTGGGCTGGGGCGGGGCGCCCACAGCCCCTCCCCGGCACCAGCGCGCTCCAGCCCCGAGCCCCCCGGGGTGTCTGTCCTCTGTCCCTTGCCCCCTCCCCCCGCCGCGGCAGACTTGGCGACCCCCGCCCCAGCCTCCCTGCTAGATCCCGCCCAGCCCGCCCCAACACTGCGGGGGAGACGCCCAGGGCGGCGGGGGGGAACGAGAGGCCGCACCCACGCAGACGCAGACGCTGGCCCAAGGGGGCAGCCGCTCCCACTCCTGAAGGCCCCCGGGGAGCCGGGAGCACCTGCGAGCGGGAAGTGTGCCACCAACACGTCCACCCGGGCCCCGGGAGGGGTGGCCAAGCCGTGCCATTCTCCAGGAGGGCATGTTCAGGGACCACGGGGACGCCCGGACGGGAACACAGGTGGCACATGTACAGACCACGGTACAGACGTGTACATGAGACCACAGGTGACATGTGTAGGGGAACATACACTATCCACTGTCCTCCCGTTGTTCATCGGTTTGCTCGAACGGGCACCAATGGCGTCTCCATCGCGAGACTTATTACTGCTTCTAGCACCTCGAATGCGCCACGGGGAGCCTGCCAGGCTCTGCCATGCGGGCGGGATACTCTCTGTAGCCTGCCGGGCTCTCCAAGAGGGAGGTGACGCATGTGTGAGATCACATGTATGATCAGATTTTCACATGTACACAAGACCACAGGTGACGCCTGTGCAAAACCACAGGTGACACATGGGATCACACATGGGATCACATGGCACACGTGACATGTGCATGAGATCACAGGTGATACGTACATGATTAATGCGATACTTGTACATGGAATCAGGAGACACATGAGATCATGAGGGACACACATGTACGGGCGACCCATGAACCCACAGGTGACACAGTGACATCAGTGGTGACATGGGACGGGCACGAGACGCTCCTCTTGCGTCTGCTCAGCCGCCGCGGGCACCTGAGGGCTGGGAGGAGGCAGCACGTCCTGTGCAGGGTCAGTGTGGGCAGAGCAGAGGACAGGGCGGGCATCGGGCACAAGCCGAGGGTCCCTCCTCAGCCTCCTGAAGCCAAGAGCGCAGAGTCCAGCTGCATTACCTTGTGTCGAGTCAGAGGGTGCCCCCACGGACATCGGACAGCGGGCTGCGGGCACATCCGCAGAGCCCAGAGGCAGGGCCAGAGCCCCGGAGGTGTGGCCACTCACCGTCACCCAAGGCTGTGCAGGGCGGGGCACTTCTTGGCACCTCCTGACGGGTCCCGAGGTCACCCCACCTTGCAGTGACCCTGTCGGTGGGCACGGGGCAGGGCATGCCCAGTTAGTCCAGCTGGTCTAGGTGTCTCAGCCTCACGAGGACCCTGAGCCCATCGGGACCTTCGTGTGTGCTGAGGGCGGCCGATGCTGTCTGCTGAGGGTTCCCGGCTCCGTGCCACGGCCTCTGCTCCGTGCTGGAGATGGCTGCCAAGGCCAGAGCCCATCTCTGGGGTCTCAATTTTCTTCATTCAGGACCAACCTGTGACCGCCACGGCATCGGTAACCACCTTGGGAAGGGAAAGGCCTCCCGACTTTGTTCCTGGATTATTCGGTTTTATTGCTGTGTATAAATTCCAACAGCATTTGGTCCATGTCCTTATAAAAATGTCACAGTCTTCAGGGAGATGCCAATCAAAACAACGGGACAGCACCACAGCCCGGCCCAACAGGCCCCAGCACAGAGAAAAATCCACCAGGCCTGGCGTGGGTGGGAAAGGGACCCTCGTCACCGTCAGTGGGGACGGCGACGGTCCTGCCTTTCTGGGAAAAAATACGAACAATTCAGAAGCAACCCCAGAACAATCTGGACAAACACGGCCTGTTCCCCAGAGATCGGAAACAAGGTCTCCGGAAGAGCCAGCCCCCTCCTCCCACACCCACCCCCCCGCACCTGTGTCCCTACAGCAGGTCACAAGACACTGACACCACCCGGTGTCCCCAGACACGCTGCAGTGGGACCCACGCGGGCGTGAGGAACCGTCCCTCCGGGGGCGCCAGGCGGTTGGGCCATGTGGACGCAGCTGGCGGGGAGATGCCGGGGAGGGGACGTGGAACCACCCAGAGTCGGGCCCAGGACGTGGCGAGCGGCCGTGGGTGAGGGGTTGAGAAACGATGGCAGAGGGGCAGGAGCCCAGGGGCAGGTTTGGCTGGACAGTACGCTCGGGGCCGGGGGTGGGGCCGTGGGCAGGCGCTGACCCGGGTTCCATCCCTGGCAGCCTGTGTGGTTCCCCCAGCCCACAGGAAGTGACCCCTGAGCACGGAGCCAGGAGCGAGCCCCGAGCCCCACCAGGTGTGGCCCCCAGACAGACACACGGACGGACAGACAGACAGACAGAGAGTCATCCATGAATCACGGCCGTGAAAAGAGACGCCCGCGGGGCTCCAGGTCCCTGCAGGGAGACCCCCGTGTGGGCACCTGCCCCGGGGGGCTGCAGGGAGCCCTCCGGCCAGCGGAGGGCGCCAGCGGTCCGGACCAGCTGCCCGGCCCCACCTCGGCGCTCACACCAGCAGCCAGGGACAGGGACTCCAGGAGTTTCGAGGTGTTTATTGCGTCTAGTGCGGGTGGGGAGGCGTGAGGAGGGGCCCCCGTGGGTGGGGAGGTGGCAGCAGCCTCGCGGGCCGAGCTGACGGCGGGAGCGCTCCCCACGCCGGCCCCGCGGCCTCACGCGCCGTCCCCCCGCAGGATGGGCAGCAGCTCTCCGTTCTCCTTCAGCTCCTGCGGGCGGGACAGCGGCGCCGTGAGGGCAGGGCCGAGGAAGCCCGAGCCCCGGCCGACGCGCGCGCCCCGGCCCCAAACGCAAACCCACAGCGCCCCTGGCCCACCAAGGCCGACACCCGCAGACCCTCCCGTGCCCGCCTCTCGGGTCACAAGTGCCACCCGGCCACTGGGTCGGGCGGGAGCAGCGAGAACGGGGCCGAGGTGGGCCTGTGGGACGCACGTGCTGGAGCCCAGAGCGCGGCCCAGCCCCCTCCCGCCTGTCCTCGGACACGCAGACTCGGCGGGGCACGCGGCACCCTGCGAGCACGGAGGGCCACTCCCGCGTTAGATGAGATGCATCGTGGCTGTTCCCCGGGAGCCGCCAAGAAAGGCACATGGACGGGCTGGGCTCCACTGCGGACACTCTCCCGACAGGGGCAGCTGCCCAGAGCCCAGCTCCGGCCTGAGGCAGGGGCACCCCGAAGAAGCGTGCGGCTCCTGTCTCCACGGCTGCAGGCTCCAGGAGCCACCCTGAGCACTGTGCCGGGAGCAGCTCTTCTCCTGGCTCCCGCAGAAGCATAGCCCCCGTGCTCCGTCCCTCCCAGAAGTGCCCTCTTGTCCGCCGTGACCGACCGGGGCGTGGCCCGGAGCCTCGGCGGGGAGGGAGCACCAACGGTCGGGACGGACCGCCCCGTGCCCGCCCGGAAGCCGTGGAGCGGGTCCCGCCTCACCTTGACGATGTCCAGCCCCCCGACGAGCTCGCCCTTGACGTAGAGCTGGGGGTAGGTGGGCCAGTTGGAGTAGGCCTTCAGCCCCTGCCGCACCTGCGGGGACAGACAGCGTGAGCCCCCTCCTCCCCACAGGCCCACCACAGACCCTGCGAGCACCGAGGGCCGCTCAGGGATGGGCCGTACCTCCTCGTCCTCCAGGATGTCGAAGGTCTCGTAGTCAACGCTGGGAGGGAGACAGGAAACCATCAGACCTGCCACGGCCAGACCCCTGGGGCCTTCCTGGGGGGGGGGGCCACGGGAGTGGACGCTCCTGGCCAGCACTGCAGGGGGCGCCAGGGAAGCCCCCAGGACATACCGCCCAGCCTGCCCGAGAGCTGCAGAGTGCACGGGCAGATGGGGTGGGCCAGGCAGCGGCGCACGGCCATCGCTGGGCACACACAAAGTGGGCAGGAGGGCCAGGGCACCTGCCGTGTGCATGGGACAGCCGGCACCCACGGCCCGCGAGTGCATGCGAAGACCCCGGGGCCAGAGGGAAGCTCCAGGCACAGGGCTGGGGCCGGGACAGCCTCAGGGGCCTCGGGAGCTGGGGAGGGTCTGAGTCGCCCCTGCACTGGGCGAGGGGCCTGTCTGTCCTTGGGGCCGAGTGGACCTGACGGAGGGGCTGGCTTGACCCCCTGAGCCCTGGGGCTGGGACAGGCCAATGTCCAGGGGGTCAGGCACGGGGCCGCCCAGGACCTGATCCCGGAGGCCCCTCCAGAGCTGGGCGGAGGGGAGTGACCCCAGGACAGGGGAGCAGCGGCCGGGCTGGCGGGCCAGGGGCTCTGGGCTCAGCGGGGCGGACGACGGACACCGTGGGGCAGCGGGCGGCTCACCCAGCACCGTTGAGGATCTCCAGGATTTGTCTGCTGAATCCACATTTCGCCTCCTGGACCCCGACAGGACAGCGGCTGAGGGCGGCGCACGGGGCCCGCGAGGAGGGGCCCGCCGTCCCCCGCCTCCCCCGGCCTGCGCCTGGCGGGACCCCAAACCCCACGGCCCACAGACAGAGCCAGAGCCCCGACGCCTCCCACGTGAGGTGGGTCAGCCCCCGTGGAGGGACACGCCGGGGCCTTCGCAAACAAAACCCAGATCAAGAACCCGGCGCAGCACGCCGACCCCGGCTCCACCCCCCAGCGCCCCCGGCGCCCGCGGGTCCCCCAGCACTGCCTGAGCATCACCCGTGTGACCCACAAGCAAAACCAAAGAAAAAGAAAACCCTGCCTGCGAGGGCCAAGCTGAGAGCACAGCGGCCAGGCGGGACACGCCGCCGCCAACCCCGACCGAGCGGCCTGAGAACAGCAAACGCACGTCAAGGGGCCACCACGCGTGTCGGGGCCCAGCACACGGCAGGCCTGGGCACGCTCCAGCGCGGGCAGCAGCAGGCGGCCGGGCTAGCAGGAGGCAGCCGGGGACCACTCAGCTGTGTGGCCCCACAGCCCGCGGGCCCGGGGAGAGACGCGCCTGGCCCCCGCGCCCTGACCTGCTTGTTCCCCTTCATGAAGAGCATCACGGCGGCTTTATTCGTCAGCACCTTGAGCCTGGGGAGAGAACACGGCAGGAGGTCCCCACAGCTCACAGCCCGGCGTGTTCCCGCACGGTCTCCCTAGGCCCCTGCAGAACCCAGAGGCCTTCTGAGGCCCGAAGGTGCAACTGACGCCCATCGACCCCGCACTACAGAGAATTCTGGGGGCTGTCTGGGGGCGCCCTGCCCGGTGCCCACCTCCCCAGGCCACCAGCAGCAGCAGCTGAAGTCCAAAGCCCTCGTCGGAGCAGGGACAGTGACCGCCTCCAACCACCCCTGCCTGGCCGCCTCTGGGCCATGCCCAGCCAGCCCAGGAGAACGTGATGCGGGTCCCAGCCCTGCTCCTGGCCGCCGGCTCCGCAGATGCGCCCCCGCTCAGACGTCCCTGAGGCCACGGGACTGGCAGGGCCGGGGCCGAGTGTGGAGGCACCGACAGGCTGGCCCCAAGCTCCCATATGGGAAACAAGCAGCATCTGACTTGAGAGCTCCACCTCCTCGTGGCCATCATCGAGGAGCACCGGGAAGGGAATGGGGGGGGGGGTGGGCACAGGGGGGAGAGCGGGGGAGGGGGGGAGGGGCGCGGGAGGGGGCCGGCGGGGGTGGGGGTGTGCGAAGAGCCAGCTGGCCGCGGCCCGGGGCTCACCTCTCCTCTAACTTGGGCACTTTGGGGCAGATGGTATCGAGTTCCGCAGACGCTTCCAGCTCCTGCGGGGACACGGGCATCAGAGACCTGGACGCGGGGCCCTGGCCAGCCCAGCCCAGCCCAGCCGGAGCCCACCTTGACGATGTCCAGGCCCCCGATGAGCTCGCCCGAGACGTAGAGCTGCGGGTAGGTGGGCCAGTTGGAGTAGGCCTTGAGGCCCTGCCGCACCTCCTCGTCCGAGAAGATGTCGAAGCTGCTGAACTGGACGTTGTGTCTGTTGAGAATCTCCACCATCTGCCGGCTGAAGCCTGGGAGGGGCGGGGGCTCAGCGAGGCCGGCGGGGGTGCCCACTGCCCCCGCCCCCCGCCGGGGCACAGCTCCCCGCCGCCCCTCCGCTGACCGCGCCGCCCCCTGCGCGCGAGGGGAGACAAGGCGAGTCCCTTCCAGGACACCGAGCGGCCACGCTCCGACACCTGGGACGGCCTCTCCAGCACTCTGGAGAGCGAGGGAAGTACTGGCCAAAGCCCCCCTCGGACCACAACTGTCTGGGCCCGGGACAAGCAGCACCGGAAGGCAGAGCCCACGCCAGACTGGACGCCCACGGGGAGGCTCCGGTCGGCCATGGCCCGAGTCACCTCCCTGCCTTGCCCGCTGCCATCAGGGGTCCATGGGGACCAGAAGGACGCTCAGTGAGAACTGAACAGGCCAGGAGCCTGTGTCCACACTGCCGACCAACCGAACGCAGGTCCATCCACACCCGCACCCCCGTGACCATCTGACTGTGGCTCCACGCCGCGTCCACGCCC
This sequence comes from Sorex fumeus, assembly GCF_029834395.1. Classification (NCBI taxonomy): domain Eukaryota; kingdom Metazoa; phylum Chordata; class Mammalia; order Eulipotyphla; family Soricidae; genus Sorex; species Sorex fumeus. The sequence continues at coordinate 3,545,482 of NW_026606199.1, read as the reverse complement.
CCACAGCACCCGGCTGCAGCTCCATGCCCTTCGCCATGTCCGGGCCAGGCTCGCCAGGTGAACGGGCGGCCAGAGAAAAGCTGGGACTGAGCCAGGCCGGTCCTGAGCCTGACCGGCCCCACGCCTGACCGGCCCCGAGACAGGCCGGCCCTGATTTCTCTGCCGTTCGCGTAACCACCGACAGACCGACGCTGGTCTCTCACCGGCCCTCGGAATTTGAGTTTCTCTTTCAGAAACTATCGACATTCTCCAAAGCGTGTGGCGTGATTCCTTCACACCTGCACGTTCCGTGACTTTATTAAGCTTCTGTGACACATTGTCGCTCCGCTCTTTCCTGACACCATCTTCTCATGATGACATTAGCACGGCAGAGCCAACCCAGGGCAGACTTTTATAGATCCTCTCGTCCTGCCTGAGAGGGGATATTTTTCTTCCCGTAACCTAATTCTCCCAATCGTTTCCCAATACTTTGGACCGCTTCACTCCCCGCCAGTCTATCTTCCTTCTCTGCAAACCCAGTTGTGATTCACCGGGAAACCGCCTATTCTCGGGAATCAGGTCTGACTGCGCCGGCAAGCGTGTTCAGATAGAATCAAATCCTGAACTCAGACCGGGATCAACGGCAGGCGCAGCCCCACGTGGGGCCGAGCCAAGTCGCTTCGGCTCCGAGGCGGGCCTGGACGGCCCGGCCCCCTGCGGCCCGGCCTGCGGAGACGCAGCCCTGCTTTGTGGGCCTGAGCCGCACGGAGCGCCTTCCCTTCAACTCGAGCGTTACGTTCATGTACAGCCTGGAGAAAAACACGGATTCTGAAATCTTTTTCATTCATCTGGGAGTTCATTAGTAAACAGCTAAGGGCTGATTGCTGATGGTTACTCTGCTGCCAACATATTAACTCATTTCTACTGCAACTGGCTAAAAAAAAAAAAGCTTTGTTTTAGCTTTGGGCAATTACATGCAGACCAGAAAGATTGATCGGCGGCGGTTTGTTTTTAAGGGTTAAAATGATAGCCCTGGAAATGTTATGCTTAAGGATGAAATAGTGAGGAGGCTGTCTTCCAGAAACAAAATACCCGCACACGCCCTCCTCGGGAACGACCTTCTGCACACACCGCGCAAAGACAGCACTCAGAAGGAAGCCAAGTTCTCGGCCATGGCACCCACCCCGCAGTCGGGGGAGGACAGACCCCGGCTCGCACGTGGCCCCAGCTCTCTCCACGGCCCCAGCTCTCTCCCGTCCCATCCCATGGGCCACAGGAGGGCGGCTCTAAGGGTGCCCAGGCCACCAGCGGTTGGGCCGCTCGGCCGCGTCCAGACAGCGACCCTCAGGGCCGGGGTCAAGGCTCTGCTGAGAAGACGATCCCGTCCCCTCTCCAGGAGCCCAAGGCACCAACACCTGCCTGCGCCCCCTGCGTCTCTCGGCATCTCCCGGCATTTCCTGTGTCCCACCAGCGTCAGCCCACGGCCGAGACCCCCACACCTGCACCGCCGCGCCACGTCCCGACCCGGATTGGCTCTTCCCAGAGAGGAACTGGAACGCCCGCAGGCCACAGCTGAGGCCACCCCGCACAGCCCAGGCGACCCCCTCTCACCTGCAGCACTGCCCTGACCCCAAGGGCACCTCCACCCCCCTCCGAGTCCTAGGCCCTCTGGGGGCGGGCGCATCTCACCCGAGCAGGTGGGGAGGGGCCGGCCAGGCAGGTGCCAGAGGCCTGAGACCACCGTCACCGCAGGCGTGGGACACAGGAGAGAAACACGGGTGAAAGACGGGTCTGAGGAAGGCAGGGGAACAAGGCAGAGTCGGGGGCCAGGGAGGGCGGCGCCAGACGGCGCTCACCAGCCACACCGTGAGTCGGGCGCGGACGGGGAAGGCGCCTCACTCACTGCTGGGGGCGCTGCAGGCGCAGCCCTTCGGGAAACCAGTACGGACACTCCCAAGTCTAGGGATCGACTCCCGCAGGGCCCAGCAACCCTCGGAATACCCCCAAGGGCCCAAAACCAAGTGTCCTTGCAGCACCGTGGACAACAGCCAAAGCCCAGAAACAACCCAGTGTCCAAGGACAGAGACTGGATACCGACTGTGGGACATGTACGCAATGGAGTATTACTTGGCCATAAGAAAAGAGAAGAGGGGGTATGGTGCTGCCAGCAGGCCAATCTGTACCTGTGAGGCGAGTGCATCAACAGCCTGATGGCGCCTTCAAACTTCCAGATACCCCAAAATTGCTGCTGTGCCTTTGGCCAGACCCCAAAAACTTGGGGCAAAGTTTACCAAGAAAGTAAACGGCCAAAAGTTAGGTATGTGGGAGACACACCCACAAACCACCTCCGGCTCAGCTATATAATTGGAGGCCTGGCCTCTCTGGTTCCTGATCCAACTGCTTAACGGCCATGATCCCAGAGACTCAGAAACAAATCTTGAAATCCAGTGGCTTTTGGCAGAAATGCGTCCAGTCCCTACGGTAGGTTACTGGCGCTGGGCTACCCCAGGTGGGAATAGTTTTCGTGCCTTGGCCTGTTCCCCCTGGCGGCCCGGTGGCCGGCATCCTCCAGAGGCCACTGGACAGTCAGGTTTGGGACTGCAGTGACGAGACACACAGGACCTCAAGGTATGGGGATGGAGCCGGCCCGTTCCTCCAGGTGCCAACAAGACCCCGAGTCATCGCCCACGAATGGCCTCTCTGGCTCCTGATCAAGCTGCTTAACGGCCATGACCCAAGAGACTCAGGAACAAATCTCAGAACCCAACAGATTTTGGCAGATATCCCTCCAGATTTAATTGTTAAAATTTCAAAATCGCGTGGCCACTACTGCAACCATGCAGCATCATATGTTTTTCATAACCCGCAATAGAAAACAAATTGTCTACTGTTGCCTTTTCAGCAGATCTGAGCGTTGGGGTAAAATCCCCAAAAAATAATGGTGGGTCTGGTGTCAAAACATTGAATGTGATCGAAGTAGAGAGAGAGAGTAATGTGGAAATCGTCTGCCCCACAGGTAGGGGGAAAGTTTGGGAAGGGGGTATCCTGGGCTCTGGTGAAGGTTCGGGTGTTTCATTGTGTGACCGAGACTTGGACCCGAAAGCTTTGGAACTGCTCGCATGGTGATTCCATAAATAAAATCATAAAAAAAATGAAAAAAGAAAAGAGAAGGTCATGCAGTCTGCTGCCCCATGGAGGACGTGGAGAGTCTCCTGCTGGGGGAGGTTAGTCAGAGGGAGAGGCTGACGCGGAATGGTGTCTCTCCTATGTGGGACACGAGGAGACCTAACGGGAATAGCGAACACCCAGGGACCAGGGAAACAGAGGACACGAGCTCTGGCCTTCAGCAGGAAACGGGCCACCCGAGGGGGCCAAGTCTGTGGGGCAGGGAAGCGTTCAACCGGGAGGAGGAAGAGGTGCTGGGAGGGGGCGAAGTGTGTGTGGGACCCTCCTGGCAGCAGGACTGTCCACCGCAGTGCGGAAAGTCCTGTGAAAGGGCCTCTCAGAGGGGCTGGAGCAATAGCACAGCGGGTGGGGCATTTGCCTTGCACACAGCCAACATGGCCAACACAGGTTCGATTCCCAGCATCCCATATGGTCCCCCGAGCGCCGCCAGAAGTGATTCCTGAGTGCATGAGCCAGGAGTAAGCCCTGAACATCGGCGGGTGTGACCCAAAAAGCAAAAAAAAAAAAAGCCTCTCAGAGAAGCAGACTTGCGGGTAGGGGGTGGGGGTCCCACTGGGGAAGGGGCAACGTGGACGGCGGGTGCTGAAACTCAGGGGTGAAGAACAGCAAATCTATGCTGACCACATCTGAAAAGAAATTTGTTTTTAAATGTGGTTATGAAACTATCACTGTCCTCCCGTTGTTCATCAAGTCGCTCGAGCGGGCCCAGTAACGTCTCCATCGTGAGACCTGTTGTTACTGTGTTTGGCATACTGAATACATCACGGGGAGCTTGCCAGGCTTTGCCGTGCGGGCGAGATCCTCTCAGTAGCTTGCCAGGATCTCGGAAAGGGGCGAAGGAATTCACCCCTGGTCAGCCGCATGCAAGGCAAACGCCCGACCCGCTGTGCTATCGCTCCAGCCCACGGTTATGAAAACAAGAAAGACAAAATAAGTGCTGGTGTGGAATGAAGCTTATAAAATCCTATTTCCGAATTTCATGTTTCAATTTCCAAGTTTGTGATATCAAGTGTTCCAGAGCTTGACGCCTGAAGCCTCCTCTCCACGCTCACATACAAAAACCTTCGAAATGCCACTGAAGCGAGGAGAACATCCAGGGAACGGGCAGGGCAGGAGCTTCCTCAGCCTGATTCTGACTGGTCTGAACCGGAGAGCCTCCCCTCCGCCCAGAGACCGAGGTCCAGGACTGACCCCCACCCGCCCGCAGGGCTCCATCTCCCTCCCACCGCCCATGTCTTCAGCCCATCAACCAAACCGGCACCAGAGGAACGAACTGCCGCTGGGGCCCGGAGCCGCAACTGTCCCTGTCCGGTCACTGCCTGACTGGGAGAGGCCCGGCAGTGCCCAGCCAAGCTCAGAGAACGGCACAGGACAGTGGGCAGGCGCTTGCCTGGCACGAGGCCGACCTGGGTTTGATCCCTGGCACACGTATGGCCCACAGGGTCCCGAGTCCCCTGATCCCTGAGTGCAGAGACGGCCAGAGTGAGTCCTGGGCACTGCCGGGTGTGGGCCAATAACCAGGAAAAGAAAAGGGACGGGCCGGTCGCGGGCCCGGAGCAGCCGCCTCCCAGGCGCGAGCCTGGGTGCACACGCGCCTCAGACCCGCCAGCGCCACGACCGCCTCCTCTCCGGACTCCAGCCCCTCCAGCCCCCCTGAGCCCCCCTGGAGAGCCACCGGGAGCCAGCTCCTCCCCGGCCCGCTCACCGCAGCGTGGCTCCTGGGGGGTCCCCTTCATGAAGAGCATGCAGGGGGCCGCGTGCGTCAGCTTCTTCAGGCGCACGTTCAGGTCCTCCTTGGGGTGCTCGTCACTGCCGGGCGGGAAGGAGCCGCTGGCCGCGTGCCGTTCCACCTTCTTGGCCAGCTCCGGGGCGTGGGCGCCGTCCAGCTGGTCGATCTTCTGCGAATTCTGAAGGGACGCGAGGCTGAGGCTGAGATGGCTGGCCGGCCGGCGGGGCTCTCCCACCCCCGACAGCAAGGGGGCTTCTCCCCAGGCGACCCACAGGGCTCGCCCCTGTGGACCGGGAAAGGTCGGAAGCAACACGGCTCTCCAACCGGAGCAGCCAGCGCCAGCCGGCCCCTGCAGACGCCCGCCCGGGGACCACTGAGGCAGGCGCGGCCGCTCCTTACAGAGCCAGGCCAGAGCAGAGGCGGCCGGCACAGACAAGGACGCCTCCCAGCAGCCCCCGGCCGGCCGCGCCCTCGCCTTACCTTAAAGAACAGGAAGGTGGGGACAGAACTAATCCCATATTTCTCAGATACTTCAGGAACAGCTTCAGCCTCCAACTTGAAAATAAAAGAATCGAAACTAGATCAGAAAAGGGGTCTCCACCACCGGGTGTGTGGGTCAGCTCCCCACACCTTCCTTCCAGGGGCTGGCGTTCTTTTAAGAGTCTCGGCACATTTACATTTAAATGAGCCTCGCTGGGAGCCTTGTCCTCACCACTCTGCGGTGTCAAAACAGGTTCAGAGGTTTTTATTTTGTTGCACATTTCAAGAGATGCCTGGAGGCTGTGAATAAAAATTTTGGTGCACTAGTGACCTAGTAAATTTTCAATCATATGCAGCTACTACTATATTGAAATCCATAAATCACTGACCCCAGTTATGTCATGATTACAGTGCTGATTTTCTGCCCACAGCAATTCGTGCTGTTTGCTCTACTGACTAATTCCAAGAGGCAGTATATCATGACTGACAGCTCCAGCCCTCTGCAAATTATGAAGCAAAGGGAGAATTTCTCCAATAAGCGAGAGACGGTTGATGAATTTTTCTTTTAACTCCTGCCAGGCTGCTGGCCACGGAGCAGGCACGCTGGGCAGTGACCGCGCCTGGGCCAATGGGCAATGACCTGAATACACCTGGGCCACCGGGCAGTGACCACCGTACACATGGGCGGCCACGAGGCAGTGGCCAGGCACCAGGCAGTGACCTGTGTACCCCTGGACCACCGGGCAGTGACCACCGTACACGTGGGCCACCGGGCAGTGGCCGGGCCTGGGCAGCGTGATCTGAGCAGGGTGGCCGCAGTCCTGGCAGGGCTGCGACACTGGCCACTGCTGACGCCCGGACTTCAAGCCCATCTCGCGCCCGGTTCTGAATGATGAGCCAGGGCAGTTACTGCAGGGTTATAAATAGCACGCCGAGAAGAAGCCAGGATCCGTTTTCCCTCACAGGACCGGCAATTTAATATCAACTTTTTAAAACCAATAAAACTGTATTCACATTATACCTCTAGGAAATAAAATTCGTCGATAAATTATATTGTTGCAAGTTCTTTAAATATAGAAAGAGCATTTTTGCAGGAGTGAAAGGTTTCCACTGGGCCTGCAAGCCCCTTTCATCCCGGCCTGGGGACGGCCACTGTCTCTGACTGCGGCTCCCCCGGACGACAACGGCTGCTGGGCTCACGGCCTAACTCCCGTCAGAAATCCTTGCGGACGTGGAGGCTTGTTATTTGCTTCCTTAAAACGTCTTTATGTGAAAACTGTTCAAGATTTCAAATCATGGAGCCGGAACGATAGCACAGAGGGGGAGGGCGTTTGCCTTGCACGCGGCCAACCTGGGTTCGGTCCCCGCATCCATAGGGTCCCCCGAGCACCGCCAGGAGTGATTCCCGAGTGCAGAGCCAGGAGTGACCCCTGAGCATCGCTGGGAATGACCCAAAAGGCAAAAAAAAAAAGATTGTAAATCAGAGGAAGGGAAGGAGAGAAGAGCCGAGCGTGAGGACCCCACAGCCCTGGCCACGCAGCCCAGAACCGGGAACAAACACGGGCAAGGACCGGTCACTTCCCCGCCCTCATCTCACCCCTGGGAGGCCACCAGCAGACAGCGGGCCAGGCAGCGTCCACCCTGATCCCGCGCGCCGCCGGTGTGAGAGAAGCGGACCCGAGAGGGAACAGGGCTGTGTGGCGCGGAAGCCTCGAGCAGGACGTGCCTCTGCCCCACGCCTGCAGCACCTCCCCCCACCCGCCCACGGAGGGCCTCGGGGGGCATCCGGGGAGCTAGGATCACCACAGTGCTCGGACCTTGCCCCTGGGGGGACGGGAAGCACGAGGAGGTTCAGGACGGTCGCGGGACAGCCGGGCAGCGCTAATGTGATCTGGAATACGGACAGGAAGTGCACAAATATGGAAAACGGATCCGACTCGGAAACAGCGAAGCCACAGCCGGACACTGGCGGCCCCGTCCACACCCACGGCTCCCACAGCCTGGACCCTGCGTCCACAGGAAAGCGATTGCCAACAGCCCGTGCAGCGGTGGCCACGGCCCCGGCCCCCTCCACAGACCCAGCGCCTCAGAGGTCCAGAGTCGTCTCTTCTTTTGGGGTTGGACCCAAAAGTCCCCAGCAGCGGTCACTCCTGGAGATGCCCAGCCCCGCTGCCCCGGGCCCAGCATGTCAGGGCTCTCTCCCGCCACACCAGGCCGCACAGCTCCTGCCCCGGGAGCCTGTCCCTTCCCAGGGAGCCACGGGAGACGACGGTCTGGCCGGCCGGCACCCGGGACCAGCGCAGGAAACGGCTTCTCAGCATGTGGCCCTGGAGAGGGCAGGGAGCGCAGAGCCGAGGACAGGCTAAGCAGGACAGACCCGGGAGGACTTGACATGAAACTGGGGGACATTCTGCAAGGCCTGGCCAAGAGGGTCTGTCCGCCCCGTGACATGACACAGTCACAGAAAATCTGACATTTTCCACAATCACATTATCAAACAAACACAAACTTCGAAGCAAACTTAAATTACAATTCTTGACGACTCTTTCAAAGCCCCTGTCAAAAGCCGGTTAACCCTGCGGACGGGCTCACCGTGAAGAGAGGAAGGCTCAGAGACGGGGCAGGGGACCCGCTGGGTGCGGCCACCAGGCTCTGCCCACTGGACTGACCCACCCGTGTGGGAGGGGAAGATGTGAGTTGCCGGTGGGCTCTCCGGACGGCTCTTTCTCGCCACCGGCGTTCGGTGCTCTCGGGCCGCTGTGTATGGACCAGGGTGGGACGGATCCTCCTTTGTGCTCTGCTTCCAAGTGTGCCGCTGTGCTCTCTTCTGTCTGTGTCTCTGTCTCTGTGACTCTGTCTCTGTGGTCTCTCCGCTGGTCTCTTCCAATCTCTCTCTCCAAGGCCCTTCTTGCTTCTCCCCCCCGAGGCTCTAACGTACTCGGGGATCCCCACCATCTTCCGTAAAGTCAGGGGCCACCCACGGTCACTCCGACATGGAGACTTTGCCATCAGCTATTAAAAGGACCATGTTTAGGATGAACCTACGCGCCATCGGGTCAGGAAGGGCTCACCCGTGGGAGCCCAAGGGCTACAGCCCCCTAAGAGGAGCCCGGAAGGAGAGCCGGGGCCCCGTCCAGCCTGGGCACGGCCCTGGGAGCCAGCACCCGCACACGGGGCCTGTCTGCCTGGCCGGGCGCTGCCCAGCACGGCACTGGAGCCCACCCCTACCCGCAAAAGACTAAAAAACCCAAATGAAGTTTCAAAAACCGTTTCTGTTTGCAGGGAGGGGGGCGGGCAGCCGGTGGGGCTCGGGGACCACCTGGGGTGCTGGGGTGGAACCGAGGTCGGCTCCTTCGCCCACGCTCTCTCCGGCCCTCGAAAACGCTCTTCACCAAAGAAGCTGACGCCAAAGGACCGAACGTGGGAGAGGCCACCCAAGCCCTCGGCGGCTCACGCCCATCTGCTCCTGCTGCCCGGCCAGGGTCCCCTTCCAACCGACCACACGCCTGCACAGGAGCCGGCCCTGCTGTGGGGAGGCAGCTCCGTGCCCCAGTGACCGTGGGCAGGGCCCGGCCCGGGCGGCGGCAGCAGGCAGCAGGCTCAGGAGCCCCCGGGGCGGCTCCAGGGCTCAGCGCCAGGTTTGGTGCCAGGGTGAGAGGGGATCCCCGAGTCCCCGAATAAGTCACGGAGGCGGCAGCTAAGACGGTGCACGCGTGAGGCAGGCACGAGAATCACCATCCCGCTGGCTAATCTCGGGACCGAGGCGTTTAATCATTCATTTGCTTGTCGTCGTTATCTGTTATCGCTGACCGGACATGCAGCTTGAATGTCCCCTTCTATTATTTATACTGGACATTTGAGGGTTACGCGCGAAGGTTACATCACACATTTCATTGGAATTTTAAATAAGTCCTGAAATTTTAAAAAGCTAACTGTGAGATTCACACTTGCTCTCACTGCATTAAGAATCCGGGGAGGACTCATGCAAAATTGATAAAGCAGTTAGCTCCTCGCGGGGCGGGCAGCGCACGGGCGCCAGGGAGGGAGAGGGCGCAGGGACAGCACTCTGGGTTCTGCAGACAGCACCGGGCCCCGCCGGAACCAGCCTGCGAGAAGCGTCGGCCCAGCTCACGAGCAGGAAGACCGCTTCTCAGCTCATACACAGGCTTCCCCGCCAACACGTCCTCCAAAATCACAAACTGTAGTTTCGAAAAATTAGGTTTGGGGGCTGGAGAGATAGCACAGCGGGTAGGGCGTTTGCCTTGCACACGGCCGACCCGGGTTCAATTCCCAGCATCCCATATGGTCCCCTGAGCACTGCCAGGAGTAATTCCTGAATGCAGAGCCAGGAGGAACCCCTGTGCATCGCCAGGTGTGACCCAAAAAGTCAAAAAAAAAAAAGTGAATAAAAGTAAATTTAAAAAAATAAATAAATAAGGTTTGGAGGTGGTGCAACAGCCCAGCATGAGGGTGCAGGCTGGGCCCCCTGCATAGCCCCCCAGCCCCTAGAAGTGATCCCTTAGTGCAGAGCCAGGAGCGAACCCTGAGCACCGCCAGGTGTGACCCAGAAACAAAAGAGTTTTTTTTTTAACAAAAGAACAGAATCTAAATAAAAACAAAACGAAGGCTTTGCGGGTTGCCTATTTTCTCCTCAACCCCAAAGATCCCGATCCTGGAATACCGGCGTGCCCGCCTTCCTGGCCCCTCTCGGCCAGCACAGTCTGGCCTGCCCCAACTCCACCTCCAGGGAAGTGTCACCCGTCCCAGAAACACGCAGGGAGGGATGCCCGGGGCCCCTCCCAGCACCTGCTCCCCAGCCTGAACCCTTTCCCCCTCCCCCACACCATCCTTGGCAGGGGAAGGCCCCACGCTCCTCCTCCCCCAAGCCCCTGCCAGCCTAAGCCACGGCATGAGGGGCAGTGAGGGGCAGTGAGGGGCACTGGGCAGTGCCGGGGATGACACAGCCCTCTGCACAGCGTCCACCCGGAAGCAATGGCGGCTGGCGGCCAAAGGGAAGGGCAGTACCTTCACGAACCTTCACGTACCTTCACGAATGACACCTGGGCGTGCTCCTTGGCCAGCTCGGCCATCACGGTGTTCATCTGGGCGCACTGTGGGGCCCATGGCGCCCAGAAGTGGACGACCAGGAGGGACCTGGGGACAGAGACGCAGAGTCAGTGAGCGTGAGGCTAGGTTGGGCAGACCCACAGTCTGGATCCTGTCACCAAACCACTTCGGGGCCAAGTTGCCCAGAACGGGGTGGGGGGGGGGGGGAGTTCCGCCCCCAACCACCGCCAGGTGCAACCCCTGAGCCGGTCATGCACCCCCATTTGGGGGAAACCCTTCAAAATTCTAGCAGTGTTTGTGCTACTAGATTTTTGCTGTATTTCACAAACAGGTAAGGGACTTGCAAGTCCTAAGAATGTTCCAGACTGGGGGGAAGTGACAGTTCACAGCAGCGTGGCAGGGGGCGTGCACAGGACACAGCTGACCCAGGCTCGACCCCAACACCCAGGTGATCCCCCAAGCACTGCCAGGAGTGATCCCTGAGAGCAGAGCCAGGAGTAACCCGAGCACCAAACACCACTGTCACTGTCCTCCCGCTGTTCGTCGATTTTGCTCGAGTGGGCCCAGTAACGTCTCCATCGTGAGACTTCGTTGTTACTGTGTTTGGCATATTGGCCACGTCACAGGGAGCTTGCCAGGCTCTGCCGTGCGGGCGAGATACTCTCGGTAGCTTGCCGGGTTCTCTGATGGGGGCGGAGGAATCGAACTCAGGTTGGCCATGTCAGCCACATGCAAGGCAAACGCTCTACCTGTTGTGCTGTCACTCCAGCCCACCAAACACCAATTATAAAAAAGGGAAAAGAATGTTCCAGATAAATTTTCAGGTCAATCCCATTTCCGGAGTTAGGCCTTAACCCCAAGGACGTGCGCTGGGTCATTCATGCCCCTCAGCCACGGTGGTCTTCCCTGCCTGGCTCTGGAGAGGGAGAAGGGTGTGGGGTGTGTCTGGGACGAGGGGAAGGGGAGGGCCAGGGCGGGGTGGGGGGAGCGTTGCCGGTGGGACCCCACAGGACAGCGGGGCAGAGCCAGGGGGCTATGATCAGCTGGGAGGGGGGAGTTTGCCTTGCACGCGGCCTACCGGGTCCGGCCCCCCAAGTCCGCCAGGGACGACCTTGAACCCAAAGCCCTGAGCACGGCCAGGTGCGGCCAAGTGGCCTCAGGAAAGGAGGGCATGAGCCTCCCACACCCAGCTGGAACCCCAAAAGGCTCTGGAGGCAAAGCACAGCTGACCCTCGGTCCTGGGGGCAGAGTCCAGGTGACCCTCGGTCCTGGGGAAGAGCACAGTGGCCCTCGGTCCTGGGGGCATCTGGATTTGCTGCCGCCAGGGAAGCCGGCTAGGTGCCTGAGAGCACCGAGAAAGGGCACTGCCAGGGACACCGGAAGGGGACAAGCCCCGGTCATGGAGCCGTGGGGTCACCAAGCTGGCCACACCCTCAGGCTCCATGCGGCCCTGGGGCCCAGGGAGAGATGGCCTGTGACCATCCCCAGGGAGAAAGCTCAGAGGCCCACAGGGGACAGGAGAGCGACCCCACCTGTCTGCAATGGAGAAAGGCCGCGGGGAGCCGCGTCCCTCCGCCCATCCCCGCGCGGGCCAGGCCACAGGCACTGACAGTCCCACCAGGCCTCCCCCAGCACCCCACACCCGGGGGTGGGACTGTGCGGCACAGTGCCCAGCGGCCTGAGGGACAAGGGGCAGGTAGGCCCGGCACGTGGCCTCCACCATGCCAGAGGTGAAGAATCAGCACGACAGGCAGCTCAGCGGACCCCCAGTGACCTTGGTGACATCCCTGCTGCAACGCGGCAATCACCACAAACGATTCCCACTGACCTAAGACTTGGGGAGGCCATTTGCCTTTCGTGACAAACAGAATGCAGTAGGACAGGCTTGTCCCCGCAGGGGGCAGGCTGGGCGGGGGCTGGGGCTGGGACCTCGATGCCTGAAACCGGCGTTATGAACAACCTGGTTATAATTTTGCAAACTGTTCTGAAAAGCAACAGGTTTGATCCCTGGAACCCCACAGAGTCGCCCGAGGCCACTAGGAGTGATCCCTGAGTGCGGAGACAGGAACAAGCCCTGGGCACTGCTGGGTTTGGGCACAAAACCAAATCAAAAGAGAGACTGGGAGGGCAGATGTGATCTCGAGCTGGCTCGTTTGATCTACAAGGAATCTTTTTATTCAATTAACTACATTTTTCTTTTATTTGGGGGGCGCGAGGAGTGTTGGCTTTTGGGGTCACACCTCATTCCTCCTGGCTCTGCACTCAGGAATTACTCCTGGTGGTGCTCGCTCAGGGGACCATATGGGATGCTGGGGATCGAACCCGGGTCGGCCGCGTGCGAGGGAAACGCCCTCCCCTCTGTGCTATCACTCCTGCCCATAACTACATTTTTCTTTAGGTGTGAATGTAAAGAAATGTTTAACAAAGACAGACCGACATTCGCAGCTGAATCACACTCCGAAAACGTAAGTTAGGGTGAAACTACCGAGAAACGCCACTGAACATCTCCTAGGCCCGGACACCATGCAGTGCCCAGCGGCACGGGCAATGGGCACGCACACACCCACTGAGAAACGCGGTGGGTCTCGAGTTAGAAACCTGCGTGTCCACACGGTCAGAAGTGCCCTCGCCAACAGGACCTGCATCTTCTAGTGGAGTGGAAGCACTACCTCCAGTTTTTTAAAGCGGAGAGAGGATCGCTTCTCACGATCTAGACAGTTTTTAAAGTCGTAATATCCCATGGGACCCGCACGCCCGGGGCTCACTCCTGGCTCACTGCAGAGTGCTCCTGAGCACACATCCCGAGGGCGAACCTCACACGGAAACCTGTCAGACATCTCTTACTTCCTGTCCTAAAGATGTAACCGGAAAAACAAAGACTCGCATGTATGAACGCTCTCTCGTGATCTTAGAGAGCAAATAAATGGGGAAATGCACTGCCCCACGACACGGGGTTTTAATGGTCACCCAACAATATACCAAGAAAACAAAAGCTTCCCCAAAAAATCTAATGACATGAAGAATGTATCGCAACACATTAAAACAGGTCACTGACAGGCTGAGCGCACACATGCAAGAAGAAACAAAGTAGGGGCTGGAGCGCTAGCACAGCGGGTAGGGCGTTCGCCTTGCACGTGGCTGTCCAGGACTGGATTCCCAGCATCCCATAGAGTCCCCCGAGCACCACCAGGAGTGATTCCCGAGTGCAGGAGTAACCCCTGAGCATCGCTGGGTGTGACCCAAAAAGGCAAAAAAAAAAAAAAAAAAGACAAAGCAAGCACGCAACTTAGGCTCCCTCAGCACTGATGACTTGGCGCGCTTCAGGGGACAAGCCTTGCCGTGCCCAGGCGAGCCGCCAGCTGTGTGCCGGGCAAGCGCCCTCCCCACCGCGCTTCTGGCCTGGGCCGACCACCAAAGTGACCCCCAAGGCTTCACGGCCGTGCCTTCCACAGCGGGAGACGCACAGCGCCCACCGCCGGCATGTGGGGAAGACCAACAAAACACATTGCGACCGAGAACTGGACCGCTCGGAGCCGGACGCCGCTGCCCTGCACCCAGTCGCCCTCCCTGCCCAGTGAAGGGCTGGCCACCCGAACAGCAGGCACCCCCGCTCCCCGCAAAGAACTCTCCGCTGCGGGCACGCCAGGGCGCAGCCACCGGGCGACTGGCCCAGGAGGCCCCTGGCTGGGCGGTGGCCCGAGGGGCTCGCTCCCCTGTGCGCCTCACCCGTAGGCAGGCCCAGCTAGGGCCACGCACCCAACACCATCAATCACGGGCAGAACCTGAGCCGCCCAGACGCCTCCGAGGTTTCCACCCCTGATTAGGTGACAGGAGAGAACCTCAATCTGCGGTGATTGAAAACTGAGAGGCAGCAAGTCTGCAATGGGGCGCCTTCCAGCTCACGGCTCAGTGCTCCTCAGCACCTCCCGGCACAGTGCTCCTTCACCATCTCTGGTGCAGGCCGGGCCAGTGCAAGCAGGGAGGGCGCTGGCCTTGCACCTGACCGCTGCGGGCTGGATGCCCACCAGCTGTGGTCCCCAGAGCACGGCCAGGAGTGATTGCCGAGCACTGCTGGGTGTGGCCCCCAAACAAAAGACCCTCCAATGCTTCCGTTTCCATTCAAAAAAAGAAAAAAAAAATGCAGCGCGGGAGCTGGAGCAGCGGCTCAGTCCCCAGCAAGCACCAGGCTCGGTCCCTGGCACGAACAGGGTCCAGCAGGGTCCCGGGGCCGAGTGGGCCCGAGCACGGGGCGGGAGGGCTCGGCAGGGCCCCCCCAGGGGTCCCCCCAGGAGTCCCCGCGGGCGTCCCCCGAGGTCGCGCCGTTGCATCATCCCCGGGCTCGGCCCGCGCCCGCTCGGGGCTGCAGCGGCTGCACCCAGGGGGGCCGGGGTCGGGGGTCGGGGGTCGGGGGTCGGCGGGGCGAGGCCGGGCGGGGACCCCCAGCTCGGCCCGGGTCCGTCCAGGCGCCCTGAGCTGCGAGAGGCGCGTGTCGGGCTCGGGGGTCCCGCACGGCCGCCCCGACCCCGACCGCGACCGCGCCCCCCGCCCCCCGCCCCCCGCGACCCCGCCCCGGCCCTCACCCCGCCTTGAGGCGCAGCAGCTCCTCGAAGCGCCCCGCGCTCGCGGCCTCCAGCACGGCCGCCGCCTCGGCCGCCCCCGCCGCCATGACGCCGCCGCCGCCGCCCCGCGCGCCTGCGCGAACAGGCCCCGCCCCGCGCGCCGGCGCACTGTGACGCGGGCGGGACTTCCGGCCGGCGGGCTCCGCGGCGCTTCCGGCGGGCTCGCGCGGGCGGCGGGCGAGGGTCCGGCGGCGGCTCGCCCGGGAGGGACCCGGGCCGCCGCGGGGGCCGGGCCGGGCTTCCCTTTGCCCCCGGGCCCGGCCGGTGCTGGGCCCTCAGTCGCGCGAGAAGCGTTCCGGGCCGCGGCGAGGATTTGCAGACCGCGAGTTTCAAATGCCAGAGATTTTTCGATGAACCCTGTAGAGATTTGCCCCGGAATGCAACAGTGTCAGATAAACGCAGAGAGGGCTACTATTCGCAGCAGTGTGGCAGAGCGGACCTCGGCCCAGAGACTGCCACTAATCGCAACAGTGTTGCAGAGCAGAACCACCGCCCAGGGGTAGCTACTGATCGCAACAGTGTTGCAGAGCAGGACCACCGCCCAGGGATAGCTACTGATCGCAACAGTGTTGCAGAGCAGGACCGCCGCCCAGGGATAGCTACTGATCGCAACAGTGTTGCAGAGCAGGACCGCCGCCAAGGGATTGCCACTAATCGCAACAGTGTTGCAAAGCAGACCACCTCCCAGAGACTGCTACTGATCGCAACAGTGTTGCAGAGCAGGACCACCGCCCAGGGATAGCTACTGATCGCAACAAGGTTGCAGAGCAGACCTCTACCCAGAGACTGCTACTGATCGCAACAGTGTTGCAAAGCAGACCACCGCCCAGGGACTGCCACTAATTATACAACAGTGTTGCAAAGCAGACCACCACCCAGAGAGTGCTACTGATCGCAACAAGGTTGCAGAGCAGACCTCTACCCAGAGAATACCACTAATCGCAACAGTGTTGCAGAGAGGGACTACTGCCCAGAGACTGCTACTAACCGCAACAGTGTTGCAGAGCAGACCACTGTCCGTGACCACTTTTTCTAGATGGTGGGCGGTGTTTTGACTTTGGGGCCATCCCCCAGGAGGTCTGAATGAACAGTCTGGATGGTCGGAAGGAGTGATCGGGATAGTGCTCAGGGGTTGTATTGAAGGCTGCGACTTAGGCGGGGAGGAGAGAGAGACAGCGCTTTCTTCAGGCAGCTCTTGCCACCCCAGGCTGGGAAGGCTGATGAAGTCTGCAGTGAGCCCCTACCCAGCTTGAACCAGCCAGCCCCACTAGGTGGCCATCAAGCCACACCTGACATCTACTTGTTCTGCCTCTCACAGGAGTTAATCCCCACCATGTGATGCACCCCCACCCCACCCCCCAGCACCGTCAGGAGCAACCCCTGAGGATTGCCAGGTGTGACCCACAAAGCAGAGAGAGAGAGAGAGAGAGAGAGAGAGAGAGAGAGAGAGAGAGAGAGAGAATGCAGGACAGAGCCCCAGTACACAAGAGGGGGATGCAGGCAACGTGATCAGACTCGCGGACACCGGCAGCACGTGGGCTGGGCTCCGGCAGCAGTGCACGAGATTCCTTTGTTCGGGTGGGCTTGTACAGGGTTTTCCAAGCTGTCCCACGTGGGGTCTTCTCCCTAGATAAGAGCCATTTGCTAGGGTGGTTGCCAGGGGGCTAAAGTTAGGAGTAATTGAGGGTCTTCCTTGAAACTCTTTTCTGGGTTTTTGTTGCTGTTGGAACTTCTCTTGGGTGGGGGGCACAGGGTCTGGGCTAGCTCCAGTCAAAGGTCTGATCAGGCCTTGGTTCCTATACCCACAAGGTGAATCCTGACAGCCTTGGGGATAGCTGGCAGGAATTCCATTGCCATGAGGGCCCTTCCCTAATATACCTGCCTACCTCAATATGCAGTGTTTGGGGTCTAACTGGGGTCGTCTGCATGCAAGGCAAGTCCTTATGTCCTGCACTACCTCTCTGGCCCTGTTTTAGAGGGCACACAGCTGACCCAGTTTTCATACCAGGCAACCCGCAGGGGCCCATAAGCCCCTCTGGGAATAAGCTCAAAGTAGCCAGTGGTGCAAGAACCAAAACTAAATTTTAAAAGTTAAAATTATGTGGAAAATAAAAGATGCAACTATATGTGACTCAGGGGCCTGTGTCTTGTGTGTAGGGGACTCTGGCCTAACACCAGCGCCAGCTGGGCCCAGGAACCACCAGGTTTAACCCTAAAGTGCCAACCACAGCTTCCATCTGGTGGTGGGTGGCACCGGCCAGCTGGTCAGCTCTGCACCCTAGAGGTGTTAGGGCTCTCACAGTCCGCCCTTTATGGTCACCACCCCTCCACCCTTGCCGGACCTTCCCCGTCGCTTCCATCTGCGGAGAGGGGCTTCCTGGGAGGGTGACTGGTGCTACTGTTGGACCAGCACCCCATAGAGTCCCCAAAACCCTGTCAGGAGTGACCCCTGAGCACTGCTGGGTGTGGCCCAAAAGCCAAGCTGAAATGGACAAGATGCGGGGCCTGAGCCCAACCTCGTTTGAGTGACCACGTTAGGGCTGTTTCAGGGGCACTTGGTGCCTTCCAGGCTCCAGAACCCACACACATCTGCCTGGAGTCCGCATGGACCCAGTCAGATCACTACCCTGCCCCCACCAGTTCCCCAAGCCCCAGAGGGAGGCGGGGGGCATCTGGCCACCCCCACAGCGCCATCTGGGTCTGGCTACAGTGCTCTGCCCTTGTCTACACCCTCTGACTGGCCTTCTCCTTTGTCCTAGGTGTTTCTCAAAGGCTCAAGCCCACAGGAAAGCGAGTTCTTGAGCCAGTGCCAACATGGGCCCTCCCGGGCACCCTCACCCCCCTGCCCTCTGTGAGGGCAGCCCCCCCCAGTCAGCTGGTGACCCTGCCGGGGTGTCAGGAAAGGGGCCCCTGGGGACCAGGAATTAGGGGCTCTGGGCCTGGGAGAGCCTTAGGGGCATCCATGAGTGGCCCCATGTTCAAGACGGGGAGAGAAAGAGGGAAGGAGAGGGAGAGGGAGGGGAGGAGGAGAGGAGAAGGGTGGGAGGGGAGGGGAAGGAGGAAGAGGGGAAGGGAGGAAGAGAAGGGGGAGGGGCAATAGGAGAGGGGGGGTCGGTCCCTCTCCTGGTCCTGATCCAGGAATGTCTGCTAGAAGGCGACAGTGGAGTGTGAGGGGAGTGAGGAGCCCCTTTGGGTGCTGCCATGCCCCAGGGAGATGCACATCCATCACCCCGTCTGCACGGACAGGGAGGGGCAGGATCCCACGGCCGGATCTCAGTGGGGTGCGAGACATGGGGTCTGGCGGGGAGGCAGGGGCACACCGGCAAGAGAAGACTCTAGAATGTGTCGCCGGGTGAAACGGGTGAGAGGCACCCTCTCGGAAGAGATCCCACCCAGTTACCCCAGCCCCAAGGTGGGGGGGGGGGGAGGGAGAGCCGCTCCCACCGGAGGGCATGTTCCAGAGACTAACGGAGTTGGGAAGAGGACGTAGAGCAGACTCGCCCTGAGATGGTCCCTTCATGCCTGCTCTCTCCCGGGCCAAACTTCTCTGGAACAGCCGTGAAAGCATCAGTGAGCACCTTTGGCTCTGCTTAGAGCTCCCTAATTCCGAGCCCAGGAGTCGCCTGAGATCAGTGCGGACACCCTGCTCCCCTCAGCAGCCTCACCCCTGTCTGCTCGGGGGCCATGGCCGGGGTGGCTCCCAGCAAGGCTGCAGGCGGGGAGGGGTCCCCGGGCGGGTGGGGACCAGCAGAGCCCCAAGTGCAGCCCCTGGATTCTCTTCTCCCCAGTGACCCAAGTGCCCAGGTCCCTCCTGGCCCCTTCCAGCCTCCAGACCACCAGCGTGTCCTGGAATGCGGGAGGCAGAGGTGAAATTTCTGGGTCCTGCCCCCACTGCCCACTCCGAGCACTGCAGAGGGAGTCTTGGGAAGGGAACCTCCCAGCCCCTTTCTGCAGCTGCCCAGATTCGGGGCCATGTCCCGCTGAGCCCCAGCCAAGGACAGAGCGGCGGACCCCGGCCTCTTGTCCCGGCGAAACCTCCTGTGCCCCTCCCAGTCTGTCTTAGGAGAGAGCGTGTCTCTGTGCCGTAAATGTTGTTTATGCTGGCATAGCTAGATTTTTATTGGTTGTATTTTTGCTGCACTTGCTTGAAAAATAATTATTTTCAGAGAAAAGAAGAATTACATATCCAGTAAACTAAATAAGGCTCATGTTTATTAGGGGCCTCTGACAGCTCTTCTCACATGAAAAAGAGATTTCCAAGCGGTGAATGGACAATTTATGTGCAAGTTTATTTATAAAGCAGATTTCAAGACATAATTCATCTTGGCCCCGCCAATAACAACACATTCCATTTCCTTTGTGAAGCTTGTCCTCTGCCGGGCTGGCGGGGAGCAGGGCTGCCCACGCGGAGCCTGGACCGGCGTCCGGCGTCCACCGCCATCCCGGAGGCCTGCAGGGGATGGGGTGCTGGGGGCCCCCAACCCGGAGAGCAAGAATGGACCACGTGACAGAAGGTGCTCCCGAAAAGCGATATTTTGAAACGTGGCTCACGGTCTCAAGTCCGTGGCTGCAGCCGCCAGCACGTTCTGGCTCCGGCCCCCGTGGGCTGGACTTGAATCGCTTCCTTCCACCGCCCGGTACCTGCACTGCGCTCTCCGGCCTGCAGGCGGCGCCCGCGTCCCTCGGGCGCTCACCGGGGCTCACCGGCGCTGTGCTGGGCCCCAGAACCCCCTCCCGTGGCTGCCCCCAGGAAACACTCAGGCCCAGCCGCCTGCTGCCCCCAGGAGAGAGGCCGGAGGGAACAGCCGCACCCTCAGGGCAGCACGCACACCTCCAGGGCCTGGGGACTCGCTCCCGCCTCCTCGGTGATTCAGACCCCAGAACAAGCACCAGCGGGACTCGGGACTCCGGACTCGGGAAGGCCGTTTCTCAGGGAGAGCCCCCCCAACACGTACCCACGCTGCCGTCAGGCGGACCCCACTCATCTCTGCGCTGTGGACTTAGACGTGCCACTCCCCTTCGGGGTCATGGTGCCAGCCACAGAAGGGCTGCAGGGACACACGCACGTACATCCACACCACACACACCACACACATGCATCACGGCCTTCACGTACTCACATGTTACACGACACATGATACCTGGCACACACCACACGCATTCACACATGCTACATACAACTCACACGCTGCATCGCAATGCTCCCCTGCACGCAGACACACATGCACACACTCACACAAATACACATACACGCACATGCTCGTACGCAGGCTCACATGCTCAAACTCACATACGTATGCCAGACATCACACACCTGCACACACCATACACTCATATATGTCTATACTCACATACACACGCTCAGACACATGACATACACACACACACATGCACATATGCACACGCTCACGCACATACATACGCACATGCTCACAATCATTCACACATACACACGCTCACACGTACATACTCACGTGCTCACACTCTCACTTATCCCCACACGATAGAAACATACACGTGCTCACACTCAGACACAGGCGCACACACACACAAGCGCATACACACCACACACACACACACACACACTCACTCAGAGAAGAAGCTAACAAACCTGGGGTCAAACCCAGAGCCGGGACAGCCCCTGGCCGGACGCACGGCTCCCAGTCAGCGAGGAACGGCCAGGCTGCCGTCAGAGCCTCACACGTGCTGGTGCCCATCTCCCGTCCTCGGAGAGATCACAGCCCCCGCAGCGCCCAGGCAGGGCGGGGGGGACACCAAGTGTCCTGGATCTGCTGCCGGCACCTCCTCCCCAGTGGCCCAGCCTGGCCTGGTGCCGCCCTGCGGGTGGATGCCAGAGTGGGTGCGGGTGGGGGACGGGGGTCACAGGCTGTGAGAACGGGGGAGGGTGGAGTCCTATCTGAAGACCCGCCCGGGCCCTGGCCCTCCACGCTGTGATTCCTTTCGAGGGCTCTGCGACTGTCAGCTCCGGGGGAGGAGCAAAGTGATGAAAGAGGAGAGAGAGGGAAGCGGCTGCTCCCGGGACAGGGGTTGCCCGACCCCTCGCACCCCTTGCTCGGTCAGCCGCCACCCCGCCTTGGGGGGCTGGGAGTTCAGTGTCCGACGCCTCCTGACGGGTGAGCCACTGCCTGGCAGAGCTGCTGGAGGGACCCCTGGGCCCCACGCTGCCCCTGCACAGGCCACGGAATCCAGGAGGACGTGGGGCCCCTCGGTTGTGGCCCCGGGAGCAAACCCCCCTCAGAATACACTGCAGCCGCAACGGAAGGGTGTGGCCGCCTCTGCCCTGGGCCCCAGAACAGCAACGGCAGCTGCTGCAGCAGAGGGCAGCAGGGGTGCCTGCGGGTTGGATTTGGGTCACGCCCACTGGGCAGAGCTGGGGACTCGCCTGGCTACACTCGGGGGCCACACGCTGCCGGGCATTGGGCCCGGGACTCCCTCGTGGAATGCCTGGCGCCAGCGCCGTGAGCCCTCACTGAGCTATCCCCCAGACCCTCCAGGACCCCCTGACCTGCACGTGGCTGAGAGCAGGACCCCCTCTCCTGATGAGGCCTAATGGCAGGTAGAAGGTTCTGGAATGCCTGCTCAGCACAGCAGGGGAAAGACAAGTGCCAAGTGACCCCCAGGCCACCTCCGCGCTGGACGGGGGGCACCTGTGTGCTGGGGGGCGACTTCGCACCCCTCACAGGCCTGACCGCCTCCTAGAGGGTCTCCCGCGGGCAGGGACACGGTGAGCGAGGATGCGGCAGGCGGGAAATACAGCCCTCGCCGGCAATCCATCCACGGTGACTGATACAAGGGCTTTATAAAACCCCTCCGAAGAAAAGGAAGACGAATAGTAATATTTCTCTCAGGTGCCTCCTTGCTGTGAAACCTGGTGCTCTTCCTTCTCCCCAATAAGTCTCCCCGTGTTCCTGTCCCCGCGAGTCATTTATTATCCCTGTTATCCGCCCCCATGCCACGGTGGCATCAGTCACGTCCCACCTGCGAGGGGGCTTCTCCCGAACACGCCCCGTAATTCATGGGAAAAGACATGCCAAGATGGATTCTCAGACATAACCAGTGTGACTTCATCGGCTTGCAAATAAAACAAAATTTAGGGTGAAATAAAGCATCGTGAGAGCACGCCAGCCTCTGCACCACGAGGAGTCGGCAGCTGGAGACTGGGCAGAGCCGGCTCCCTGCAAGACGCCGCAGCCGGCTGACAGGTGGGCACTTGCCCGGCCAGCTTCTGGTCCACATCGAGTCCCTGGAGCCCGCAGAAGCAACCCCTGAGCAACCCTGGGTGTGGCCCCAAACAAGCCAACCAGAGTCTGGGCAACACTCACCCTTCGTGTGGGCATGTCCGAGACCTGACGAGGTTCCTCTGTGCCTGCCTTCAGCTGCGACCCTTGAGGACAGGAGCCAGTGGTGGCCGCCACAGCTGGGCTAAGCTGGGCATAGCGAATGGGACAGGTCCTCCCAGAATGTTCCTGCTCCTGAGGTCTTTGCTAGCTGGGGCAGCTGGGGGCTCTGGACTTGGTCCGTCCAAAGTGCTCACTCAGAAGAGTGGGACCCACGCCCTGGTGCCCACACCTGGTGCCCGTGCCTGATGCCCACGCCTCACTTGCTGAGATGTGAGTGGACACTGAGAAGCAGACAGCTCCCATTTTCATTCTTCTGTCCTTTGTGGCTTAGCGTTTCTGAGTGAAGAAAATTCTTGTGCCTGACAACCATCGATAACAGAAAGCAAGCCTGAGCTAGAAGGAAGTCCTCAGAAACACGAGCCATCAGACCTGGCATGCCCGACCCCTTGCCCAGGGCCTCTTGAACTTTGCCTCCTTCCTGTGGCTCGGTTGCACCTGAGAAATTTTCATGCGACCCCCGGTGTAGAGGGACATGCAGGGTAAGAAGCAGACTTCTGCAGTGAGTCGTGAAGGCATCTGGAGACCCTCAGGACATTTTCGACCCCCCGGCCCCCACCTCCGCTGCGTGGCCACAGTGAGGACTGTGTCCGGGAGGACCGGGAACCCCAGGCTGGCACTGGGCTGTGGCCCCTGCCAGCCTCACCCGTGTAGACCCCACGTGGCAGCTCAGCAGGGCTGCCACCTCCTGTCTCCTTAGGCCTGTCCCGGGCGCTGCCGACAGCACACCCGGACCCTTGCCCCAGCCCTCCCTGGATACCAGGACCCCAGACTCACCTGCCCGACCCATCTGTGCTAGGCGCTGACACACTCAGACCCACCCAAGCCCTCACTGCGGCCCCAGCCCTGCTGGACACTGGACACAGCAGAGACTCATCTCAGGCTCCAGGGCAAGTCCTGGGCCGTATGTCAGCGTTCGGGTCATCTGACTTTAGACCTCGGGCTGGGGCGTGGGGCATCAGGGCGTTCTGCTTTTCTGCTGTTGAGTTGTAGATACTGATTTAAAACAAAAAGAACATAAAGATGATTTTGCTCAGGAGAGAGAGAACAAAAGGGAATGCCCTGCCACAGAGGCAGGGTGGGATGGGGGGGATGGGGGGTGGGAGGGATACTGGGATCCGTGGTGGTGGAAAATGGGCACCAGTGGAGGGATGGGTACTTGATCATTGTATAACTGAAACCCAAGCACAAAAATTTGTAAGTCTACAACTGTACCTCATGGTGTCTCACTAATAAAAATTTAAAAAATAAATAAACTCACATTAAACTTTAAAAAAAGGATATTTTTGCTCTAATTGGTGCTCAAAGCACGATCTCCCCATGAGCTTTCCCACCTTTCGGGTTTAGCCATGATTGAGCTGACGAAGACCCTCCTCACGTCCCCTGTGTCGGTCAACTTCTTGACCAGACCATGAACACAAGGACTTTGCTTGGAGCTTTCACAGTGGACGAGCCTCGTGGTCAGTGCACAGCCGGGAAGGAGACCAGCAGCCAGCGCCCCTCGCGCCCGGGAGACGCCACCTGCCTTTCCCAGGACAATCACTTTTCTACTCTTTTCTTTCCCTCTCTCTCTCTCTCTCTCTCTCTCTCTCTCTCTCTCTGTCTCTCTCTCTCTCCAAAGCTGGTGGTGCTCAGGGATCCCGGTGGCGGCGCTTGGGAGACCATAAGCAGAGCTAAGAACTGACGCGGCCACCTGTGTGCAGGCAAATCCCATCCCCACCGTATGCCTCTGGACCTTCCCTCCTGTTTTGCCCACGGTTGTTCTTGTAGTGGTGCTCAGGGTCCTTATGAAACTGGGGACTGAGTCCAGGTCCCGCCCACATTTCTCTGGGTCTCAGTTTTCCATCTGCACACCCCCAGCCTGAGGTCTAAAGTCAGGCTGCAAGCGAAGATTTCTCCGCTACCTGTGCTTGGCTGAGACATCCAGGGCATTCCAGAGGGGGCAAGTGGGTGTTCAACCAAAGCACCAGTGACTGGACCCAGCGTTTTGGGACTGAGCCCCATAGAGGCGTCACCTGCTGAAAACTCAGGTGGGACATGGGTCCCTGTGACTGAAATCTCCAGGCTTTTAAAAAAATGTTTTTTTATTATGATTATGATTATTTTGCTTTTTGGATCACACTCAGCAATGTTCAGGGGTTACTCCTGGCTCTGTGCTCAGGGATCACTCCTGACAGTGCTTAGGGACCATATGGGATGCCAGGGATCGAACCCGGGTCAGTTGCATGCAAGGCAAAAGCCCTACCTGCTGTGCGATCGCTCCAGTCCCAATCTCCAGGATTTTGCGGAGTCAGACAGGCTATCTCCCCCCATTTGCCTGTACTTCTGGAAGCCCCGGCAGTCAAGTGTACGCCCCAAAGCTGCCACCCAGTTAAAAAGTCTAACTCCAACTGTGCCTCCCAGTCAGAAATTCTGGATTTCCTGGCGCACTTGGTCACATTTGTGGCCAGACAGCATTTCCAAACTCTACAAAGCGGACAATTCAGTACTGACACACCAGACTGGATGGGATGTCCCTTAGAAGCCGACCCATCAGGGAAGAATTTACTTGTAACAACATTTTAGTGATCCCTCAGACAAGACTTAATGTCTCCGAGGTGAGATACAACCATTTTCACTAATTTTCTTCTAAGGAAATATTTCTGTTGGCGACTGAGCAGCAACAAGCAATATAAACCAAGGTACTGTGGACCTGCCGGGCTGGAACGATAGCATAGCAGGTAGGGCGTTTGCCTTGCACGCAGTCAACATGGCCGACCCGAGTTCGATTCCTCCGTCCCTCTCGGAGAAGCCCGGCAAGCTACCGAGAAGATCTCGCCTGCACGGCAGAGCCTGGCAAGCTCCCCGTGACGTATTTGATATGCCAGGCACAGTAACAACAAAGTCTCCAATGGAGACGTTACTGGGCCCGCTCGAGCAAATTGATGAACAACGGGAGGACAGTGACAGTGACTGTGGACCTGCTATGGGGCAGGCTGAGGAGTGGCTGGGTAATGGTGACAATAGTGGAGGGAAGGTGACTGTGGTGGTGGAGACTGGGGTCGGAATATTGAACGCCTGTAACAAAGCATCATGAAGAACTTTGTAAACCGCAGTGTTTAAATAAAGTGGGTGTGCCCAGAGACTCAGAAACAAATCTCGGAACCCAGTGGCTTTTGGCCGAAATGCGTCCAGTCCCCGCAGTAGGTTGCCAGTGCCAGGCCACCCCAGGTGGGAATAGGTTTTGTGCCTTGGCAAGCTCCCCCTGGTGGCTCAGTGGCCGCCATCCTCCAGAGGCCACTGGACAGTCAGGTTTGGGCCCGCAGTGACGAGACATGTGGGACCTCACGGGATGGGGGTGAAGCTGGCCCTTTCCTCCCCACCCCAACAAGACACCGAGTCGCCACCCACGCACGGCCTCTCTGGCTCCTGATCAAGCTGCTTAACAACCATGATCCCAGAGACCCAGAAACAAATCTCAAAACCCAGCAGCTTTTGGCAGAAATGCGTCCGAACCCTGCAGTAGGTTACTGTCGCCGAGCCACCCCAGAGGGGAAAGGGTGCTGTCCCTCTGCCTGCTCCCCCTTGGGGGCTCAGTGCCTGCCACCCGCCAGAGGCCATTGGACAGTCAGGTTTGGGCCTGCAGTGACGAGACACACGGGGCCTCATGGGATGGGGGTGGAGCTGGCCCTTTCCTCCCTGTCCCAACAAGACCCTGAGTCGCTGCCCATGAACGGCCTCTCTGGCTCCTGATCAAGCTGCTTAATGGCCGTGATCCAAGAGACCAGAAACAAATCTCAGAACTCAGCGGCTTTAGGCAGAAATGCGTTCCATCCCCCGCAGTAGGTTACGGGCACCGGGCCACCCCAGGGGGAAAGGGTGCTGTTCCTCTGCCTGCTTCCCCTTGGTGCCTCGATGGCCGCCATCCTCCAGAGGCCATTGGAAGGTCAGGATTGGGCCTGCAGTGATGAGACACACAGGGCCTCTCAAGATGGGGGGGAGGCCAGCCCTTTCCTCCCCACCCCAATGAGACCCCGAGTTGCCGCCCATGAATGGCCTTTCTGGATCCTGATCAAGCTGCTTAATGGCCATGATCCAAGAGACTCAGGAACAAATCTCGGAACCCAGCAGGTTTTGGCAGAAAACCTCCAGATTTAATTGTTAAAATTTCAGAATTCCAAAATCGCGCGGCCACTACTGCGGCTTAGTGACATCATATATTATTCATAACCAGCAATAGAAAAAAAATGGACTGGAGTCATAGCACAGCGGGTAGGGCTTTTGCCTTGCAAGCAGCCAACATGGCCGACCCGAGTTCGATTCCTCCGCCCCTCTCGGAGAGCCCAGCAAGCTACGGAGTATCTCGCCCTCACAGCAAAGCCTGGCAAGCTACCTGTGATGTATTCGATATGCCAAACACAGTAACAATTGTCACAGTGGAGACACTACTGGGCCCGCTCAATCAAATCGATGAACAACGGGAGGACAGTGACGGTTGACAGTGCCTTTTCAGCAGATCTGAGTGTTGGGGTAAAATCCCAAGTAATAATGGTGGATCTGGTGTCAAAATATTGAATGTAATCAAAGTAGAGAGAGAATAATGTGGAAATCACCTCCCCCACAGGTAGGGGGAGGATGTGAGATGAGGGTATCCTAGGGTTTTTGGTGGTGGAAAATGGGCACTGGTGAAAGGACGGGTGTTTCATTGTATGACCGAGACTTAAACCCGAAAGCTTTGTAACTGCTCTCACGGTGTTTCAATAAATAAAATTATAAAAAAAAAATAAAAAGTAAGGTGGAGTTCATGCCCAATTCAATCAGCCTAATCAATAGCACAGCGGGTAGGGCGTTTGCCTTACAAGCGGCCAACATGGCCGACCCGAGTTCGATTCCTCCGCCCCTCTCGGAGAGCCTGGCAAGCTACCGAGAGTATTGGATATGCCAGACACAGTAACAACAAAGTCTCCAATGGAGACGTTACTGGGCCCGCTCGAGCAAATCGACGATCAACGGGAGGGCCTTTTAGGGCCTTTTAATCAATGGCTGAATAAATAGCAATACTCCTACATAGAAAGAAAGAAAGAAAGAAAGAAAGAAAGAAAGAAAGAAAGAAAGAAAGAAAGAAAGAAAGAAAGAAAGAAAGAAAGAAAGAAAGAAAGAGTGAGAAACAAAGCCGCCTGTGACCTTAGGCAACCCCCAGCCCCACCCGGAGGAGGAGGAAGGACACCCGGACTACAACTCCCAGAGACCTCTTGGCCGCGCCTGCGCTCATTGGCCCCCTGAGCCACCTATCACCGCGGGAGAACGCACGGACCAATCAGAAGCGGGAGGAGGCGGGCGCTCGCCCCAGGTCCCGGGCCGTCGGCGGGAGCCGGGCAGGTGCTCGGGGCGCGGCCTCCGTGGTGGTCCGAGGCGGCGGCCGGACAGTCCCTCCTCGTCGCTGCGGACTCTCGTCTCGGCTGTCCCCCCCACCGCCCCGGCCCTCAGCGGCCCGCTCGGCCACGTGGCGGCTGGCCCCGGCCGATGGACACGCTGGCGCCGGGCCCCTGGCGAAGGCGGCGGCCGGAGGAACTGCAGGCTCCGGGGGACGCGGTGAGGCCCCGGGCCTGGGCGCTGGGGAGGGGGAGGGCACGGCCAGGGGGGCGCCGCCGGGCGCTCCCAGGACCCCCAGCTGCCTGCGCCCGGGGCCGTGGCTGGCAGCACCTGGGCGTGGCCTGGGCGCTCGGCCGACACACCTGGGCGTGGCTTAGGCCCCCGGTCTGACACGTCTAGGCGTGGCCTGGATCTGACGCGTCTGGGCGTGGCCTGGGCTCCCGGTCGGACGCGCCTGGGCGTGGTCTGGGCTC
The DNA here is from genome assembly GCF_029834395.1 of Sorex fumeus. Lineage (NCBI taxonomy): Eukaryota > Metazoa > Chordata > Mammalia > Eulipotyphla > Soricidae > Sorex > Sorex fumeus. The sequence continues at coordinate 3,517,179 of NW_026606199.1, read as the reverse complement.
GGTCGGACGCACCTGGGCAGGGTCTAGTGCTGGGGGCGTGGCCAGCGTGCCTTGTCGCGCCTGCGCAGAGCCGCGCCGGCCAGGCGCTCTGTCCAGCCGCGCTCCGCGGGTGCGGGCATCGAGCCCCTGGCTTGGCGGGCGCGGGTCCGAGGCCGGACGCTGACCTTCGGCCATGGGCGCTGCTGCCCCCGAGTTAGCTGCCACGTGCAGGCACGGGCCGACGGGTGCGCTGGGACTCAGGGCCGGGGGGGTGGGTGGGGGTCCGGGTGCGAGGCCAGGCGGGAGGGGAACCGGGCCTGGACCCGCGTCCCGCCCGCTGCGGACGGCCCAGCCCGCGCCCCTGGCTGACCCCGGCCGCGCCTCCCCGCGCCCCTCACAGCGTCACCCCTGCACCCCGGGCGACCCTGCTGGTCAGTGTCTTGACCAGTGTCTCGTTCTGTCCACGCTCCGGGGGGTGGCGCCGAGGTGTGCGGCCGGCGATGCGGGACCCGCGCGTCCGCGGGCCCGGACCGGGCTTGTGGCCTCGGACCCCCAGCCGTGTCCTCTCCGGAAGGCGGTGCCGAGCCGCACGCTCTGCACTGGCCGGAGCGGGCCAGGTGGACGTGCGCGAAGGTGTGTCCCCTGTGCGGGCGCAGGAGCACTTGGCGGGGAGGGGGTGGGGGAATCCGGCCCTGGGCTGCCTCTGCCTGAGGCCTGTGGATTGGCGCCTGTGACCCAGCCTCCTTTCCTGGTCCCTTGGCATCCGTGACCCGCATCCTTCCCCGGGTCCTCTTGGCGCCTGTGACTCGGCCTTCTACCCCGGTTCCGTGGATTGGAGCCTGTGACGCAGCACCCTCCCCAGGTCTGTGGATCGGTTGCTGCGGCCATTTCGCTTGCTGGGTCCCTGGGCTTCTCTCCAGTGGTCATTCTTCCCTCGCTGCCTCCTCTCTGTCTGTGTCGGGTGCCGTGGCTCTTTTCTTTCTGGTCTTGAGCCGAAACCTCCGTGTTTCTGGTGGGGAGCTGTTTCCCCTGACGTCTTCTTTCCGGCAGGTTCAGTGCAAAACGCTTTGTGATGTTTCCTTCGATGTCTTTTCTGACCGAGTCATTATTTCGAAGTGGCTTTATTTCTCAACTTAGCTGAGGATTTCCGGGAGATGTTTCTGCCCCTGCTTTCTGATTCGCTGTGATCAGAGACGCTCTGGCATGGCTTCTTTACTTTCACTTTTCCATGTCAGCGTCTTGACACCTCTCACTGCGGCCCTCACAGCTTCTCGGTTTCTGGAGCTGGTGACCGTCGTGTCCACGCCCTGCTGGGGAACGTCTGACGGCATCGGGGTGTGGCGTGCCAGGTCCATGCCTGACCAGGTGCCGTGGCCGTGGAATGAGCCGCTGTGGCCCCCGGGGTGCGCCCACGTCTCTCCCCAGGCCCTGCCCCTCCCCCCGCAGCCAGCCTCCAGGACCCGGCCGTGGTGTCCACCACCCAGCTGGCCTTGCTCTCTGTCGCCTGCTGGTCAGTGTCTTGACGTCTCTCGTTCTGTCCATGTCAGCTCTCTGCTCAGGATGCCACGACTGCTACACGGATGGGTGTGACAGCTCAGGACTCAGTATGGGATGGGTCACGGGCTCAGGGTCACGCCCTCCACCGCGGGGCCACAGGCTCGGGTCACGCCCTCCACTGCGGAGTCACGGGCTCGCTCTTCCCCATGGGCTCACTCAGCGCCTGCAGTCTCGGGGCTTGGTTCCTCCTGCCCCGTCCCTCAGCTCCTGAGCCCCTGCCGGGGCCTGTTCTCTCTCTCCCGTCCACTGCTGCTTTCCTCCTTCCCTTTAGGTCGGGGCAGGCTTAGGGGTGCGGTGCTCCCCACCGACCCTGCGATCCCTCCCCCGCGACCCTGCCCTCCCGCCTCCTCTCGGGACCCTCAGTCCTGCGGCCAGGAGTCCGTCCCCTTGATCGCGTCTGCGCCGCGCAAGTGAGCTCACTGGGTCCGTCTTTCTCCTTTGTGTCTCGCCCCCCGCCCCCCTCGCTCTCTCCCGCGGTACAGCGCAGGCCAGAGTCCACCTTTCTCAGAGCTGTGGCGTCTCCGTTTCTCTGTCCACTCCCCTTTCTCCGTCCACTCGCCTGTCACTCGACACTGCGCGGTTTCAGGGCTTGGTGTGGGGCTCGTGCTGCCCGAGACCGGGCGTGTTCGTCTCCTCACCTGTCTCTGCCGCGTGTGTGCGTGGAGGGATGCTCAGACTTGGTGCTCGGGGCTCCCTCATCCGCTGCCCGGGGCACCGGGGATGACCCCAGGGCCAGCTGCACACGGGCAGGGCCTCACCCCTCCCCGTGCTGCTCCTCCAGACGCCGAGGCGGGACACTGCCGGCCGGCCAGCAGCCCTGTTTCCATCCGGGAAGTCTCCGGACTGTTCTCTAGCGCTTGGGCCCCCTGACCGCCCCACCAGCGGGGAGTGAGGAGGGGCAGGAGGGTTCCCAGGGTTCCCTCGCGGTGGAGGCGTCTCCCAGCGGCCTGAGAAGGACACTCCCAGCAGCACAACAGGAGCCGAGTCTGGACACCCACTCGTGTTTCCAGCGCCGCGAGACAGAGGCTCTCCAGGGAGGAGCGGGAAGAGCCGGCTGTAGGGAGGTGTGCTGGGCGTCCCAGCCCCAAACCGGTCACTCCTCCTCCTCCAGTGCTCACGGGGTCGCTCGCACGGGGGTGGGGGGACACAAACCAAGTGTCCGTAAGTCAAAGTGTGTCTGGATCCCGGTGCTCTGAGGGGAGAATTTAACCAGAAAAAGAAAATGGAAGGAAATGCAGACATTTGGAGACTGAGCAGCGTTCTGCTGGACAGCCCTCAGGCCGGCGAGGGATCCGAGTGGGAATGAGGAATTTCTGGAAACAGCCCGTCCCCGGAGCACCGCCGGCCGGCCACTGGCCCTGCCCCTCACATTCGCCGTCTCTGAGGAGATGCGAGCCAGGCAGCTGGGAGCCCCGGGACGCCCTCGGAGGGGCAGCCGCACCCGCTCCCCACGCCGCCACCATCCCAGCGGCCCCCAGCCTGATTCACCGCCTCACCGAGAATCTCTGCGGACTCAGTGCAGCAACACAGACGCGGAAGTTTCCGGACTGCGCGGACACACATGCTGTGCGACACCCACATTCCACGGTACTGAGACTCTAGCAAGAGCACCCCAGGTCAGGCGGGAGAGTAACTGGAAGCCGGCGAAACACAGCCAACCAGAGGCGCGGGGCGTGTGTCCTCAGAGACCCGACAACCGACAGCGAGATCGGACAGTTTTCACGCGCTTTCTTTGGAGCATTTCTGATCGTTCCTTTGACCTCGTGGTCGTAACCCGTGACCCGACGCAGATTGCTGTGTGCCCGCTGCCTGTTCAGAGGGCGGGCGTTGGTTGGCCGGGTGGGAAACAGGGCAGTGCTGGAGGGAGGGTCACTCGTGTGTGGGAACAGCAAAAGCCCCTGGCGACTGTCCCGTGAACAGCAGTGTTCAAAGACAGTAAAACAAAGAATTTTCTGGGGACAAATGAGAACGAAGCCACAGCGCAGAAAGGCCACGGCAAGCAGCGCGCAGGAAGTCCCCGGCCCGGGTACCGCAACACACAGACAGGCAGGCAGACAGGCAGACAGAAAGACAGACAGGGCCCCCGGGTCTCTCAAAGACCAGCAGGTGCAGCCCAAGGTCGGGCGGAGGGAACTAACCCTCAGGATGGGAAAGTGTGGGGCAGGCTGGGGCCCAGGCCCGGCCTTTGGGACCACTGGCGACCCCTCAGATGTTTTCGCCAAGAGCAAAGGGGTAAGAACCATGGGAAGCGCGACCGGAAACGGGAGGGGAAGTCTCGACGGCTGGCCGAGGGTCACGGCGGCTGCTCCGGGCAGTGACGCCAGGGAAGGGAGAACCGGCCAGAAACAGGCGGGTTCCGAGGGTCACGCCGCGCTGGGGGGCGAAGAAGCCAGAGGGGCCGTTATAAGCGGCGCGGGTGGAGCAGGAATCACGGTCCCACGGATACGAGCGTGAGCCCAGGCCCGCGGCAGTGGGAGCCGAAGCCTCTGTCTCATGGGAGCCTGGCAGGGGAGTGCGGGCGCGGCTCTTGGGTCACGTGGAGAAGATGGGTCCGTGGTGCTGCCGAGTTGGGGTGAGGCCAACAGCGGCGGCACCAACAGCAGCATCTCGGTAAAATCAGTTCCGAAGGGAAACAGGGCTCTGGGTCCGGGTGGGCCGACTTGCGACTACAGCCAAGCCGTCAAGGATGATCCCGGAATAAAGGAACTCCCGGGGTGTCTGCGAGTCTGACGCAGACGTCCCAGACACAGAGCTGCTGCGACAGGAAGTGGCTCAGCACGGGACACCCAGATTTGCCCCGCTCCTCCACCACAGGGACCCCTGAGCACTGAGCCTGGAGTACACCCTGAGCAGTGCCAAGAGGTCTAGAAGCAGACAGAGCCGAGTGGCCCAGGGACTGGCGGTGTCGTGGCCTGGCTGGCCCTGCCCTGTGTCTGTGTCCCCGTGTCCCCATGTCCGGGCTCCTTCCCCTGCCGGCTCTGTGTGTGTCTGCAGCGGGCCAGTAGATTGTCCTCAGAGTCCCGGGCGGGACCGTGAGGCCGTCGCGTGTGCAGGGACCTGAGCAGTGGCCGTGCTGAGGCGGCCCCAGGGTCCAGCCTGGAGGCACGTCGGGTTCCGAGAGCCCCGCCAGGAGTGGCCACTGAGCACGGTGCCAGGAATAAAGCTCCGAGTGTGACCCATAACCCCAGAGCAGAGACAAAGGTTGCGTTTGTCGTTTATCTCTGACGTCCCGGGACGATGGCAGAGACAGGCGCTGCCTCCCAGAGGTTGAGGAACACCGCCGGGGGTGGGGTCTCTGGGTCCCCACTTCCATCAGACAGGAGTGCGCGTGCTGCAGTCAGAAGGCCACCCACGCAGTTTGGCAGGAGGCGGAATCTTCTGTCGCTTGTTACTCGTTTTTCTAACAGAATTGATAGGTTTTGTGTGTTTTTCAATGTCAATAGTTTCTTACCTGAGTTTCTACCGGACTTGTTCGGAATGACGGCGCTAGTGCTGTGACGGCACTAAGTAAGAGCAGACGCTGGGAGGCTGGAGCGATAGCACAGCGGGCAGGGCGTTTGCCTTGCACGCAGCCAACTTGGCCGACACAGGTTCGATCCCCAGCATCCCATATGGTCCCCCGAGCACCGCCAGGAGCGATTCCTGAGTGCATGAGCCAGGAGAACCCCTGAGCATCGCCGGGTGTGACCCAAAAAGAAAAAAAAAAACAGACACTGGGGAGAAATAAGGCTGAGGGGAGGGTCGGCGTTTCCTCAACGTCCCGGGAGCTGCCGCCACTCTGAGGCTTCCGGGAGTGGGTGGCGCGGCTGCAGGGGCCTCGTGCCGCCGTCTAAAGCCACATTCTCTGTGTTCCAGAAGCGCGCGTGCCGGCGGGCAGACGTGACCGAGCCCCGTGACGGCCTGCCGGTGAAGGTGGCCAGCCCACATCCCGAGCACCGTGGCCCCCCCGACCCCGCGGGCCATGCCGCCGCCCGGGTAAGTGTCTGCTTCCTGACCCCCGGGCAGCACATCTCTGTGTCTGCGTGGGAGGTGGCGAGGGTCGCTGTTCTGATGTGCGTGGCTGTGATTTGTCCAACAGATGCCTCGGGATGGCGGAAGGAGCCCGGCCCAGCCTTGCCCACGATGCGTTGCAGGGGCGTCTGTAAGTGCGGTGGCGGGAAGGACAGGCTTGTTCTTGGGGACTAGGCCTTTAAGCGTTCGGGGGGAGCAGCAGCGTCTCCGGGACAGGGAGGTGACACGGGAGGCACACGCGGGAGTCTGTGAGCAGGCGCCGGGGCGGTGGGGGCGGGGCCTGGATCGCTGCCCGAGGAGGAATCGCTTTCCCGGCCGGAGCTTCGCTCTGTCCCCGTCACTGCAGATGCAGAGGACAGCATCCTCCCCCGTGGGCCGTTTCCTCCCCCGGCATCAGACACCCCCCAGGCTCTGTGAGCACCCAACAGCCCGGCCCTGTCCACAACCCTGTGGTGCTTGTACTGGTGAAGGTGTCGCCTTTTTATGACAGGGAGTTCTCTCCTGACAACCAAGGCAAACCTGAATCAGGGCCAGAGCGACAGGACAGTGGGGAGGGCACTGGCCTTGCATGTCACTGACCTGGGAATGAGCCCAGCACCCCAGGAGGTCCCCTGAGCACCGCCAGTGATCCCTGAGTGCAGAGCCAGGAGTCAACCCTGGGCATTGCCGGTGGGGCCTCAAACAAACAAAATACCTAAGTTTACTTGAATTGTTTATATTTTCTCTAGAAAGCCTTAGATCCCTCCCTTTATATATATATATTTATATATTTTTTAAAATTTTTATTAGTGAAAGACCATGAGGTACAGTTGTAGACTTACAAATTTTTGTGCTTGGGTTTCAAGGACAAAAGTACCCATATACAAGGATCAAGTATACAAGGATCAAGTACCCATCCCTCCACCAGTGCCCATTTCCTTACCACCACGGATCCCAGCATCCCTCCCACCCCCATCCCCCCATCCCACCCTGCCTCTGTGGCAGGGCATTCCCTTTTGTTCTCTCTCTCCTTTTGGGTGCTGTGGTTTGCAAAAGAGGAATTGTCCCTCCGGTTCTATTAGTTTTAGGTAGTTTATGATCTTTGTTACAGCAGCAAACAGGTAATTATTTCATTACATGTTTTTTTTTCCTTTAAATGTCACAGAAGCGTTACATTCTTGAGGTGAATGAACGCTTCTATTTCAGCGTTTTCTTTAGCGTGTTTCAGCTGTAGAGTGTAGTGTTGAAGCGAACTGGACTCATGTTTAATCTGCAAAGAAAGAAGGCGTGTTAGGAGTGTGTCGGTGTGCAGGAGCGTGTGTCTGGTGTGCATGTGTGTCTGGTGTGTGTGTAGAAGTGTGTGTGTGTGTGTGTGTGTGTGTGCGTGTGTGTGCAGGAATGTATATGAGTGTTAGGGTGTGTGCAGAGTTCTTGCTGTGAGTGTGTGCGGGGTGTGAGAGTGTGGGTGTATACATGAGTATGTGATGTGTGTGTGGGAATGTCTGTGGAGTATGTGTGCAGGTGTGTGGTGTGTGGAGGGGGGTGTGGTGTGGGTGTTTCTAGACTGTCTGGGTGAGACTTCAAGATGTGCATGGCCCTGTGGGTACACACCGTCATGGGTGTGTCACGGAGACGCTTTCCCACACTCCACAGGCCGCTGTGTGCCCCGGCTCTGCGTGTGTCCTGGCTCGTGCGTGCCCACAGCCCTGGCTCTGCGGCGCGCAAGGCCTCCCCGAGCAGCCTGTGTCCCTGGGTGGTGGCTCATGGGAGGCAGATGTGTCCCCCTGCAGGGCCTCGGGTGGCAGTGAGCGGCTCTCGGCTCTGTCCGGCGGTCAGTTGTGACCACATGGGCCCTGGTGCCCCAGAAGCCGGTGCCCGGCGCCTCCCCGTCACGTGGGGAGCAGCTGTCAGCTCCCCCGGCTGCGTCTGGCTGACGCTCACCCAGGCCCACGTTCTCGTGCACACGTCTGAGGAGGTTTTCTGTGGCGTTTCCCACACTCACTGCGGCTGGGACTCACAGGGCGTGAATCTGCCAACAGAAACCTCTGTTGTATGGACTGATCGTTGTTTCCATTCATCTGGATACTCTTCTCTTCTAAATTTCAGAGGTGGACTTAAGAATATCGGTCTCCCTTTATTTGTAGTTGTTCTCAATACAGTTTCGCCCGGGTGAATTATTCGCTGGGTGATGGGATGTTTGCACGACTGTTTCTCAGCCTTATGTAAATAGGGCCTGAGCGTCCCCCGCTGTGGCTGCTCCCTCCGAAGCCTTTAACGTAAGACGCTGATTTGGGATTCTGGAACGTCGAGGGTTCAGTGTGAAATGAAAAGCAAATATGTTTTCAGAAATGCAGAGTCCCAGGGAGGGAGCTTAGCCGGAGCCAAGCGGACGGATGGGGCGGCAATTCCAGATTCCCGAAGGCTCCATTAACCCCGTCCAGTTCGCTCCCGCGGCCGCAGTGCTGGCCTCCCTCCCCCGTGCCCCCCCCACACACCTGGAGAAGGTGAGGGAGCCTGTGAGGACCCTCGGCCCGTGCCCTGTGCTGCCCGGTGTTGCTCAGCAGCAGCTGGCCGGCCTCCGCCATCAGTCCTGCCCGGCCCTGGGAGCTGGCGGCCGGCCTCCGCCGTCAGTCCTGCTCAGCCCCGGTGGCTCCTCACCTGCTTCCTGCCGCTCCCTCCCCGTCTGCTCTCTGCCCTTGTCCTCGCCTGCAGCGGGTTCCGCAGGATTCCTCCTCGGTGCCTGGTCTCCTGTGTGGGCGCTGTCCACTCCCGGTCACCCCGGGCTGCCCTGCTGCCTGCTGCTGTTTTGGTCTCAGAAAGCCCGGACGGTCGTGCCCACCCCCAGGTGACCTTCCCGTGGGCCTGCGGGGCCTGTGGCAGCCCTGGGGGCTGGTCAGAGGGGACAGCCACTGGGGGGCTCCCGTGTGGCACTCGCCACGTGCCCCCTGCAGCCCAGCCCCACGGAGCCAGGCAGGTGGGGTCGCCACAGTGGCCAGAGCCGGGGGACCCGGGAGTGGACAGTTGGGCGTCGTAAGGACAGCGTGGTGGCCAGTTCCCGGGAAGGGCAGCCTCGCGTGTCCAGGCAGCCTCTGTCCACCGCTCCCTCCCTGGCCCCGCTGTCCTCCCCCGCCTGGCTCACTTCAGAGCAGAGGCTGGAGCATGGACCCTGCCAGGACAGTCCCTGCCCCCGGCCCGTGCGCTCCCTGCCCTGTAGGTGCGGACCCGTCCAGCCGAGCCCTCCCGGCCCTCAGCTCTCCCGTCCCCGTGTGCGGGCGCGGCTCTCGGTTCCCTGCTCACGTGTGCTCACACGCGTGTCCCCGCTCTCGTGCGGCTCTCGCCCTTGGAAGGCGCCATGCATCGGCAGACTCCTGAGGGGAGGTTGTGTGCGTGTGCATGTGTGCATATGTGTGCATGTGTGTGTCATACCTAAGTGCACGTGTGTACACGTGCGTGCATGTGTGTGTCTGAGTGTGCATGTGTTTGCATGCCTGTGTGTATGCACATGTGTGGGTGCATGAGTGCATGTGTGTATGCGTGTGTGTGTGTGTGTGTGTGTTTGCATGCATGTGTGCCTAAGCACTTACATTCGCTGGAGTATGGACCGAGGGGGCAGGCAAGGCCAGCGGGGTCAGGGGGCCGGGGGTAGGGGCCTGGCCGGGATGTGGCTGGGCTCGTGGGCCCCGTCCGCAGGGAGCAGCCTGGCGCCATCACATCCAGCTTCCGCGGTGCCACTGTGTCTGAGGGGGACCTGCAGTTCGTCCTAGACCCGTGCCCACCGTGTGCGCCTCTTCCGGCCGCAGTGGCGCAGTGAGACCAGGTGCAGGCACAGAGGTGGGACCCAGGCAGGGCGGCGGAGCCGGGCCCCATGTTCCTGCTCTTGTCTGCCCTTCTGTCCAGGACAGACTCACGGCCCTGGTGCACCGGAAGAACCCACAGCTTCGCCCCAAGGGCTGAGAGGTACCTGCTGAGCAGACGCATGACTGAGGTGTCCTGTGCACCGCACCGCCCGCACCTGTCTGCTGTGTAGACACCAGGACCACCTCCCTGCCCCTCCCAGGGTCCAGAAGCAACAGAGTGACTGAGTTTTTCTGGCACAGGAGCCCTGTAAGTGCTCTTGGACCTCCCTCTGGGGCAGGATCTCCTCTCGCGGCACAATCTCCTCAGGGCAGGATAGGTCTCATGTTAGGATCCCTCTCAGGCAGGATCTCCCTCAGGGCAGGATCTCTCTCAGGTCAGGATTCCTCTCAGGGCAGGATCCCTCACAGGCAGGATCCCTCTCAGGGCAGGATCTCCGTCTCAGGTCAGGATCCCTCTCAAGGCAGGATCCCTCTCGGCAGGATTTCTCTCAGGTCAGGATCCCTCTCAGGGCAGGATTTCCCAGAGGTCAGGATCTCTCTCAGGTTAGGATCCCTCTCAGGCAGGATCTCCTCTCACAGCACAATCTCCCTCTCAGGGCAGGATAGCTCTCATGTTAGGATTCCTCTCAGGTCAGGATCCCTCTCAGGGCAGGATCCCTCTCAGGGCAGGATCTCTCTCAGGGCAGGATCCCTCTCAGGGCAGGATCCCTCTCAGGCAGGATCCCTCTCAGGGCAGGATAGAGCTCTCATGTTAGGATTCCTCTCAGGACAGGATCCCTGTCAGGGCAGGATCCCTCTTGGGCAGGATCTCCTCTCATGGCACAATCTCCCTCTCAGGGCAGGATCTCTCTCAGGTCAGGATTCCTCTCAGGGCAGGATCCCTCACAGGCAGGATCTCCGTCTCAGGTCAGGATCCCTCTCAAGGCAGGATCCCTCTCGGCAGGATTTCTCTCAGGTCAGGATCCCTCTCAGGGCAGGATTTCCCAGAGGTCAGGATCTCTCTCAGGTTAGGATCCCTCTCAGGCAGGATCTCCTCTCACAGCACAATCTCCCTCTCAGGGCAGGATAGCTCTCATGTTAGGATCCCTCTCAGGGCAGGATCCCTCTTGGGCAGGATCTCCTCTCATGGCACAATCTCCCTTTCAGGGCAGGATCCCTCTCAGGGCAGGATCCCTCTCAGGGCAGGGTTCCTCTCAGGTCAGGATTCCTCTCAGGTCAGGTTCCCTCTCTGGGCAGGGTCCCACTCAGGACAGGATCCCTCTCAGGGCAGGATCTCCCTCAGGGCAGGATCCCTCTCAGGTTAGGAACCCTCTCAGGGAAGGATCCCTCTTGGGCAGGATCTCTTCTCATGGCACAATCTCCCTCTCAAGGCAGGATAGCTCTCATGTTAGGATTCCTCTCAGGTCAGGATCCCTCTCAGGGCAGGATCCCTCTCAGGGCAGGATCTCTCTCACGTCAGGATCTCTCTCAGGGCAGGATCCCTCTCAGGCAGGATCTCCTCTCATGGCACAATCTCCCTCTCAGGGCAGGATAGCTCTCATGTTAGGATTCCTCTCAGGGCAGGATCCCTCTCAGGGCAGGATCTCCCTCAGGGTAGGGGGTGTCAATGCTTGGTGCTGGGTCAGGCCCCATCCATGACGCGCACGTCCCTCTTGTTGCAGGGCCATTTCAGCCACACCTTGGCACAATAGGGGCCGCCTGGGACCAGGCAGAGCACTGTGGGCTGGAGCCTCCTGGACGTCATGACCCTGGATCCTGGAGCCCCTGGGGCCACGCCGAAGACCCTCCACGCTGTGGCCTCAGGCAGCGCCGCACATCAAGAAGCCGGAGCCCTTCAGAGCCGTGCTGCGCTTCAGCCTCTCGGAACCTTCCAGATGTGGCCTTGATCCCCGCGTGCCCGGCTGCGACCGGCTTCCTGCTCCCTTTTCTAATTAAAAGGCTATTTTTATACCCCACGGCTCTGGGCCTCCCCTCGCCTGCCTGGCCGGCCGTGCTCAGCGGGTGCCGGTGACAGGACGTGGAGCTTCTCTGGGCCTCGCCAGTGCCTTTCTGCCTTCCCACGTGGCCCCACAGCTGACAGGCCCACTCGCAGCCGGCCACGCGCGCTGGTGTTCGCACACATGGGTGTCCCGCACACACAGGCCGGGGGCCACTTACGCTGGCGTGTTCTCCGCACGTGGATGCGTTCCTTGTTCGCGGATGTTCCCTGTACGTGGTGTGCGCCACCAACACAAGGGCGTGTTCTGCTCATGCGTGTTGCGTACGTCATGTCTGGTCTCGGGCCACCCAGGATGTTCTGTAGCCCCTCGTCATGTGGGGACGTGACTCCAGCGGCCGAGCAACTCCCTGAGGATGCGGCTCCGTGGAAGGTGGTGGCTCAGCATTCGCCCGAGGGTCTGGCTCCAGGGACAGAACCTTCCCCCGAGGACGTGGCGTTTCGGGACGTGGCCCAGTGTAACGTTTGCTGGGGGATGTGGCTTGGTGGTAGAAAGCGCGTTTGTGCAGGCTGTGCAGGGTCCTGAGTTTGATCCTGGGCCCTAGTGGGCAGCCACACGTCACCCAGCGTAGCTGCCACCACAAAGATCAATAGCCGGGGGAAAATTGATCATTGATTTATTTATTTTATTTTTTTGCTTTTTGGGTCACACCCGGTGATGCACAGGAATTACTCCTGGTCATGCTTGGGGGACCACAGGGGATGCCGGGACTCGAACCCGGGTCGGCCGCATGCAAGGCAAACGCCCTCCCCGCTGTGCTATCACTCCAGCCCCTGATCATTTCAACTTGACTAAAGAAACAGCTTAATTGTAGCTACTAAAAGTGAAACGTCAGTGCAGTGTCACCTATTGGCCATTCCTCAGGATGTCACCTCTGGGGCGGCCCCGGAGCACGCCCAGAGCGAGCCGCGAGCTCCTGGCCACTCTGCTCGTCCCAAGGCGAACATTTTCACGGGTGTCCTCTTGGACCGTTCTTCCTGCCACACACGCACACACACACACGGAGCACACTGGACGCTAACAGCCTGTGTGTGTTCTTCCCACGCCGGGGAGTGGAGCTCTGTGTCCCCTGAGGGATGCACTGGGTGCCCTGGCCCTGAGGTGCCTTGCTGAGGGTCTCGTCCACCCTCCCACCCGCTGGGAGTCCCCTGGTCGAACGCCAAGCTGCAGGGTCTAGCTTTCTGCCCTGTGGACGGCTCTCTCCCGCGAGAGCTGCTGGCGGTGCGGGAGGTGCCGAGGGGGCTCTGGAGAGTCGAGCACGGAGCCGTCGCGCAGGCCAAGCCCCTCCTGCAGGAGTAACGGTGGAGCCCCAGGGCGGGGGGCAGGACAGGGCTTGAGACCGTCGTCTGCCCTGTGGGTCGGCGCTGCAACCCTGGGGCCTCCAGAATGGCAGGGCCGGGCGACTCCCAGGGGCCTGTGGCCCGGCCGCGCTCGCCTCCGCCCCTCTGCTTTCGTGAAGGGCCTGGACAAGCAGCTCCGGGCACCGCTCATGGTCCCAGGGTCCCGGGCACCTGCCGCCCGCCCTCCCAGCGTCCTGTCTCTCCCACTTTCCCTCCCCGGTACGTCCAGGACGGTTTGCTCCTGGCCCCTCCTGGGCACATGTCACCGGGGCCGACTGTCCTCACTGAATAGGCGCGTGACGCTCAGCCGAGGGCCGGGGCAGGCACCGGTGATTAAACTTTAACTCCAGCGAAAGACGCTGAAAGTTCTAAGTTAGAAAAGACGAACCAAACCTGTCAGGTGTCGCTTTTTGGTGGACTTGGGAGCAACTTTGTAAGTGGCCTGCGTGAAGGTGGCGCCTCGGGGCTGCCCCTGGCGTCTGGCGGGAACCACCATCCCCTCTCCTGCAGGAGCCGCTGGAGCGAGTGTCCCCGTGGCCGCCCCCAGGCAGGAGGGCAGCACACGGCCTGCAGGTGGGCACCGCGGCGCTCCTGGGGCCTCACGCAGCCGCGTGTCCCTGGCCTGTCGATCCCTGGCCCTGAGCCAGGAGCACTGAGTCCTGAGTACTCACATCCTCCCCATCTCGGTGCAACAGTGGAGGCGGGGGACAGGAAGGGACCCGGACTCACCCTGGAGAGCCCCTGAGCTGCTGACCGGGCAGCAGAGTGGTCAGTGGAGACCAGGGCACTGGCTGTGGGCAGAGGGTGGCCAAGCACAGCCTCAGGCTTGTCCTGTGCGGGTCAGCGCCGCCCTGCAGCATCGTGGAGAGACAGATCAGGGAAGGGCTGGACGGTGCCTCCGGGGGCCTGGCCAGCCTGCAGACAGCCCCTGCGTCTCTCGGGAGAGCCAGAGGACGGTCGCCCACTGCTTCCCACTCTGGGAGCTTCGGGAAGTCACGGCCGCTCAGAGGAGAAACAGGCCCCGGGCGGCAGCCTGGCCGCCCGCTGACAGTGCTCACGCCCTCTCCGCTCCACGGGCTCTGGCCTGGACAGGAGCACTCAGGGAGCACTCACCACACTCGCTGTCCGAGTCCTGTCCGAGTCCTGTCCCCCGCATCCAGGGCAGGCTTCAGGGGAGGGACGGGGCCCAGGGTGGGCACACGCGTGGACGAAGCTTCCGCCAGGCCCCTCCTAGACCCACGCCCTGCAGCGAGGGCTTCCCCGCGGGCCACCAAGTGCCCGGCGCGGGCGTGGGACCTGCCTGGCCACGGCCACGGCCGCGTCCTCTGCCAGGGAGGAGCAGAGGCGACACGTGGGCAGGAAGCAATTGTGCAGGGTGCGAGTTCCTGGCCAGGCAAATAAATTGGATTTAAGTATATTACAGTCATAATCTTTCTCTCCGTCTCTCCAGACGGGCTCTGTCCACGGGCGAATGAGAACGTCCTCACAGACAAAGCGTGACCTGGGGGAGAAGCCTGCTGGAATCTGGATTTCCAATAACGTGAGACAATAAAGCTTAGACTTCGAACCTGCCGCAATATGGAGCAGTATAAAGAGCTTAGCTGCTAATAAAGGAAGGGGCTGCCCCTCGTATCGGAGGGTCCGGACCCCCCAGAAGGACACTTCATAAAGATCAGAGTGGGTTAGCCGGGATCACAGAGGCTCACGGGCCCTTGTTGACCAATTGTCTGACAGTTGTCACCTGTGGGTCTGATATTAATAAGTCCCGCGTTGATTTCCTTGGGGCATTTTGTCCCTGCGACTGCACTTGGCTCGGCGGTGACCCCACTCTGGAGCTGTGCGGGCGCTACAGTTGCTGGTCCCGGCCCTCCTCGTCCTCCTTCTGGGCACGGCCGGCTGGGGAGGGCAGGGCCTGAGCTCCAGGACAGGGCCAGGCCCCGAGCCCCTGCCCCGAGGCCAGCGGGGTGGAACAGGTGGGCTGCTCTTCACCAACTGCCCCAGCCACGAAACGGTGGAAGCAGCCGGGTCCCTGGGGGAGGGGCAGGCAGGCACACACACAGGCACACACGTGAACACGCGCACACACAGGCACACGCAGATGTGCACACACAGGTACACACAGGAACAGGCACACACGCGGACACAATCACACGTGAACATACGTGCACACAAGGCTCAGACACGTGCACACATACACTCACACACAGTACACGTATGGACACATGCACTCGTGCACACACACTCATCCACAGATGCACACAAAGATTCTCATAGGCACACGCATACACATGGTCACACACTCATAAACAGTCACACGCACATCTGCACATACACACATATACACACAGATACACGCGTGCATACGCACATTTGCACAGACGCGTGCACACACATATGCACTCGCACACACAGACACACAGGTGCACACACACTCACTCCTGGGGTGCTTGCATGAGCCATTGGAAGGGGCCGGGAAAATGTTCCCTGGTCATCGGATGCCTTGGTGGCAGCCACAGCGGCCGGCAGCCTCCACTCTGCCCCTTCCCAGGCGCTTGGCTCTGCCTCTCCCCGCAGCCCCGTGTCTCCCGCGGGCTCAGGCCTGGCCCCAGACTCTGCTGCCCACAGGTGGCCCGGGAGTGCCCCCTCCTGTCCCCTCCCCTCCCTCCTCCGCTTCCCTCCTTGATCTGCTCTCCGTCCTCCCTTTCCCTCCTCCATTCCCTCAGGGCAGTCCTGAGCCCTCAGGCCCGGCTCTCCAGGCTGCCCACACCTGGCCCTCAGGTGTGGTGGTACCGGGCAGGCCACCTGCATAGATCTTCTGGCTTGAGCAGGGCTCGGCGCTGTGTCATGGGCCCCCCTGCACCCTGGACAGTGCAGGGTGACCCCACCTCAGTGCCTCTCCCTGCCAGCAGGGGCCGCCTCACTGCGGGCCTCAGAGTCTGGAGACCAGCCAGCTCTGAGGGGGATTGAGATTGAGCAGGGTGGGCGCCAATGGCTGAGCTGCGCCTTCTAATTCTGTAGAGATGTAGAGATCCTCCATGCCCCCCCGACAAGCCCCAGGCCCGTCCCTCCCCCGTGTCCCTCCGGGTCTTCTCTTCCTGCTTCCCTCCGTTTCCGCTCTGGCATCTTCTTTTCTGTGGGGTTGAGGTGGGGGTTTGTCCACCCTTGACGCCATCTTTCCCTGTCATGTTATTCTCTGGACACAGAAGTGAGCGCCTGGATTCGTCCTCATCCTTCAGTTCTTGTCCTTCACTGGCCATGAGATCCACAGTCCCATGCGAGTCGCAGCCAACACGTGCTCCCGTCTTTGTTCCTGGCTGCATCGTCTTCCGCGGCACGTACACATGTTCCTTCATGGCCCGCTCTCTGCCATCGGGCCCCTGGGGTTCCATCTTCTGGACATTGTAGTACGCGTGAACGTTGGTGTGCATAAAATCTCCTCAAATGAATATTTTTTGTCTCGGGGCCCAATGCTACCGAAAGCATGAGTCCCAAATTATAATAATTAAATTAAGAGATGTATCTGTCTAGGAGTTGGGCGGGGTGTGAACGAAGCTGGGGTCACGGGAGGCGGGGAAGAGAGGGAGGGGGAGGGGAGGGAGAGAGGAGGAGGCACTCGTGGGCCACCTGCGGGCAGCAGAGTCTGGGGCCAGGCCGGAACCCTGTCATAAGCAACTTGTCGGGATTTTAAAATTTGCATGAATGAGATACTGGAAGTCAGTGGAGGTCCTTGCGGAGTCTGGACCCTGAGCCCTGAGTGGGCAGGGGGTCACAGGCCACACAGCCGGGCCGGCCTCTGAGGACACAGGCCACAGAGGGTCTCACAAGAATCCCCCAGGCAGAGCCTGATCCCGTTGCCCATGGAACTGTGAGTCAGAGATTCCGGCTGGAATTCCCAGCCTGTAGTCGGCCTCGCGGGTCTGTCTTCTGCGCCCTCGTCCTCGGCCTGGGGAGAGTCGCCCTTGGCCTCAGGCTGATGCTAGTGGCCCTCCGGACAGGCGAACCAGACACCTGTGTTAGGGACAAGTGCTAGCCCCCGCCACCCCCTTGCTGTCTTGTCATTAAAGTCGCAAGCTCAAGGCGACGCTGCTCTTGGTTTCTCTGTATTTTTGTCTTCGGCTATGCCGGGGCTTACTACTGGCTCTGAGCTCAGTGACCACTCCTTGTGGTGCTCTGGGGGGTCCCGCGGGGTGTGGCTGCACACAGGGTGGGTGCTGGACACTCTGT
Source organism: Sorex fumeus (assembly GCF_029834395.1). Taxonomy (NCBI): domain Eukaryota; kingdom Metazoa; phylum Chordata; class Mammalia; order Eulipotyphla; family Soricidae; genus Sorex; species Sorex fumeus. The sequence goes on along the minus strand of NW_026606199.1, from coordinate 3,500,235 downwards.
GCCATCTCTCTGGCCCCATCAAGACAAAGTTTTCAAGCGTTCCCAAGAACATGGCTCTGCAAGGAAGGCACAGCCTTTCATAGGTGACACCCTGGATTTGACCCTTGACACTGCAAGAAATAATAAATATAATTTCTCATTTAAAAAAATCCAGTGGGGGCTGGAGTGATAGCACAGCGGGTAGAGTGTTTGCCTTGCACACGGCCGACCCAGGTTCTATTCCCAGCATCCCATAGGATCGGTCCCCTGGGTACCGCCAGGGGTAATTCCTGAGTGCAGAGCCAGGAGTTAACTTTTTTTTTGGGTGTGACCCAAAAAGCCAAAAAACAAAAAAGTCCAGTGCAAATTTGTAGGTTGCCCCCTGATAAAGTGTGTTTGTAGGCATGTGGAAACTTAGGCATTCGGGTCACATGAAGTCATAGGTGGGGTCTGAACTGGCACCCAAGAAACCCTTGGCAGTGTGAGCCCAGGCATACTGATTTTCTACTGAACCAAGCCCCTGAGCTTTCGGAGCTGAAACCAGAATGCCCTTCGCCTCACCATGCTCTTAGCCTCAGTGTCTCCGTATGTGAGTCCCAGGGACTAAACCGAGACCCCCGACGCTGGGAGGTCTGGGGGTGGGGGGGATGTGGCCATTTCTAGAGAAGCATCCTTCAACCGAGGAGAGTTCGGAGGCTTTAGGGAACCTGTTTGATGTGCTCCGTGAGGAGCAGATGAGAATCTCAGCTGATAAACGGTGACTGGAAACTCTAGAACTGAAAGACACGGTATCTGGAATCGACTCCCGGTTTGTCTCCGAGCTGTGTGGAGATAAGAGACAGGAGAGAGAGTGGACGTGAGCTACACGGATATTGAAGAGCCGGCCTGAGAAAGAGTCGCAGGGCAGCAAGATAACAGAGCTTGGCATCCAAGGGAGACGAACAGAGGTGTCGCTCAGACCGAGGAGGAGGAGGAAGAGAGACCGGGCCAGGGAAGGGGTTCAAGAGGAAAGAAATTTTCTAAGTGGGTGAGGCACAGCATCTTATTTTCAAAAAGCTCAGAGCATCACATACAGAAATAAAACCAGACATGAGCATCATAATCTAAGTACTTAAGAACAGAAAAGGGCCCCGAGAGGTAGTATAGTGGGTCGGGTGCTTGCCTTGTAGGCCACGGAACCTGGGTTCCATCGCTGGCATTCCATATGGACCCAGAGCCCTATCGGAGTGATCCTTGAGCACGGAGCTAGTGGTAGGTGCTGAGCACAGTTGGCTGTGGCCCAGAAACACACAAAAATTCACTAGAGGAACGAGAGTGTAGGCTATATAGAAACCATTTAGCTCCAAAGACTGGGCGAACCACATTCTAGAGACATTCTGAGGGGGAGAAGCTGGTTGAAGTACAGACTGTGACATAGCGACTGTAACGATGTGTGGACTGCGTGCGAGAGACTGTAGGAGGTGTGTAGAGAATGCGCGGAGCATCTCTGCAGAGACGGCAGAGACTGTAGAGGCTGCAAGAGACTTAGAGACAAGGCACAGAGACTGCAGAGACCCTCAGAGACTGTGTGAGACTGTAGAGACTATGCACGTGGAGACTGTAGAGACCATCAGAGATTCTATGAGACTGTAGAGACCATGCACACAGAGATGCAGAGACCATCAGAGACTTGTGAGACTGTAGAGACCATGCACGTGGAGACTGTAGAGACCGTCAGAGATTCTATGAGACTGTAGAGACCATGCACACAGAGACTGCAGAGACCATCAGAGACTTGTGAGACTGTAGAGACCCTCAGAGGTTCTGTGAGACTGTAGAGACTATGCACACAGAGACTGCAGAGACCCTCAGAGACTGTGTGAGACTGTAGAGACCACGCACGTGGAGACTGTAGAGACCATCAGAGATTCTATGAGACTGTAGAGACCATGCACACAGAGATGCAGAGACCATCAGAGACTTGTGAGACTGTAGAGACCACGCACGTGGAGACTGTAGAGACCCTCAGAGGTTCTGTGAGACTGTAGAGACCATGCACACAGAGACTGCAGAGACCCTCAGAGACTGTGTGACACTGTAGAGACTATGCACGTGGAGACTGCAGAGACCCTCAGAGACTGTGTAGAGACTGCAGAGACTATAGAGAGTTTGCAGATAGAGACTGCAGAGGCTACACAGAGTGTGTAGAGATTGTGCAGACTCTGTAGCGTGTAGACAGAGCAGAGGCTGTAGAGAGGGAGGCTGCGCAGAGGCTGTGGAGTGTGCAGAGTCTGTAGTGTGTTGTGACTTGGAGATCCTGAGGAATGTCCAGAGTGTCGAGAGTCCGTGACACTGTGAAGACTGTAAGGAGACCACACATGCGTGTGCAGATACTGTGCAGATGCCCATGACTGTCAGCCCACGATGGCTCCGAGAGGGTAGAGGCTGTCGAGTGTCCAGAGGCTGTGCAGACAGTGTAGACTCTGTGTGGACTGCACAGGCTGTGTGAGACCTTCATGGCTGAGCACAGAAGCCGGAGCCTGTCTGGACTCGCCTACCTGGGCACAGGGCGGGGGCCTCTCCCCAGAAACCACGGGGCCAGGAGGAAGTGGAGCCAACATCTCTGAAGCAGGGAAGTGGGAAAAGGCAGGGGTTTCGTTTGTTTGCTGCAGGCCACACCTGGCAGTGCTCAGGGCTTATTCCCGGCTCTGGGCTCAGGGACCCCTCCTCAGGGCTCATCGGGGAGCAATGCAGGGCGCTGGCCTGAACTTAGAACGACTGCGAGCGAGAGAACCCCACCCGCTGTACCGCGCACCCAGTCTCCCCGGCCCGGGAGTAGCTCTTTCGGGATGAAAATCCTGCTGGAACGATCGTGCAGTGTGCAGGGCATCTGCCTGGCACGCGGCTGACCGGATTTGTCCCTTGGCATCCCCAGTGGTCCCTAAGGTGCCCGGTGCTAGAAGCAAGCCCTGAGCACAGCCAAGTGCGCCAAAACACCAAAGCAAGCAACAAAAATCGGAAACAAAAATTAAAGAAACAAGAAAACTCGCCGCCCAGGGTTGTGTGATCAGGTCAGTGCCCTTCCGAGCTGGAGAGGATTTTAGATGAAAGCAAACTTCCAGGGGGGGTTTCTCTACGGGACACAGGCTGGAAGAAGTCACTCCACGGGGGATAATCTTTGAAAATTCAGAGGCCAGGAAAGTGGGACAAGGGGAGACTCGGAGGAGCGACACTCGCCTTGTTTGTCATCGAGGCCCCGGGTGTGACCCCGGGCACCGCAAAGGGAAAACCAGGTTCTAGGGAAGTGGCAAGGTGTCACACGCGGGAAACCCCCGTCACCACAAAAACCTAAAGGAGAGAAGGAAGCTTGAAGGGCTGGATTAACACATGGCGCAACAGGCTTGGGGACCGGGAGGGACAGAGGCGGCCGGTGCTGACGAGGGAGGAAGTACCGACTGATGGCTGAGTGATGGCTGAGTCCGGCGGAGAAGAGGCGAGTCTGATCCTTAGCGACTCCGCAAGGACTCTCAGCATCTCACTGACAGGCAGAGAGGAGCCAGCTAACCGCGGGCGAATGGCTCCCTCAGCCGTTGGTTGGGGACTCCGCGTCCACCCGGTCTGTGAGGGTCGTCTGCAGCGTGGGGCTCAGGGCAGGGCCAGGAGGCCGAGGCGTGAGCCCAGTCCGCGCCGTATCCCAGCTGCGGGCCCCTTGGGAGGCCCCCACAGCCTTCGACCCCCAGAGGACTCAGTCTGTAGGCTACCCTGAGGGCGGAGCGGGGACTCAGGAGGACCCTGAGCTTCAGAGGGTCCTGGCCCCAGGTGCCTCCATCAGCTTGGCCTCAGGCATGGGGAGCTCTGCCCAGAGCAGCCGACCAGGCATGAGGGGTCCTGGCTCTCCCCACCCTGTGTGTCCCCGGGGCCCTGCAGAAGAACAGAGGCCAGAGGTGGACGGCGCAGAGGGGCTGACCCAGGCCCTGCTGGCCAGGAGGGTGGACACTGGGTCATCTGGAGAAGCTGGGCAGCTGCTCAAGGCCCAACGGCAGAGCATGGCCTGGAGCACGAGGGGGCAGCTCACGCCTGTGCCCCAGGGCTCGGTGGTCCTTTCGGAACCGAGACGTGACATGGACATCGACACGTGGTTTAAGACCTGGTGGCAAATGCACCTTGCGAGCTGGAAACCTAGGGGTGTCCTGGCACCGCCGGCAGAAATCAAACCTAAGTCAGTGCTCACGGGGCCGCCCGAGTCAGTCCAGCAGGTCCGGCTTTGGCAGGGGAAGTGGGCAGTGGCCCCTCCTGGGCGGCAAGGCCGAGGGCTGGCCAGGGGCAGGCGGGGCCAGGACAAAGTCCTGCTGGAGGGAAGGAAGTTCTCGACGGACACTCGGCCGAGAGGCTGCAGAGCACTGTGGCCAGGCATCGCCTAGGAGGGGGCAGGAGAACTCGGGCAGACCCTTGCAGCGGGGCCTAAGGAGGGGTGCAACGGGCAACCCCGCCCACCTGAAGCTGGGGCCAGGGCAGGGCTCCCCTGGCACCCAGAGGTCACACCTGCTGGGCTGCGGGCCCTCGGGACCCCACGGCTCTGGGTCAGCGCCCAGTGGGGGTGCCCGGCTGGCTACTGGTCACTGAGGGACTCATGCATTGGCTAGAGTGCTCCCACCCAGAGCTGCATGTGCCCTCAGGCTGGCGCCCAGTCCTGCAGGGAGGACCAGCTCAGTCCTGCAGGGAGGATCAGCCCTATCCTATAGGGAGGACCAGCTCTCTCCTGCAGGGAGGACCAGCTCTGTCCTGCAAGGAGGATCAGCCCTATTCTACAGGGAGGACCAGCTCTCTCCTGCAGGGAGGACCAGCTCTGTCCTGCAAGGAGGATCAGCCCTATTCTACAGGGAGGACCAGCTCTCTCCTGCAGGGAGGGCCAGCTCTGTCCTGCAAGGAGGATCAGCCCTATTCTACAGGGAGGACCAGCTCTCTCCTGCAGGGAGGACCAGCTCTGTCCTGCAAGGAGGATCAGCCCTATTCTACAGGGAGGACCAGCTCTCTCCTGCAGGGAGGACCACCCAGTCCTGCAGGGAGGACAAGCCCTATCCTACAGGGAGGACCAGCTCAGTCCTTCAGGGAGGACCAGCCCAGTCCTGTAGGGAGGACCAGCCCTATTCTATAGGGAGACCCAGCCCAATCCTATAGGGAGGACCAGCCCTATCCTATAGGGATGACCAGCACTCTCCTATAGGGAGGACCAGCCCTATCCTACTGGGAGGACCAGCCCAGTCCTGCAGGGAGGACCAGACCTATCCTATAGGGGGGATCAGCTCTGACCTGAGGGGGGCCCTGGTGATGCCAGGAGGAAAGGTGGAGGAACCAGCTGGTGTGGCCCAGAGCCTGGAGCCTGGGCTGCCCCTGCCAGCTCAGGGCCTCACTGCCTGCCCCTCCCCCACCCAGGGACTGGGTCGCCCTCTTTGGGATCTAAACAATCCCTGGGCTTGCTGCAGCCAGGACAGAACATGGGCAGCTCCGGGATGGAGAATAGCACAGCAGGGAGGGGACGCTGCCCTTCCCCGAGTGGCTAAGGTGGCAGACGCTGGAGGCCAGAGTCGGGGGAACAAGGTGGGGGCTTGGGCTCCCAGCGGGTGGCCCTGTCACCTCTCATCTGCACGCATGTCCCCCTAAGGGCCAAGCACAGGGTGCCCCCCCATCTGAGTGAGCACCCCAGGGCTCTGGGCACCGCTCCTGTAAGGCCACCTGGCCTGCTGTGGGCAGCAGGGCAGGCTGTGACCTGAGCCTGGGTCCCCCAGAGTCCACAGAGCCCCCTGCAGGCGCTGCTTCAGGGCACCCCGGAGCCGGCAGAGGGCCTCCGCGGAACGCACGCGAGCGCTCATGGCCCTGCAGCCACCCAGGCCTCCTGCCCCACAGACCGAGCTGCTCCCAATCCGGGGCTACACGCACCCATTGTGGCAGGGATGGGTGGGGGGGTCTATTTGCAGGAAGGAACCTGGAGAGCAGCACTGGGATGCCCCGCTCACACCCACGGCCACTGCCAGCCACTTCCCCGCTGTCCACCCCACCGGCAACTCTAGCTGGTCACACCTGCTGGTTACACCTCCACTGGTTATACCCACCCACTGGCCACACCCAATGGTCACACCCATCAGTTATACCCGCTGGTTACACCCCCACTGGTCACACCCAATTGGTTACACCTGCTGGTTACACCCCTACTGGTTATACCCACCTACTGGTCACACCCAATAGTCACACCCATTAGTTATACCCTCTGGTTACACCCCCACTGGTCACACCCAATGGTTACACTCATTGGTTACACCCCGTGGTTACATCCATTGGTTACATCCTGCTGGTTAAACCCCCGCTGGCTACAACCCCTGGTTACACCCACCCACTGGTTACACCCACTGTTACACCCGCTGGTTACACCCTGCTGGCTACAACCCCTGGTTACACCCACTGGCTGCTCCTGCTCTTGGCGACCTCAGGCCAGCCCCTGCACCGAGCCTTCCTTGGTGTCGCTGACCCAAGGGGCTGCCTCAGTGGACAGTGAAGCTCTGGGGCAGCCACACTGCTCAGGGGAGATCAGAGCCGGGCCCGAGGCCGTGTCTGTCCCCCACGTGTCTCCTGTCTGAGTTCCCGCACTGGCCCTGGGAGGGGCCCCGTTCTGGAACATTCATCTGGGCGGAAGACGCTAGAAGTCTTTACGTGTAGCAGACCAGGTCCTTATCTTCGTAGCTGAGCCGAGCGCCGACCTGCCAAGGCCACGCGGCCTCCTGTCCGCAGAAGGGGGGGTGCCGGACCCTCCCCGCCCCGGGCTCCTCTTGGCGCTCCTCTCCCTCACACAGGGTCCCCGTCCATCTCTGGGGCCAATGGTCCTGCGGGCCACAGTCCAGGCTCCTGGTGCGGCCTCCCCTGGGGGCGTCCTGTGGGGGAAGCCCCGTGTTCACGGACTCGAAGCCCCTCTCCTGGGGGGCGGCGGAGCTGCTCGCCCGGCCCCGCCCTGCCGCGCTCCGGGAAGAGGCTTTCAAGGCGCCGCTTCATAATGAGGCCGGGAAGTTCGGAGCCGCGCGTGTAATGAATTTTGTATCGAGGAGTGACTGCGGCTAGATTTGCATTTCACAGTGCTCTTTAATACTTAATGAGTGGAATATTCAGAACCGGCGATGCGTCTGACACCCCGCCAGAGAGGAGAGTCGCGGGTGCAGCCGCGGCCCCGGAAGCGTGGCTGGGGGTGAGGTCGGACGTCTGGGCAGGTAGGTGGGGGCGCGGCTCGGTGAGCCCAGCCTCACGCCCTGGCCTGCAGCTGGCCCGGGGTCCTGCCAGCCCCCGCCTCCCGGCTACTGCCCCGCGCTACCCCACTGCACTGGCGACAGGCGAGGTTTCCATCATAGAGAAGGTTCTAGAAAGGCAGCCCAAGTGCAAGACGTGGAACCAAAGTTGTGGCTCCTGTAGTGGTCTCTGCGTGGGTGTTCCAGGGGCCGCTGCAGGCGCCGTGGTCGTTGTTTCACAAGCAGACGCACCCTAAGAACCGTTTCCTCCAGCACGGATACCCCTTACCACCAGCTCTGAAGCACTATGGAGTGATGGTTACGGGGAGCACTGTGCAGAGAGTCACCTGAGACAACCGTCCAAGAGCAGCATGTGACCCTAAGGGAGGGAGAGGAAACACCCCACCCTGCGTCCATCTACTGGTGAGCACAGGGGGGCCTTTCCCTGTAGACCCCTGGCAGCCATACATCCGTCGATGCCCAGGGCCCAGCCATGAGGCGGGAGACCCCCACTGCCCGTGTGGGCGGTGGGGACAGCCCCCTGCAGGGCTGGAGGGTGGGCGAGAGCCTCGGCACCCCCTTCCCTTCCTGGCCGTGGGGACCCGCAGTGTCTCAGCCCTTTGTGAGTGTGAGTGTCCCCTCCCAACATCTCTTGTGACCGCTGAACTGTCGGAGGCTCCAGTGGGTCCTTCCTGGTCCCAGCAGCCGCGTGTCGCTCCCAGAGTCGCCTGCGTCTGCTCACGGGAATAAAACACGTCCTCAAAAGAGCCACTTGTTTGAAGCAGAAAGCGGTTCTCTGCAAGCCACTCCTGGAGTCCAGGGGGCTGGGCCAGCCAGGCATCTCCTACAGTGACTGGGGCTGGTCCTGTGGTCCAGCATCCTAGCCCTGCAGGGCTTGGCCATGGCCACGGCCACAAGCGTCGCGTAGTGGCCAGGACTGTGGCCTGCAGTCCGGGGCCAGGAGGGACGAACCCCCGCGAGTGGCAGCAGGACCTCGCGGAAACTGCTAAGGGGACAGCACCAAGCCGGGGTCCCCCCACCGCACCCCTCACTCACGCCTCCACCGCCAGCCCAGACCCTCTCACGGACAGGGCAGCGGGACGCCCCCCGCTCCCATCCAAGCCCAGCTTCTCCCGGTCAGCTGCATGCCCCAGTCTGCCCTGAGGCCTGGTGTGCTTGGCTTCTTCCCCGGCCAGACACTTTCTGTCCTTCGTGTTGGGCGTGTCCAGCTGTGCTCAGGGACCGTCCAGTGTTGGGCTGGACCAGGTTGGCGGGTGAGTCCAGCACCTCACCCACTGTGCTGTCTCTCAGCGCACCCTTCTTTACAGTACAATCTGGACACTCGTGCCATGGGTGACCATGGCACCCTCCTGTCCCCAAGCCAGCTGCAGCGGCCAGCGGCGGCCAGAGCACAGAGGGAGGTGGAGCTGGGTGAGGGTCAGTGAGGGACAGTGGGGGACAGTGAGGGACAGTGAGGGTCAGAGGGGGACAGCGGGGGTCAGTGAGGGTCAGTGGGGGTCAGTGAGGGGCAGTAGGGGTCAGTGAGGGGCAGTGAGGGACAGTGAGGGACAGTGAGGGGCAGTAGGGGTCAGTGAGGGGCAGTGATGGTCAGTGAGGGACAGTGAGGGTCAGTGGGGGCCAGTGGGGGTCAGTGAGGAGCAGTGGGGGACAGTGAGAGACAGTGGGGGACAGTAGGGATCAGTGAGGGTCATTGGGGGACAGTGATGGTCAGTGTGGGGCAGAGGGGCCGTGGGGGGATTGTTCTGCAGCCAGGTGAGAACCATCTGCATTTTCTTGTGTCCTGAACCAGGCACTGGGGCTGCCCGGCCTCCTGTGTGAGCCCTGGGGCCTGGGCCCACTGACCTGCCCTGTCTTCCGCCCCCAGAAAGGAAGGACTTGGCTGTCAGAAGCTACACTGTGGGCAGGATGTGGGTTTGGAGGCCAGTGTGAGAGGACACGCCAACACATACGTGACACAGCTCGGGCCCCAGTGCTCAGGGACCCATGATGACCCCGTGTCAGCCTCCGTGTGCCCAGAATGCCGCTACCAGGGCTGTCTTGGTGCCGTTCCATGGGCACGACCACCATGGGGGTGGCTCAGTCTGTCCTCCCGCTACCCCTGTGCATGGCCTGGGCTCCCTGGTGCTCCTTCCAGCCCTTTGCAGTGCTCACATGTCAGTCCGGCTTCGTCCCCCCACACCCCTGCGACCCCGTGGCAGCGTCCCTCTCTCTGAGAAGCAGGAGGTGACCTTCCCCCAGATGTGTGGCTCAGGTCTGGCCCCGCAGGAAGAGCTGGTCTGGCTGGGCAGGTTTGGAGGCCAAAACAGCCTCGTGGGCCCTGCCCAGCTACAGGCAGCCTGGCTAGCATACCCACCACTTGTGGCTCCCTGGGCTCGGCTGGCTCTTCTGAGTGCCCGGATCCTGCGGGCTCTGCCGGCCGGTCGCCTCAGCCAGGCCGGGCTTGGCCTTGCAGAGCAGTGGGGCATGACGGTGGCCGGGTGGTGGGGCCTCGTGGGCAGTGCCCCTCCGGCCCTCAGGGCTGTGTGTCCCTGCTGGGGCCCTGGTACCTGACACCTGGGAGTCACAGCAGCTGCAGGACAGGCTGGAACCCCACTGCAGGGGTGGTGCTGTGGCCACTGACCCCAGGCCCCTCTGCGTGGCCACATGGCCAGCGTGCCTGGACTCGCTCCCGTCCACACTGCTCACAGCCTCCCCTGAAGTGGTCGGAGGGGAGCAGGGCTGAGCCTGGCAGCCTGTCCTCGCCAGACACTTCCTGTGCTTGGCCCGGAATGGACACCACGTCCCCGCACTGTCCCCAGCATCCCCATGTGGCCGGCAGCCAGCTCAGCAGGGCCCTGGCCACCACCTGGGGCTGCTGCTGAGAACTGGTCATGTGCCTTTACCCAGGCCTGGCCAGCAACTCGGACGCTGTGGGCAGTGAGGCCCCGGGATGAGGAAGCCCCGAACCTGTGTAAGAACTGCGAGCCAGCCAGCTAGAGACAGCCTGCATGAGGCCAGAGCCAGCGCGGGCACTGCCTGGGCGCCAGCCTCCCCCAACACGCACACAGCAGGCGTACCACTTACAGCATGCCCAAGGTGCAGACCGGCACCCTCTGCCCAGGGTCCCACGAAGGCGGTGGCCATGCTGACCCCACACCTGAAGGGCTTCGTGTCCACCCTTGCTGGGCCCAGCATGGACCTCATGCTGGACAGGGCTTGTTCCGGCTGGGGCCCATTCCAGAAGGAGGAGGCAGCCGTGGTCAGGGCTGTGCCTCCTAGGTGGGGCCCAGTGTCCCCTGGGAATGGTATGCGGAGACCGTGCAGGGGGGCGGGGTCCTGGGTGGGGGGGGGACCCTGAAGGAGAACCTAGACTCCACAGTGGTACCCACCAGCTGAGTGGCAGAGCCTGGGACAGGAAGCTCATGGCCGCTGCTGGGGTGAGAGCATTGAAAGGTAAACTGAGGCACGAGAATGCTCTCCAGAGCTCGTGTGCATGGTCTGAGGCTGGAGCGGCAGTGGCAGGGGACGTGCCAGGACCTCTCAGCCCTCCTGAGGGAGCACGTGAGCCAGCTGCTGGCTCGCGACTTCCTCCGCATTTGAGGGGAGGTTTGGGGTCTCCCCAGCAGTGCTCGGGGCCACCCGCCACACCTGCAGCTGGGGGTGCATGCCAAAGCCTGAGAGTCTGGAGACGCTCGGGCCTGTGGTGCCAGGAGCTGAACCTGCAGCCCCACGCAGGCCCCTGGCAACCGGAGTGCCCTTGACATTGTACAAGCCCTGGCATCTGGGAGTGCCCACGGCCCAGCAGGGCAGAGGTCCATTCTGCGGGCCCGGGCCTTTGCATGGTTCCCAGGCCCTGGGCTCAGCCAGCAGCTTCCTGTTCTGTCCTGGGAAGAGCCTTGGGGGAGATGAAGCCGGGGTTGCCGCCGCCTCGTGTGCGTGTGCGCGCCCGGTGTGTGTGGCCACGGGGCTTCCTGGCCTGTGTGGACCCGCTCTCCCTGGGTCAGGCTCCACAGCACCTTGCTGGGTCCCCGCTGCTCGCCGTATCCGAGTTCTGGTCCCCACTCTGCCCCATGTCCAAGAGTCCGTCCTTACTGCCTGTGTTCGAGTGTCCAGTCCCCGCTGCCCGTGTCCGGGTGCCGTGGCAGCCCTGTGCCATCTCCTTAGAGCAGGAGTGTCGCCTCTGAAGGTTCTGGCTCCCGTGAGCCCCGGGCGGGGAGACCGTGCGTCCCTCTGGGGCAGAGCCTGGGGACCCGGCGCCGTGCCTGGCTGGAGGGACCCGGTGAGATTCACAGCAAATGCGCTGCCTCTGGGCCTCGCAGCCGGCATCAGAGCTGGGCCCCGAGCCAGGTGGAGGGAGGTGCCTTAGTGGGCAGCAACCCAGGGCTGGGCCCTGGGCACTGCCACTGTCCCGCCAGGCTCTGGCTTCCGAGGGGCTGAGCACCAGCCACCGAGTCCGGATACGCTTCTGGAAGCCCCCAATGCGGGGCGCGGTCAGGCCTTTCCTGTCCCCAGAGTCCTGTCCTGAAGGTCAGGCCTGAGGGCCCCCAGGCTGGGCTGAGCCTTGAGGAAGCCCCGGGGCACTGGCGGCTTCCAGGAACCCGGCTGAGGCGGCGGCCAGGCCAGCACAGAGGGGCAGCACAGGGGCTGCATCGGGGCTGGCGGAAGGGGCCCTGGGCTGGCCCTTGAGCTCCTGCTCCGAGCACCCGGGGAAGCACCGCGGGGACCTAAGCCCAGCCCTGCTGGCCAGAACAGGGTCCAGGGCGGCCCATCCCAGGCCAGAACAGGGTCCAGGGCGGCCCATCCCGGGCCGGAACAGGGTCCAGGGCGGCCCATCCCGGGCCAGAACAGGGTCCAGGGCGGCACATCACGGGCCGGAACAGGGTCCAGGCTCCTCACTGAGGCTGCTGGGCAGCGTGGCAGGCAGGATGACGCCCAGTTCCCTGCCCGCAAGACAGAGCTGTGTTTCAGCCCTGGGCCTTCAGGCCAGCAGGGCCACGGATAAGCGGAAGGGGCATGTGGACAAGTCCAGCCAAATTCTGGGTGCTCCGGAGAGGTCCGCTCCCTCCCCCGTTTATACAGAAACGGCGTTTGTGGAGACGAGAAAGCCAGTTGGCCGGTCCCACTGGCACGCCATGTCCTCAGAAGAAAGGGGACTTGCCGCGGGTGGAGAGAGGGCCCCGCGGGCTGGAGCCTTGTGGCCTCCAAACCTGAAGTGTCCGCTGAGCTCTGGACTGCCCTGCGCTCTGGACCTCAGCCCAGGACACTGGTGTGGGACCGTCACCTGCAGACGGGAGGTGGGGAGGGGATCAGCTGGGTGCAGGCGGGACCGTGGCGGGCGTGGGTGCCACCCTGCGGCCGCTCTCCTCGCTCTGACGCTCAGTGTCCTTCTCCGTGCCTGGTGCTGCTGGCCGCAGTGAGCACAGAGTGTGAGCTTGCTCCACAGCCACTCCTGGCCGGGCTGGCCCTCGGCCGCTCTGCCGGTCTCTGCCGGTTTATCGGGACCATTTACATTTAATGCCGTTTCTGATGGCGGGACTCAGTCAGCCGCGATTTTCTGGTCTTCAGTTTATTCTCTCTGACTTGCCCCTTTATTTCTCCACTCGCTGCGGCTTCCTTGAGCACTTTTTATTATCTCGGAGTGTGCCGAGGGTCTTTCTTTTACAGTCACTTCTTGCTTGGCGGGCCCCTGCCCAGGCCTTCGGAGCTGGTACGTGAGCCGTAAATCCTCGTCCCTGAGGACGTCTTCGTTGGCCCCTGATCTCTGAAGGACTTTTGCTGGATACAGGAGTCCGGCCGACAGATCTCTCTCAGCTCGTGGAGTCATTGCAGCTCTTTTGGTTTGGGGGTTTCCAAAGAGAACCCCTGGGTGAAAGGACTCTTTCCTCGGGGAGGGCCTCTCGGCTTCTCACTTGCTGCCTGTGTTTCTTTGTCTTTGTTTTCTGAGGTTTGCCTGGATGCTCTGGGTGTTGGTTTCCTGGCAGTTAACTTCTCAAGCGTCGTGCATTTGTCAAATATTTTTTCCGTGTTGTTTGGGGCCATACCCGGCCACGCTCAGGGCTTATCCTGGCTCTCTGCTCAGCATCACTCCTGGCGGAGTTTGTGGGACCCCTTGGGATGCCGGGGATCGAACCCAGCTCGTCTGCGTGTAAGGCAAGCGCCCTCCCTGCTGGACTCTCTCTCCGGCCCCATCTGTCAAGTCTCTAAGTTTAGGGTTTTCTTGGCCAGACTTGGGGAAGTTTTCGGGCATGATTCCACAGTATAGCGGGTAAGGCGTTTGCCTTGCTTGGTAGCACAGCGGGTAGGGCGTTCGCCATGCATGCGGCTGACACGGGTTCTATTCTTCCATCCCTCTGGGAGAGCCCGGCAAGCTACAGAGAGTATCCCGCCCGCATGGCAGAGCCTGGCAAGCTCCCCGTGGCGTACTGGATATGCCAAACACAGTAAGAACAAGTCTCGCAATGGAAATGTTCCTGGTGCCCGCTCGAGCAAATTGATGAACAACGGGAGGACAGTGCTACAGATTCCCTGAGCGGGTTTCAGCCCGGCTCCTTTCTCCAGCCCCCAGAATGCGGGGAAAACAAACGTCGGCTCTTCCATGGTGGTTCCTCATGTCCGTGGGCTCTGTCCTTCTAGGAAACTCGGTTTCCCCTGGTTGAGCCTGAGTCACTCTGGAGTTGCAACCTCAAGCTCACAGTCCCTCCGGCCGTATCCGCCTGCACCAGGCCTCATCCGAGTGCCTGCGGCTCTGCTTTGAGCCATCCGTGGGCTCCTTCTGTTTATTCCTGGGACTTCCGATTCCTCCTTTTCCTTCAAGCACATTCGGAGCTGCTGCTGGGGCGTTGGTGAGGTGGTTTCCGCTCTCCGGCTCTGTCTCCTGAGGCTGCAGGGCTCCAGCCCTCGGGCTCCAGGACCTGCTCTCACAGCCCTACCCAGGGCACCGGGAGCGTTTAATGAGCACCGCCCCGGAGGAGGCCAGCGCCTCAGGAGCGACAAGGACGTGTCCATCAGCTGCCGCGGGTGCTCTCAGACCAGCGGCTAGCCCCTGGGTGCATCAGGCCCTGCCCGTCCTTGCAGACGTCCTGTCTTAGCCTGGAGCTTGGTTGCTGGTCCTCACTCATTTATGGGGCGTCTCTGAGCCTGAGGGGTCTCCTCTAGGGAGCTTCAAGTGAAACACGGAGGGGAGGGTCCAGGCAGGCAGTTAGAGGGGGAGGCAGGTGGGTGCACCCGGGCCTCGCCTCGGGCTCGGAGCATGGCTGTGGGGTTGGACTGAGCGAGTCTCACCTCTGAGAGGCGTGGGGGCTGGGGACCAGGCGCTGTGCCCGTCCCCCGCCCCCGCCATGGTGTTCACATCCCGCTTTGGACTCAAGCCTGGCAAGTGCATGTTCTGCCCGACCCGGGCACCGGGCAATCCCTGATGGGCTCACCCAGTTGGCATCGTGTGAGACGCCCTTGACCTGGTGCAGGCTGGGCTCTGGGGCCCCATCAGGAAGGGCTCAGGCGTCAGGCCGTGGGCAACTGGCCTGCTGGGCAGCTGTGAGGACGCAGGACGGGCCCATGGGTGTGGAGAAGGGCAGGTCTTAGTGATGCCAATGGCCGGTGCCGATGGTGGGAGCTGAGGGCCTCCCTGACCCGTCCCTGCCATAGGAGGGCCCTGGCATGCACATGTCACCGCTCCGGGCCCTGGGGGCAGGACAGGGTGCCCGGCCTGGGCCTCAGCTGGAAGCTGGCTGTTGGCCTGGGGCCCCTGGGCCCTTGCCAGACAGTCCCGGCCCCGCTTCTTGCTGGCCAGAGCTGGGGCTGCAGTGCTCTCGGCACCCTGCTCCTGCCAAACGTCCCCAGAGAGCCTGGGACACGGACAGCCTGATTGGGGACGGGACCCAGGAGAGTCAAGTTTTGCAGCCGTCACTGTTCCCAGGCCCAGGACAGGAATCGCTTCCGGCACGGCCTCCCGTAGTGGGTGTTCCTGAGCCTGGCGGGGGCTGAGGAGAAGGGCCGGGCCAGCACTGCCTGTGCGGGGCCCCCCGCAGACCCCCATGTGGCAGGAGGGCCCTGGGCGCTGGCTGCCGCAGCCCCCATCTGTTGTATGGACGCCGCTACCCGCTGCCGCTGCCCGGTGGGGCTCCCTCCCAGCCCAAGCCCCTCAGTGCTCTTCCCCCATTGTGAGACAGCAGCGGGGAGGTGGGGGCCGCAGTGTGGGGGCTCTGTGTCTGTCTCTCTGTCTCTGTGTCTATCTCTGTCTCTCTCTTGCTGTATCTCTGTCTCTGTTTCTGTACCTCTCTCTGTCTGCATCACTGTCTCTGTCTCTGTCTCTGCATCTCTCTCTGTCTCTCTGTCTCTCTGTCTCTGTCTCTCACCATCCTGGGGAGTGACTCAGGGTCTTGCTCGTATGAGGCGTGTATTCCACCACTGAGCTACATCCCTGATCCTTTTGCTGCTATTTTAATTAACATAAAATTCAAATTTAATAAACGTAAATTAGATATCAAAATATATGATGCATTACCATAAATGTATTAAAATGTAATTATAATACAGATTAGAAAATACAAATATTTTGACATCATAAGGCATGATTTTAAATAACTAAATCCCAGCCGTTTTTTCCTGTGGTCGGATGGGCAAGTGGTATTTGCCAAGCGAGCCCGCGGGGTTGCCCGTGTTCACAGATCCGACTCTGCTTTCCTCTGCCGTCAGGCTTGAACTGGGGACAGTGAGTGAGCAGCTTTCTTCTGCCATCGGGCTGTGCGTGAAGAGTCGCCTCCTCTGCCATTGGGGTGGGGTGCCTTTCCTCCACCATCAGACTGGGGTGGGGGTGCCCTCCGCCATCACGCTGGGCAGGGAGAGAGGCTCTCTGTGCCATTCTCTTGGCCTTGACCTTCCTGCTGGGCAGGGCAGTGGCAGTTTCTGTGCCCTGGGCAGCCCTAGGAGACATCGTGGGCTGCGGAGACCCTCGGACGCCCCAGGACCCCCGCCCTGCCCCTAGGGTCTGCGGGAGATGGTGAAGCCCAGCTTCGGCAGGGGGCAGTCTCTGTCCTCCTCCCTGGCCGGGGCCTCTGACCCAGCTGGCTGGAGGGAGCTACAGAGGGGGGACCCGGGACCAGGGACGCGAGACCGACTTCCTTTCCTTCTCGTTAGAGAGCAGCTGCCCTGGCTTTCCCTGCGGCAGGACTGGCGTGGTCCCGCATCTGCTGGCGTCCCACCTGGCGTCCACAGTCCTCACCAGCTCGTGTCCACGTCTGCATCTGCGTGAGCTCAGCTCGCGTCCTGGCCCAGGAGGAAGTGTGTGCTCTCTGGAGCCCCTGAGCCAGCTCTGACTCTGGGCTGGGCACGGGCACCTGCCTCAGCCTGGCACTGCTCTGGCCGGCCTGAGGTTCCAGCTCACAGTGGGGCTGACCCTCTGCTGTGGTCGTTGCAGGGTCCAGAGGGCTCAGCAGTTGTGGCTGGGAGCAGGATGCGGGGGACCCTGGGGGTACCAGGATGGCCCGCAGCTCACAGAGCCCACAGCAGCTCTGTTCCGAAGGATCTCACAGAAACCAGGCACAGGGCCTGGGGGTAGCCCCATGTCCTCCTGCCTGCTGCCCGCTGCCCGCCTGAGCCCTGACAATCACTGTCCAAAGCACATCTGTGCTCCCCTCCCGGCTCTCTGGGTGACCCGTTTCTGCCCTGCAGAAGGTCCTCCTGCCTCCCCCCCTACCCCCCCGCCCAGCAGCCAAGCCCCGGGGCACCCGGCCTGAGACACACAGGGACATGCGGGCTTGGGGACAGCGGGACAGGGTGCCCAGTCCTACCTGAGGCTGCCTGTGCCAGGGGCTGTCTCCCAGCCAGGCCAGCTCTGATCCTGCGGGGTCAGCAGAGATGGGGGGGCAGAGAGAACGCTGACCGGTAGCAGGGGATGGGGGACAGCAGGGGAGGGAGCAGGGGGCAGGGGCAGGGGGAGGGGGCAGGGCCGCCCACCTCTGAAGGCCCGAGCAGGCCTGCAGGCCCAGTAGGCAGGGGTGCCAACCACATGGTCTGGCCGCATTTCCCTAGACCTAGCAGAGATTTCCCAGGAGCTGAGCTGGGCCCAGGCAGGAGGGGACGGGCAGCAGAGTCATGCTGGCCACCAGACCGTGTGCCTGACCCATGGCCGGGCGCAGGGAGGACAGTGCGTGGTGGAGATGGGGAGGGAGAGGGCAGAGTTGCTGCGGGGCCGTCCCTGCAGGCTCACTGACCAGCGTCGGGGCCTGGATGGAAGTTTCCAGCAGGAAGTCAGCACGGTCAAGTTGCAGCTGTGACGTCAGAACCCAGATGGCAGCACCCTGGCTGTGCCGGGGGCCCCATGTGCCGAGGAGGCAGAGACCCAGGGCCGAGCAGGGGGCCGAGGCACGAACACACGGAGAGGCCGCAAACTGCGTGAACCTCATGTCCTGAGGCGCCTGGGCCCTGTGCCGGCTCTGGGTTCGAGGCTGAGTTTGACGCCCACCAGGTTCCACAGCGCCACCTACCTCCTGCATCGCTCGCAGGCTGGTTCTGGGGGCAGGACCACGGCTTACAGGGGACCAAGGAGTCCAAGTTGACACGGACACAGGGTTGAGTTTCGGTGCTGGCGAATTGACATTTCCGGGCAAGAGATGGAGCATCACGCATGGCTCCTTGCTGAGAACGGAAACAGGTGCGAGGTGACATCCCGGAGGTCAGGCCAGGAGCTGGGAGGTGTCTCGGGCAGAGGGCGTGCCGCCAAGTGGGCAGGGGATGGTCTCAGGCAGCCCCTGAAAAAAAAAAACAAAAGAGAACTTGGGGGGGAGGTGTTAGGGACACACCTGGCCGTGCCCAGGGCTTACTCTCGGCTCTGTGCTCAGGGGTCACTTTTGTTGGTGCAGGGGACAGCCACATGCCAGGCAAGTGCTTTACCCAACATACTACCACTCCAGCCACCAAAAATAAAACTTTTATATGAGCCAATTTTCCCACTTTGGGGTATTTAACCAAAGAATGGACAATCGCGAATTTAAGGGAGATGCACGTGCCCACATCGGTGGCAGCGTCGTTTACAGCAGTCCAGCGCAAGCGACTAAAACGCCCACCCACAGACAAACGGACAAAGATGGGGCCCAAACACACGTGGAATATGACTCAGCTCTTAAAAAGGTGATGTGATCCTGACACTCGCAACAAGAAGGCAGGTGGACCGGGGCACAGGCACCCTGGGACTAGTCAGAGAAAGTCTAAAGCTTCATGGTCACACGTCTATGGAGACCTAGAAAAAACAAGCAGATGAGCTCAGCAGAACAAAACGCGGCCGTTAGAGCCGGCTAGTGGCCAGGGCGGGGAGGAGGGGACTGGACGCCCCGGCTCTCTGAGAGACCTGCTGTTCAGAAGCCAGGCGGCAGGATGCGTGCTCGCCTGTAACACACGCACATGCCTCGGTGACTGTGGGGCCAGACCTGGGCCCAGACACAGCCTGACTCCGAGCCGGGTGTGCCCCTGGCCGCGGGGCCAGGCCCGAGTTCGACGCACGCTCTGGAAACACGGGCAATTTCCTATCTTACACGATAGTCTATTGCTTAAATGGCTTCACGCTGGCGCGCATTAAAAATGATTCCCAAGTGAAGATGACAAAGGGGAAATATCCGTTATTTAGTTCTTTCCTAACACTAAGCTATCATAATAAAGTACATTTCTGGGTTGCATTCTCCAGAGTGCTTTTTACTAAATAAATGGCCCAAAATAACGTTTCCCTTCCAGTAAGATTTCATGATTCAGCACATTCAACTTTCACTATAAAAGGTGGAGAGGAAGAGTGGGAACAAGTCGAGGCTCCCGCGCGACGAGCCGGGCGGGGCCGGGCGGGGCGGCGGACTCGCCACTGGGGCGCCCGGACCCGGACCCTGGGTCGGTGCAGGGGCGCGTTGGCAGGACGGCGCCCGCTTCTTTGGGAGAGCAAGGCCCGAGCCTGGGGCCAGCCACAAGCCCATCCCTGCCCAGCCCCAGATGCTTGGGGCCATGGTCTCCCGTGTGGTTTTTGTGGGGTGACGCCGAAGGCACGGGGACGGGGGGCGGGGGGCGCAGGCGACTCCCAGCCCCCTTCCTTAGTGTGTAGCAGCAGCGTTCGCGCCCCATCTCCCGGGAAGCTGCCCCTGGGGGCCAGGGCGACCCTCCCCTGGGGAGAGCGCGCCTGCGGGCTCAGCCTCTCCAAGCCCCCGGCCCGGCCCGGGGCAGGCGACCCGGCCCGAGCGCCCCGACCCCCGCGGAGCCGGTTCCGGGCCTTGCAAACAGATCCCGCGGGCTCCCCGCGCGCGGCCCGGAGCGCGCCTGGGGTCGTGCCCCTCCCGCGGGAGCGCGGGCCCCAGCTGCGCCCCCTGGCACGGCGGCGGGGAGCCCGCGGGGCCGCCTGCGGGCACCTCCGCGCGCCCCGCCCGGCCCGGCCGCCGCCTCCCGCGGAGCGGGCTGCGCGTGCGCACTGGCTGGCGGCGCGGCCCGTGGGCTCTCCCGGGAGCGCGGACGCGCGGGCGGGCGGGCGGGCGGGGGACGTGGGAAACGCCGCCGACTCCGCCGGCCGCGCGCCCGGCCCGCACCTGCGGCCGCCCCGCCCCGCCCGCCGTCGGACGCGCCGCGCAGGTAAGCGCCGGCCTGTGCCACCGTCGGGGGCTGCAGACCCCGCCCGCCGCCCGGGAGAGAGACCCGGGCCCACGAAGTTGAACTTGCGCGTCGCGGGCCGGGCGCTGGGCGGGCGCGGGCGGGTGGTGCTGGTGGGGAGGGGGGTCTCGCGGAGTCGAGCCGGGCCGGGGGCGCGTGGGGGCGGCGCACGGAGCGGGGCCGGAGTGGGGGAGCGCACGGAGCTGGCCGGCGGCGCGCGGGGCCGGGCCGGGGGGCGCGCGGGGCCGGGCCGGGGGGCGCGCGGGGCCGAGAGCGGGGTCGGGCCGCGCAGAGAAGTTTTGCCCCGCGGGCGCGGGCACCTCTGTCGCGGCGCGCGTGGCGGTGGGGGTTCCCGGCGCGGGCGGGGCGCGCGGGTGCCCGCGGGGCCCAGGGGCGGGTGCGGGGCTTTGGCTGGAGGAGCGGGAATTTCTCTTCCCCGCCGCCCCCCGACGCACACACGCGGTGAGACCCGCGGAGGGAAAGGTCGGCACGAGGTGCCCGGACGGGAGCGCGGGAAGCAATTAAAACTCCTCCTTTCGGATTAACAACCTCAAATTGATCGATGTGTCAGGAAGGCCGCTGATTTATGAAAGGTGCTTATTTCCCCGGTATGGAGAATTTTATGTTCTCCAGGTGAAACCGAGTTCACCCAGCTCCAGCGTAGATTGATGTTTTAATAAAAATAAATAAAGGAGAAACGCTCGCCTGGTCTTTGGGGACATCAAACCTCACCTCGCAGTTAGACTAACAAATCAAATCGCATCATCCCTGCGTCTGCGCTCGGCGCGGGCCGGGCCGCGGCGGGCCGAGGAGCGCCCTCGTCTCCCAAGTTTTCCCCTCGCGCGGGAAAGTTGGCAGCGCGGGCGTCGGCGGCGCAGGGTGCCGGTGGCACCGGGAGTGCGGGCGGCGCGGGGCGGGCGCGGGGCCGGGAAGGGCCCGTAGGTGGCGCCCTGGCCCCACGCTAGGCGCGGGCGGGCGGCCGGGTGGCCGGGCGGGGGCGCGGCACCCGCGCTGGCGGCGCGACTCCGCGGGGGCGGCGGGGAGTTCGCGCGGGCCGGGGGCCGCGGGGCGCGGGGGTCCCGGGAGCCTGGGCTTCCCCCGCACGGCCGCGCCCCGCCCCTGGGAAGGGCTCCCCCGGCGCCGCGTCCCGAGCGGGGTCCCGGCGCGCGGACTCGCGTGGGTGCGGGCGCGGGGCTCCCCCGCGGCGGGCGGCGGGGACGCCGAGTTCCGAGCGGCGCGTCCGTCCCTCCCCTCCCCCCTCGCCCCCCCCACCCCCCCGGGGGCGGCCGCGGCAGCCCAGAGCCCGCCCCGCCGGGCGCGGGGTTCAGCGCTGCGCCCGCGTCCGCCCGGCCTCGGCGGCCGCCCGCGCGCTCCGCTTTGCAATGTAAATTTCAGCGGGACAAATTGCTTATTAATAGTCTAGAAGAGAAGCGGGTTTCTTTCTTTCTTCTTTTCTTTATCTGTTTTTATTTCTGCATGGCCCCTAGCTATGCCCTGGGCAGGCTCGCCGCCCAGCAGTTTTCTCTTCATTTCAATATCCTAAAGAAAATGCAAATTTCCACACTGTGGCCTTTCTAAAAAGTTAAATTAGCTACAGCTTTAAGTGACTCCATTAGTATGGCCAGCGTACACATGTTTGAAGTGGGAATAGCGCGCTTCTTAACGGGGGGCGCAGTCTGCGCCGTGAATTTCACAGCCCCTCGGACTGGGAAGGAAGCACCCGGCGGCGGCCGAAAGGCGCGTCTCCAAAAGGCGCATCCCCGTCACCTGGCTCGCGCCGCGCCCCGCGGCCCCCGCCCGCCTGCCCGCTTCCCTCCCGTGCTTGGGCAGTGTGAGGGGCTGCACTCTCCCCCCCGCAGCCCGGAGCGCCGGCCCCGCTGGACCCACCAGACCGCGCCCGCTCGCCCACCGCGCACGAATGCGCGCGCCAGCCGCGGGTACGCGTCCCGAGATGCGGCCGGGCAGTGGGTGAGGGTCGCCGGGTGAGGGGCGCAGTCTCGTCCCGACCTCTTGCCTCCCCAGGTCCTTTGCGGGTGTTGGGCAGACCCGGTTTTTGGCCAGAATACCCCCCGACAAACTTTGGGACTCCGTTGGCTTCCGGGTGAGGACACCCGCTTGTGCCTTGTGTCGCGGGGCCGGTGGCCCCCCTCCTCTCCCTGGAAGCCCCTGGCTGTGCTCTCCAGCTGCGTCCAGGAAAGAGTTAAGATTTATGGTGTGCGGGAGAGATCTTGTTGGAAGTCATCCGCATTTTTAACTACTGCGTAATAAAAAGTGCGAAGTTTGGAGACACCTTTCTTGATTATACCTTTGGAGATAGTTTAGGTTTTACATTTAATTTGCATTTTGTTCTTAGTGAATATTGAAGTCTTGAGTGGAGGATTGAATTTTATTAGGACATCTGGACTGACAATATCAAATCAGACACCAGCGTCCCAAAGCATGCTAAAATTTCAGAGTTAATTAGAACGCAGTGTGTTTAATTAAAGCCAATTATAATATTTGAAGTGATCTGATCGATCCGTGTTTCGGCGGTTTGGGTCTGCTTAGGTGTTGATTGGCGCACTCCGCGCCCTCCGACCCACGTACTACTGGGTGGGGGTGGGGGGAACTTTGCTTTGTAAACTGGCGGGGGCGGGCGCGCGCCGGGCTGGGCGCGGGCTGCCTGCCTGGCGCGGGCACCGCCGGACCCGGCTGGGAAATCCCAGCGCGCCCGACACCGCGGCGCCTCCTCGGGTTCGTTCAGGGACCCCGCCACGCACCAGCTGTCTTTCCCCGCTCGGAGCTCCTTGGGGGCTCCCTTTCCCCGGGAAATGCGCCCTAAGGTGGCAGGGCGCTGGCGGCGGGGGCTGCCTCGCTGAATTCGAGTGCTTGCTCAGGGTTCTGACTGTCTGCAGTCCCCAGGGCTGCCGCAAAACGGGGAGGTCAGCCAAAAAGTGGCCTAAGGAAGCAGAGAAAAGTTCGGCCGCGAAGACAGTTCCCCGGGTCTGGGTCCAGCGAGGCAGGCCACGCTCTCAGGATTTCTGGAGAGACCGTCCAGCGCTCTGCAGGTGCTGCGGTGCGTGGGGAGGGGCCGCTGGGGCCGGGGCCTCTCCAGGCAAGGACGTGGGCGCGGCGTTGGCACGCGGGCTGCCCACCAGCAGCGGCTGTGCCCCACTGTCACAGACACACGTGGCGGCTACTGGGATCCCGCGGAGGGTGGACCTTTCTGCTCCGGGGCCAGAGGTCAGTCCTGCGGCGGAGCCTGGCCTCCTGCCCCGGGGAGTGCCG
The DNA here is from genome assembly GCF_029834395.1 of Sorex fumeus. Lineage (NCBI taxonomy): Eukaryota > Metazoa > Chordata > Mammalia > Eulipotyphla > Soricidae > Sorex > Sorex fumeus. Next base: position 3,477,127 of record NW_026606199.1, on the reverse strand, counting down.
CCCTGCGCTCTGCTCTCCCTCCCCAGGAGGCGCTGTTTGTCAAACTTGGTCGCCTCAGTGGGAGGTGCCCGCCCCTTTGCACTCGGAGAACTGAGCCTTTCAGGGCCGGGGTGTCTGGCGCCAGGATCCCCGGGCCTTACAGAGTGGCCTATGCGGGGACCTGGGTGCCCCCTGCCAGACAGTGCAGCTGGGTCTCACCTGGGTCCCCGGGGACAGTGACGGCAGGCGGCTCGGGTTCCATCCCCAGGAGCCTCCGCGGCAGAGGGCCCAGGCGCACCTGGGTCTGACCGCCCACCCAAGGGCCTCGCTCCCTTTGCCTGGAGCGTAACAGGCTGGGGTGGCCGGAGTGGCGAGAGCTTAAGTGTCCAATGCCAGGGCAAGCATGACCCCAGGCAAACAAGGAGCATCCTAGGTCTGGTGCCGTCTCTGTCCCCCTAGGGTGGCACCTGCGCCTTGCCCCCACGCTGGGCACCTGGGACCTTCTTGATGCTTCTCAGGGATCAGCCTGGGGCCAGAGCTCCTGGCCAAGACCTTCCCACAGGGCGCAAGGTCAGTGTGACCCTGTGGCTGCCTTTGCACCTGGCTGGGCCCGCCGCAGACCCAATGGCCAGGAAGCCAGGAGCGACACCGACACCGGGCACTGTCTGAGCGTGACCGGGCCCTGGGGTAGTGAGCGACAGCTGCGTGAGTCTTGCTAGACACCAGAGCTGATGAGGCCACCAGCCTCTCCTGGACTCTGCCCCACTGCCACCCCTTGTCCCTCCCGGCCCTCAGCTTCCAGGACCCCCACGCGGGAAAAGACTGTTACGTGTTGGAAGGCTGGTGGGGACCTCGGCAGGCTCCCCTGCTCAGAGGAGGGCAAAAAGGGGCCCCTACGAGTGCCCTGGCCTGTCTCCACCCGAGGCCTTGCTCCGCAGCTTCCAACTCCACCCAAGTTTGGGGTGGAGGGGAGACTGAGGCCCTCATTCAGCCACCCCCGCTCCTCAGATCTCCCCAGGTGGCAGTGGGGGCGGGCTGCAGGGTCTCCTGGGACACCCCCGGGGCCGGCGCGCTGGTGGGCGCGCGCGGGGCTGGCTTGGGCGGGCAGCGCAGCTGCGAGGCCTGGGCGGGCCGCGGTGCGGGCCGCAGCGCGTTGGGGCGGCCTCGCGGAGCCGCGCGGGTTAGCGGTCAGGCGCGCGCGGGGCTGGGGGCGGCGGGCGCTGTCTCTTTAAGGTCACTGCCTGCTCCGGCACGACGTGGAGAGGACAGCTGGGCACTGGCCATCTGACTGACTCGGCGTGACATCTGGGAGCCCACTGGTGTGTGGCACGCGAAGCGCTTGATGCCGCTATTTAAATGCAAATGCGAGGGGGCTCATTGAAGCCTCTCCCCGTAAATCCGCACAAAAGGAACACTTCCCACCCTCCGAGGCGGCGGCGGCGGCGGCGCGGGCCACCCGTGCAAATCGCGTTGAGCGCTGGCTGGGCCCGTCGCGGCCCGCGGGGCTCTCTGCGGAGGTCGCGCCCTGCCCGGCTGGCCCCGGGGGCGCGGCGTGCGCCCAGGAAGGCCGCGCCGCCGCTCCCCAGGGACCCGCGCCCCCGCGCCCCCCACCCTGGGCTCCCACGACCCAGCGCTGGGCCCCTAGCTCCCGGCCCGGGGAGGGGGCAGGGCGGTTTCCCTGGGGAGGCGGCCGCGCAGGCCCTGCGAGCGCCCGGCCTGCGGGGGGTCAGAGGGTGGGCCCGGACTCGGCGCTCGGCCTGCCCCAGGCCCGCGTGCCAGCCCGGTTTCCCGCGTCTCGCCACGGCCGCTCCAGCCTCATCAAAGCGAAACTCAGATGGGGTGGGCCGGGGTGGGGCAGGGGGGGTCTCTGGCCCTCCCGGGCAGCTCGGCCACAGGCCTGGCCACACACTGTCCAGGGCGCCGACCCTCCTCGTGCCCGAAGCTCGGAGCCAGCAGTGGAGTGACAAAAAAGATAAAGTTGGTGAATGATAAAGACCGTATTTTCCACGCTTTGGGTGCGGGACCAGATGATCTAGAAAATGAGCTGAAATGGATTCAGCCTCCGAGCCTGTTGAGAGCAGCTGATTCCCCCATTCCGGGCCAGATGGTTGCTGAACACAGATTTGCATCCATTTTCGCTTAATATCGTCCAAAATAGTGGGGCAGCTGCATTTGTTGTCAGAAAGGTTTAAAACCCCCTTTCTTTCTGGGGCAGGATCGTTACCTTATGTGATGGGCTTAGAGAACTTTTTTTCTCTCTTTAGTCAACAGTATCAGATTGAGGAGGATTTGTTTTTAAACCTTCTAATTTGGTAATCAGATTTAAATCGCCTTGGCGCGTGTAATCTGAATTAAAGATACTGTAAATGGTTTTTAGCGTGATACTTTCGTGGGAGGAGGAAGGGGGCACCTCCGGGCCGGGCCGGGCATTTTAGGAAGTGTGCCACAAAGCAGGCATTGTTTCCTATTTCAACTTCATCTTTCCCGAAAAAAGCACTTTGCATAATCTGACAATAAGACTCGCCGGCCGCTGGCCCTGCGAGAGCCCCTGCGCAGCTCAGAGCAGGGAGACAAAGCCATCTCGAACCCCATCCTGCACCAGCGCCAACTTTATTTTGCACGGTCCCTCCACCCAGAAGGCGCCCCTTCCTGCACCCACTCTCCCAGGGTGCGATGCGCTGGGCTTGGTAGGACACAGGAATTTTCTTTTAATTTCTCGTGAACAGTTTCCATACACTTTGATTTAAGGTTATTAGCATTCTATAGGCGCTGGCATCTCGAATATGTGACGATCGCTTCTAACGACTAATCTCATTACCCTCAAATAGTCATAAAATATGATTTTATTATACTTACGTATTTAATTAGACGGCCGGCACCCTAATGGATTTTGAGATGGGACTGGGCAACAGCTTTGATAATTCACTTATCTTTGGCAATAGTCATTAACCCCCAACACCAGCAAAATAGATTGCTTTCCCCTTCCTGGAGGCGTGGGGGGTCCCCAGCTAACGTCAACCGGACTTCGATTTTCCCAGGTAATTAAAATATTAACGCACACACGCTCCAGCCCCGCAGGAAGGGGAGCGCCGGCCCGCGCCAGCCAGCGGGAAGGACTGCGGGGCGCGCGCACTTTGAAACCGGTTTTGCTTCGGTCTGCCTGTCTGTTTCTAGTCGCGCGGGTCTGATTTCTGCGGGCAGGAGAGCGCCCGGACAGCTCCCAGTGGTCCCCCGGGTCCCCGCCGCGAGCGGCACTCGCGTCCTTCGGGCGGGCGGCGCGCCCGGCGTCCATCCCGGCCGCAGGAGCCCAGCCGCCGGGCCCTCGCGCCGCCCGCGCCCCTGGCCCTCGGGTTCCTCGAAACCAGTTCGGGAAGCCGCGCGCCCGGCCCGGGGCTCCGGGGGCTCCGAGGGCAGCCCCCGGGGTCTCGCCGTCCCCGCTCGGCGTCCGGCGCGGCGGACTCCGGCGGGTCGGCCGAGGCGCGGGGCGCGCGGCCGGACCCCCGGCGACGTCCAGGTCGCCGGCCGGGCTGGGCGCGCTTCTCCTGTGCCCGGAGAGCCGGACGGAGCCTCCTTTGTCGCGCGCCGCCCCCGAGGACGGGCCGGGGCCGGGGGCGGGGGCGGGGGGCGGGAGCACACCTGGCCGAGCCTCCTCCGACGTGGGCCCGCGGCCGGCGCGGGCGGCCTCCTCGGGGGCACCGGAACCGCGGGGCCCCGGCTCGGCCCGGGCGGGGCGGGGGGCTCCCCGGCGGGCCGCGCCGCGCGCCCCCCGCCCCTCGGAGCGGGAGGCGGGCGGGCCCGACCCGGCCGCGGCCCCCACCTGTCCCTCGGGGCCGGCCGCCGCGCCGCCCTGCGTGTCGCGCCTACGGGGGCGGGGGGCGCCGGGCGCCGCCCCGGGGCTGTGTGGCTGACTCGGGCGGGCGCGGGGCGCGGGGCGCGGGGGGGCGGCGGCGGGCGCGCCGGGGCTTTGTCTCCGCGGCCGCCGGCCGGGCCGCGCGGTCCCCGGCCGGGGCGCGCGCGGCGCTGGCGGCGGCGGCGGCGGCGGCGGGGCTCGCGCGGCTCGCGGGGCTCGGGCCGGCTCGCGGCGCCGCCGGGCAGTCAGTCGGCGCGCGCGGCGGCGGCGGCGGCGGCGGCGGCGAGGGGCGCGGCGAGGGGCGGCCGCTCCCATATAAGGCGCAGGCGCCGCCCCCCGACGTCACCCTCTGACAGCGCCGCTCCCGGGGGCTTCGAGTTTTGGCTCCCGGGAAAGGGTCCATTCCTCGGGGAGAGCGGGCTGAGTTTTGTGCGCCTCCGTCCGCCGCGCGCGCGCTCCGGGCCCCGCCGCGCCCCGCCTGCGCCCGGGACCGCGCCGCGCCGCTCACCGCGCGTTTATTTGTCTTTGGAGCAGGCGGGCCGCGCCAGACGCGGGCGATCCCGCAGTGTCCTGCAGCCGCGGACGCCGCCGGGCGAGGATGACACCGCGCTGAGCGCGCCGCAAACAACAACAACAACAAGCGCCGCCGCCTCCGCGCCGCGGCCGACCGGAGCGCGCGGCCGCCCGTGCATGCGGCGCCGGCCCGGGACGGGCTGAAGCGGCGGCGCGCCGGACCGCAGGCGCCGAGCAGGGCGAGCGCGGCCAGGGCAGCCGCCTGCCGCCGGGCGCCGGGCGCCGCGGCTCGCCGAAGCGCGCCGGGCCGGGGGCCGGGGGCCGCGGCCGCCGCCAGCTGGGTTCATGTTTGGGATCCAGGAGAACATTCCGCGCGGGGGGACCACCATGAAGGAGGAGCCGCTGGGCAGCGGCATGAACCCCGTGCGCTCGTGGATGCACACGGCGGGCGTGGTGGACGCCAACACGGCCGCGCAGAGGTACGTACCGGCCGCGCCCGCGCGCCCCGGCCGCGCCCGCGCCGCCGCTCACCGGCCGCTGTCTCTCTCCTCCCGCAGCGGCGTGGGGCTGGCGCGGGCGCACTTCGAGAAGCAGCCGCCGTCCAACCTGCGCAAGTCCAATTTCTTCCACTTCGTGCTGGCGCTGTACGACCGGCAGGGCCAGCCGGTGGAGATCGAGAGGACGGCTTTTGTGGACTTTGTGGAGAAAGAGAAAGTAAGTGCCCGCGGCCCGGCCGGCGGGCCGAGCGCCCCCCGCGCGCCGGGCCCGCGCCCCGCCGCCACGTGCGGCCCCGGCCCGGCGGCGGCGGCGGCGGCGGGAGAGCGGCCTCGCGGCGCGCCCGCGGCCCGCGGCCCGCACTAAATGCCATTATTTATCGCCCCTTGCAGGAGCCCAACAACGAGAAGACCAACAACGGCATCCACTACAAACTCCAGCTGTTGTACAGCAACGGTAAGTGCCGCCGCCGCCGCGCGCCCTGCTCCGAGCCGGCGACAGCACATAAAGATCCCGAGATTAAAATGACACGGATGTAAACACGACATCTTCTCGGGGCATGGGAGGAAAACAAAACATAAACGATCAATAAGTCGATGGCACTTCACATGATTAACCGGTGGGGCTCGGAGTGGAAAGTAAGAAGGGATCGATGCGGGCTCCCGCAGAACCGCGCGTTTAAGTGACTTTCTCCCCCCAAGTTTGCAAATTCATGTTAATCGTGGGGCCGGGGCTAGCCCCACCGCGAGCGGAACTTACTTCCCGGGCCGGGAGGGCTCCTTGCCCTTGGAAACACAAAAAAGCCCAAACACAGAAATCCTCGAGAGGCATTAGAAAGAGTTCAGACTCTCAGTTTCCATTTCGTGCTGTTTGCTAAAAATAAACGACCACATGGGCTCCCGGGTGTAGCCGCAGGCCTGCCCTGAGCCGGAACCGTCTCCAGCCTTCAGACGCTGTCCCGGGAGTGGGGAGGGAGGTCCTGGGTGAAGGAAGGCACAGGACACAGCCGGGAGGGAGTGGTGGGCGCTCCGGTTCCGCCCCAGGCCCCAGATCCCTGCCCGAGGGTCCCGCCACACCGCCTGCAGACCTGCACTCTGCCTAACCGGGCCCCGGGAGAAGCCTGAGGAGAATTCGTTCCCTGTTTCTCGCAGGAGTCAGGACGGAGCAGGACCTGTATGTTCGACTCATAGATTCAATGACCAAACAGGTGAGAAAGTTTTGGGTTCTGCACTAGTTTTCGTCGCTGGGCTGGGGCTGGCCTGAGGTTGGGGACGGGGGACTTGCAGATGGACCTGGCGGGTTTGTTTTCATTTAGCTTTCTTGACATGCTAATGAGAATTCCATATTTATTGGAATAAATGAAGCGATTGGTAAAAATAGTTTATGTTGTCATTAGAATAGGGCATAGATGCTTTATTAAATGGCTTGTGATTGGAATCAAATTCTGTCTTCATTAATTATGGTAATTAATATTTGACAGAGAAATTCCGAGTTGCTCTCCGTGTGTGCGTGCACTGGAAGCCTTCCTTTCTCTTGGTGCTCGGATCGTTTCATTGATTTGTTTGTCTTCTAACAAAGGCAATGAGCCCCTTTCCGGAGCCCACGGAGTTGGGCTGCGTCCATTCCCTTCCCCTGCCTTTCCGTGTGATGGGCTCGTAGCGCCAGACCTTTATTTGGATTTGAAAGTTAAATGTGTTGGGGTGAAAAGTCACTTGTTCTCCTCTGGTCCTTCTTCACCCCTCGGCCCCCCTTCTCCATAATTCAAACTCTGAGCTCCAGGGGTCACCCCCAGCCGCCCGCTGCTCGGGGACCCTCGCCCACCCTCTGTCATACCTTGTAAATAACATAATTACAAGCGGTTCCTTATTAAATTATTTAACCTGTCTTGGTCAACTTTCCCGATGATAACTATCGGGCCTGGGAAACGTGATTAAGCCGGGACGGTCGGCCCGGGCTTGACGCTGTGCAGCCTCCCGGGCTCTCGGTGGCTCTTGTCTCCTCTTCTGCCAGCCCTGCTTTGCTCCTTTTTCTTAAAAGACTGTGGGGGGAGGGGCCGGGCGGGCGCCTCAGTGAAGGCCCCCTGCTCAGACAGATGGAGAACCGTGTGTGTGTGCATGGCCGTCCGGCTCCCCCAGAACGGAGGTGGCCTCCGGTGCCTGGTGCTAACTTTCAGACCGAGCGCCAGTGAGCCAGCGTGCCCTCGCGCCCAGCTCCCTGCTGCCAGGCGGCTGGCACGGAGGCTGGCACTCGGGCTGCCGGCTTCCCTCCCCAGTGGGAAGTTGGTTCCCAG